>NC_142112.1:34455203-34820203 GCF_056152115.1 Neolamprologus brichardi
TTAGATATTGGTCTAAAGTTTTCAACAGCGTTTGTATCTAGCCCAGGTTTCTTAAGAAGTGGTTGCACAATTGCATCTTTGAAATTCTTTGGAACCACACCTGAAGTAAGGCTGCTATTTAAAATGGTTAAAATAGTTGGACCTATGGTAGAAAAAAACGTCTTTCAGAAAAAGGGGAGGGATAGGATCATAAGGTGGGCCTACAGGCTTTAAATGATCCACCACCTCCTGTAGCTGAGCAAGAGTAACCGACTCAAACTGTTGAAAGACAGCTGAGCAAATTGGAAGATCAGAGGGGATGTGGGCAAAATAATCCGCGCCCTAGCCGAGGCTACCTTGTTTATAAAGAAGTGCAGAAACTTTCCACACATTTCAAGTGAAGGCTCAAAACTAAGAGCAGAGGGAGGGCTTAAAATAGTTTCAATTGACTTAAACAATATATGTGGTTTCTGATAATTCACCATAATAATGTTTGCAAAGTGTTTCCGCTTTGCTTCTTTTATTGTAAGCTGATATAAGGCCCAGTGCTCTCTTAAACTTTGTAAAGAGACCTGTAAGTTATCTTTTTTCCATCTCCGCTCAGCCCTACGACATTCACGCCTCGCAGCACGGGTTTCGTCGCTCAACCAGGGTTCAAACTTAGTCTTAGGATGCTTCATTTTTAGAGGGGCAACAATATCCAAGACAGTCTGACAAGTGGTATGAAACCAAAAACTGAGTTCCTCTACGTATTGGAGTGTCTCAGGAATGGAGAACTGATTATAGTAGGTGGAGAACCGTGCTGCCGTGGAAGAATTTAACAAACGAGATGTCTTTGCAGGGACATGCCCCCTGAATTCATTTCTAGATAAAGAGATGTCAAACAGAACCGGCATATGGTCTGAGAAAACAGGATCGGAGACTTTCAGATTAAAAACAGGCAATGAGTGCGCTAAAACCAGATCGAGAGTGTGGCCACCCTTTTGCGTGGGTGCAGACACACATCGAACTAAATTAAAAGAATCAGTAAGATTCAAAAAGTCTTTAACCATGGGCTTATCTGGACAGCACACATGAATATTAAAATCCCCAACAATAAGAAAGGAGTCATATTTTATCGTGACTTCAGTTAGAAATGCAGCAAATTCCTTTATAAAATCCTTACTGTATTTTGGAGCCCTGTATATTATTCTGCACAGTACGGGGGGAGAACAGGCTATTTCAAACAGTAACAGTTCAAAACTGGAAAAATAAAATTCCAATGAAACCTGCTTGCACTTGTAGCGATCTCTGAAGATAGTAGCTACTCCTCCACCTCGACCAGATCTGCGTGGGACATTAAAATAGCAGCAGTCTGAAGGCAAAAGTTCTGCAAAGGCGCTGGAATCACCAGCAGTTATCCACGTCTCAGTTAAGCAGAGAAAGTCCAAGTAGTGTGACAAAAAATATTCCTTAAGGATAAAAGTCTTATTTGATACCGATCTGACATTTACCAGGCCAAATTTGGCCGGAGTTGAATAGTCACTAGACTTAGAAGCTCGCACAACATAACGCAGGTTTTGCTTACTCACTCCGCGCCGCCGTGGACAGGGAGGCAGGGAGCGGCCGGGCGGGAACAGCCCAGAGCCAGCGAGCGGCACCAGACACGCATAGGACGGCCTACGAAGATGCCAGGGAAAAGGGGGGTGACAGGCAACGCCAGGGACAGCACAACCAAACGCCAGACAGGCCTTCAGTTTCACCAATCTCCCACTCCTTTTGCCGCGACGGCGGCCCCGCTTCCGCAGAGACGGCACAGGTACACGGAGCAGGTGAGTAGGAACCAACGACAGGAGTGGAGGCGGTATTTTGTGTGCATTTCCCAGTCTACACACCGGCGTATTGGGAGATAGTCGAAGATCAAGTAAAACTTGGCGATCATAGACCAGCAGGGAGTCGACATCATAACAAAATAAAAACATTAAAACAGAAACTTGGAGGAACAGACGGCAAGCCATACACATCGGCGCCATCTTGCCATCAACTATGTGTTATATGATTTATTTATTACATTTTATGTGGAGTGAATAAATAAAAGTATATTTACCATGGCCCCTAGAGACAAAGCACGCACAAACTTCAAAACACGTACGAACTCTGAAACACGTACAAACTCAGAAGCACGTACAAAACACGACAGAAGTGCTCCAGGATGCTAGGCGCAGTGTTGAGCTTTTGTTACCTAGTGGCTACACAAGCCAGCAACAGGTAACAGGTAAATGAACTTTTTTTTTTTAATTATTTGAATATATATGAGTGCTTGTGTATAAATACACAAACAATACACACATGCTTTCAATTGTGTAATTTAAGTGATCTAGGTAGCTCTGTTTTGGAAGTTCAGTTAACGCTAGAAATGTGTTTTGGAGTTTGTACATGCTTTGTCTCTAGGGGCAACCGTATATATTTATATATAAACATATAGAAATAAAACCACTTTTTTTTTTACATTAGTAGTTCCTTTTCTGCATAATTTTATATTATTGTTAATAATTAATTAGCCGGTTCGGAGCTGAAAGAGCCGGCTCTTTTTAGTGAGCCGAGCCGAAAGAGCCGGTTCTCTAAAAAGAGCCAGAAATCCCATCACTACTGGTAAGCTATAGTCCTTTTTCCTTTGGGAAGGTACCATCTGTGCAGTGTGCAGTTCTGTTGAAGAAAGATGTTGAATCTATTTAATTATTGTAGAAACATAATTGATTATTTCTGTGCATTTGATTTACACATGCATTAAATTAAAGTTGATTATGTTGATTAAGCATCATGAGGTGGAGGGCGGAGGTGGTTCTAGGAGATTTTTGCTGGGAGTTGGCAACTCTATTAGTTAGGTTGTTTAATATTTCTGCTAAGTACTCTTTAAAATACCAGAATAGGAAGGATGGTGCAGGTTTAAGTTCATTAGATTGATGTGTGTTGCTGAACTATAAAATATTTGAATAGAATAGAATAGAATTGAATTCAACTTTATTGTCATTACACATGTCACAGGTACAGGGCAACGAAATGCAGTTTGCATCCATCCAGAAGTGCTTTAGCCATGATATAGATATATTACAATATATATTAGCAATAATATAGATATGTAAGTATATTACAGAAATAGATCCAGGGCTCGCAAAATTTCAAAATCCCTGGTAGCCCTTTGGGCAGAGACTCTTCAATTTTTGGTAGCCCAAAATAAATTTAAGTAGCCCAAATAAAAAAGAGCAATTTTTTGATTGATGTTTTGTTTCCTGTTTTGTTTCCTTTAATATTACACATTAAAGTATAATATTGTAACAGAAACAAAACATTAATCAAAAATTGTTGAAACACAAATTACAACATTGTATAAAAATTACAATCATCAACTCAAATACATGGTTCTAATTGAACAGAAATTTCTATGAACTTGTAAGAACTGTGTAGAACATGAATCAGTCTGTGTCAGATCCTGAATTTGAAATTTCTACTGAAGTCACGGGTAAGAGGCAAGAGGAACCAAGATCTAGGCCATTTGCTTTTTGAAGTTTGCAAAGACTGCTAAATTGTGCCAGTGGTAGTTCACTCTTTGCAACATAGTACGCTGTTTTAAACTGATTTTTCAGATTTATTTTTAGTATGTTATTTGCAATTGGTGTTTGTTCTGGGAAAGATATTGCAGACTGAGCAATAATGCATTTCTTGCATTTCTCATGGGTTCTAATGGGGGCCTTTCTTAAAATGACTGGTCCCAGTAACAAAGGCGCTTGTCGACTCAGAAATTGAGGGAAAACCAACAACACGCCCGGCAGAACATTATGTTATTTACACGGATGCACATAAGTGGTCCACATGTGTGCATTCGCTGTCAAAATAAAGACAGATAAGAAGTTGCAACGCACGTTTGCGTCCATATAAAAGGCAGTGTTTTTGTCCGCTAGAGTGGGATTTTTACGGCACATTCTGCACCACATCTCTGTGCGTTCATCATTTGTTTGAAGCCAGCTCACCTCCTGCAACCACTTTTCCGAGAATACGCGCTTTTGTGGTTCGGACTCCTTCTGACATTTCTTTGGAGGTGGAGGAACACCAAAGTAATTGCTTAAAGGAGCTTGCTTCTTCAAAATCTTTAAGAGTTCTAAACAAATGTCTGTCCTCCTCCAGAAAATCCTATGTACGCAAACACGCGTTGCAACTTCTTATCTTGTGCGCGTTTTTTATTTTGACAGCGAATGCGCACCTGCGGACCACTTATGTGCAGCCCTGGTTATTTAGCTTGTCATATTGCAGCCACAGAAATTCTTTTGTCCATGAAACCATAAAGCTGCACTTTCTTTTTGCCTTATAGTCAGATTTGCCATAACTTTTCCGTTTTGTGGTAAGCTTTTCTTTGGGTGTCACTTCTTCACCCTGACCTGTCTTATTTGGCTCAGCAGAACTAAAATATATATCCTTCTGCTTTTATTGCTGGGGTGGCTGTAGCTCAGGTGGCAGAGCAGGTCAACCACTAATCAGAAGGTCGGTGGTTCGATCCCAGCTTGCCTCCTGGCTGCATGCCAAATATCCTTGGGCAAGATACTACCTCTGTCAGGGCAGCTGTGGCTACAATGTAGCTTGCCATCACCAGTGTGTGAATGTGTGTGTGAATGGGTGAATGACTGAATGTAGTGTGAAGCTTTGGGGTCCTTAGGGACTAGAAAAGCGCTATACAAATGCAGGCCATTTACCATTTATACACGCACTCACATAACGCTCAGCGATTCTCTGCGCGATCAACCTCTCACATGTTTAAGCTTGCTGCTTAATTGCGCACCAATCAGAGGAATTGGTGCGCAAATTATTGTCACTCACCAATCAGTGCTGTCGCTCTCTATACATAGTTCGCGCGATTGCAAAGTGAAAGCAAAAAACAAGCGCAAATTCAAACACGATTTCAATATGTCACATATTGACAGTGGCTCACCGATGCCAATGACATAATTACCCAGCTACATTTCTGAAAGAATGCAAAAGCATTGACATATATTTTTCCTTCCTATGACAGCCCGACGGGCAGGGCAGAGATAGATTTTGGTAGCCCGACTGGCAAAATCGCTAGCCCTGGGACGTCGGGCTAGCGATTTTGTGAGCTCTGGGGTCTATTGTGGTATGTTATAATGTACACGGTATAAAGTATGTTAGGAATATGCTATAACTATAAGTATGTACAGGCTGTGGTGAGTACAAGCTATGAACAGGATATAAATATGAAAAACTATACAGAATATGAAATAAAAAAACTATGCAGAAATATGAGATATAAAGCTATACAGAAATGGGAAATATACAGGTTATAAACAGTTGTAGAATTAAAAATTATCGTATTTTACAGAATGATTATTTATACAGAATTATACAGTGGTGCAGTTAAGATAAGTGAGATATGTGGATAATTTCTACAGAGGTTATATAAAGTGTTAGTGGTTGTGAGTGGTGGTTCAGTCCATGTTATTATGTGTGTTTGAGGGTACAGTTGTCCATTGTGTGTGTTTGTAGGTGGTTGTGGGTGTGTGTATGTTCAGTCCATGTTATTATTGTGTGTTTGAGGGTACAGTTGTCCATTGTGTGTGTGTGTGTGTAGGTGGGTGTGTGTATGTTCAGTCCATGAGTTTAACGTGGGTCAGATGTCAGGAGGCAGAGTTCAGGAGTCTGACAGCTGTGGGGAAGAAGCTGTTCCAGTACCTGGTGGTCTTAGTCCGGAGGCTCCTGTAGCGCCTCCCAGAGGGCAGAAGAGTCCACGTGATGGGGGACTGGGCTCTTTGATGATTTTCCCAGCCCTTTTCAGACACCGCTTCCTGTAGATGTTCTTTATGGCAGGAAGTGGTGCTCCGGCGATGCGCTGGGCAGTTTTCACAACCCTCTGCAACGCCTTCCGGTCCGAGGCAGAGCAGTTCCCATACCAGACTGTTATACAGTTGGTCAGGATGATCTCGATGGTGCAGCGATAGAAGTTCTCCAGGATGTCTGAGGACAGGTGGTTCTTCCTCAGAGTCCTCAAGAAGAAGAGGCGCTGGTGAGCCTTCTTGACCAGCTTGGAGCAGTTGGTCGTCCAGATGAGATCCTCGGAGATGTGGACTCCCAGGAACTTGAAGCTGCTCACACGCTCCACAGCCGTCCCCTTAATGTAGATGGGTGGATGTGGGTCAGCATTCCTCCTGTAGTCCACGATGAGCTCCTTGGTCTTCTCGGGGTTAAGCAGCAGGTTGTTTGTGTCGCACCACTCAGCCAGACGATCCACCTCCTCCCTGTAGGCCTCATCGTTGTCACTGATGAGGCCAATCACCGTAGTGTCATCTGCAAACTTAATGATGGTGTCAGAACCATCGGCAGGTCTGCAGTCGTGGGTGAAGAGGGAGTAGAGGAAAGGGCTCATTTGGTATAATGGAATAGCTTTAGTGTCTTGTTTTTAAAACTTGAGTATGAACTTATACAAAATGCAGCAAGATATTTATTTAAAAAACAGTTTTATTGATTACAAAAAACGCTATATCGCATTCATATCGGTATCGGCAGATATCCATATGATATCGGAATCGGTATTGGACATTAAAAAGTGGCATCGTGCCATCTCTAATACTAATATCGATAAAATGCATTATCAACTTTCTTGGCTTCCTGTACAGGCTAAAATATTCTATGGCTCACTTGTAGTTATAAAGAACGCAATACTGTTAAACACACCATATTTATTTCTGCTCAGCTGCAGTATCCAGATGAAATACATAATGATATTACACGATTTTCAACAAACTGCAATTTAGTAAATCCTCGAGTTAAAAGTAACTTTTTGTAAAACTGTTATATTTAGAGCAACTTTCAAGTGGAATAAATTGCCTCATAAAATTAGAGAATTAGCAACTATTCAAAACTTTAATGAACATTTAAAAGCCGATTTACAGAACTTTTAGTTGTTGTAATATTGCAAGAGGTGATTTGTTTTTGAGATTTGTGTAATGTGCCTCAATGTTATTGATATTATTATTATTATTATTATTATTATTGATTGCTTATATTTTAATTGTGAAACGTCACTGTGGATTTAAGAGCCAAATTATGTGGATATCTTGAATCCACTTTATTGTATAATATTTTATGTGATTGTATTTGACGGACGACGAGCAACATCTGTTTGTGGAAGCTAATGGGGTTCCTTATGAATAAACAAACATAGGATTTATTATCACTGAATAATTATGTATAAATCTATACAAATTATAGAAATATGTATTACAAACAACAACTGTGTGTGTGTGTACAATCAGGAGGGATGGGCATGATTTTAGTGTTTAAACAGTCATGAATTATTTTTAACACCAGGTTGGATGTAATGTGTTAGAACTACCAGCAGGTGGGGATAAGAGACCTTTAAGGTGTTTGGTGCCACACTCCACCTTCAGGTTTAAAACTAGTGTTAATGGAGGGAGTTTGAAGGTTCAGTTTGTTCCACGACTGCATTTCACTCACTGGCTCTGTTTGTATCTCTGTCACTGCAGGACCAACATGGAGCAAGAAGTCAGCGCTCTCAGGAGGCCGACAAACCTCACAGAAGAAAGAGAGAGAAAACATACAGCTGTGACGAGTGTGGGAAGGGTTTTACTTTGAAGGCTTCACTAAAACAGCATCAGGTCATCCACACTGGAGAGAGACCGTTCAGCTGTGACTTGTGTGGAAAGTCTTTTTCCAGGAAGCCTTCCCTAAAACAACACCAACTCATCCACAGTGGAGTTAAAGCGTACAGCTGTGATCAGTGTGGCAGAGCTTTTACTCACAGTAGCAGCTTACAGAGTCATCTAGTTACCCACTCTGGAATGAAGGCATACAGCTGTGAGATTTGTGGAAAAACTTTCAGCTGGAGAAGAAGCCGAAATAGACACCTACGCATTCACACCAGACATGATGTGTACTACTGTGAACAGTGTGGCAAAGAGTTTACAACAGACAAACAATTAGAAGAACACATGTTTACCCACACTGAGGAGAGACCTTATAAATGTGACCTGTGTGAGAAGACTTTTAAATCTCCACGTAACCTGAGAGAACACCAACAGATCCACACCAGAAAGAGACTCTACAAGTGCAGTTACTGTGAGGTATGTGTTTATATTGTTATCTTGTCATTTTAGCCTGACTGTTTGGAACAACTCTGCTCATTAAACTGTGTTAGCATGTTAGCAATTCTACTGCATGGAAAAGCAGCTCTGAGTGATTATTCAGATTTTCATGTCAGTTATAATTTTAGTATTACTCTAGTATTATGGTGGTAGTATTGTAGTTATTGCAGCCCAATAAACTGAGTGTGTTAACTGAAACAGAAAAATGTAATTGGACGTCTGCAGAGATGCTCTTTATTTCAGGCGACGTTCAGGATAAAAATGTTGAAGGACTGACTTACACTGTCTTTGTGTCTTTGTTTAGAAGCAGAGCGACACAGATGGATCCAGTTCTCAACCCTGTCATCACTGTGGTGGTGGTAAAGACTTTCGTTGTGACCTCTGTGGAAAAACTTTCAGTTGGCAAGAAACCCTAAAAATACATCAACGTAGACACACTGGAGACAAACTGAAATACTGCAAAGAATGTGGGAGAAGCTTCACCACATCACGTGACTTAAAAAAACATGAACTGTTTCACAGTGGGGTTAAAAAGCACCTCTGTGATCAGTGTGGGTCATCCTTCACCACTGCAGGTCAGCTTAAAACACACAAACGAGTCCACACAGGAGAGAAACCATACAAGTGCAGACACTGTGACAAAAGCTTCTCAGATTCAGGTAATCGTAACAAACATGAACGTACACACATGGAAGGAAACTACAGCTGTGACCAGTGTGACAAGAGCTTCAGGAATCTCAGCTCATACTCCAAACACAAACAATCCCACGTTACTAATAAACAGTTTCACTGTTACCAATGTGCCAAAACATTCACCTCATTGTCTGCTCTGTGCAAACATCAACGTGATCATTCAGGGCTGAAATCACTCCCATCTCTGGATCACAGTGAATCTGAAGAGACAGAAAGATCCTCTGGTTTCATTGTCAGACTCAAAAAGCTTGAGATCAGGCTCCACAGAGTTCAGATAGAATCATTTAAACTTGTGTTAAACTGAACTGGTTGCTGGGCTGAACTTCGACATAATTTTGTCCTTTTTTCTCTGTCCTGGTTTTGCTCGTCTGTAAATAATTGAAACTCAGTCAAATAGTTCATTGTTCTCCAGCAAAACGTTTTGGAAACTCATGTTTAACCTTTAAAACTCTGACATGTTTTAGCACACAAGGCTTCATCGGGGAGTTCACTTGTGATTGGACCATGAGAATAAAGGTTTTTAGTTCTTTCAAAGAGAGTCTTGGAGCTGTTTGATGTTTCTGTTTTCTCTGAAACCACCTGAAAGAAAAACTATTTTTCTTGCTTTATGTAGTGTGGAAGTTTTTAATGTTTCTTTCATCTGTGATGTTCTTGAATGTATTCACATGAAGATGGTACAGGTGATTACCTGAAGAGCTACTTAACCCGGCGCTGATGGATGCTCCACGCCAGTCCGTTAATCGCCTCTCTGTGGTAACTAGACTCCCGCGAAGGCGTTGCATTAATTTCTTGTTGGAGCTGCGTTAAATCTGCCTACTTGTGTCTAGGTTTCAGCGTCTGCCACCTGCCTGTCCTCCTGCTCAATTGGATCACCCGGTGCATCATCTGGCCCATTCACTACCTCCACGGATTTCTTTCTCACAGACTTCCCTCCCGAGCTCCCACGGTCCCGCTCTAATCGTAAGCCAACTAGTCTAACTCAGTTTTAATGTGTTTCCCCCGCTTCCCGGCTCCTAGTAATCTTCTCCCCTTTCTGTTGCAGCCTCCCACGGTCCTGATTCCGGCTTCCTCGCGTCATTGTTTCCCCGGGTTTTTTTTAGTTCCTCGTTTTGCTCCTCTGGTTTTCCCAGGTCGCCTTTTGTTGTTATAATAAAGTGTCATTTTCTGCTAGCGCTTGAGTCTGCATTTGGACCCTTTTGTGCACGCGCGCTGCGGCGCATGACACTGACAGTCTTGCAGTGAAACAGGGGCCCGCGTGCAATTCTCCACTTTGGCCACTGTATTGTTGGGTGTTCAGAGACAAAGACTTTAAGCTGATTTGAGGTTGATTTTTTCTTTTCTCCACTTGATGGCAGCAAATATTTGCTCAACACTGACCCACCTCCATGACTGCTCTGTTGCTACGACAGACTGAAGATGTGTACTGTGAGGATGGTGTTGGTGCATTGCTAACTTTAAAAGATTTCCATCTTTCTGGAGTCAGTGCAGAGTTTCAGGTTTACTAACACTTCAGTAAATGCTTCAGTTTTTTCTTCTTGAAGAGATTAAAAAAAATTAAAACAAAGAAAAATAACTTTATTTGGCATGATTACTGATAAAGATCTAGAAAAGTTGGAGAGGACAGGGAATGAACTCTAAATCTAGGGATTATTAGACACCACCAGAAGGCAGCAGGTTCTGTAGCAGGAGTAACTGTGTTTAGTGTTTTAAAATGTGAAAGGCAAACTTTTAATATCTCTAAAACCTTCTACTTCTCTTATCACATCCCTCATAGATGTGTCTAAACTCACAAGTAACCATAATAGACCAGAAAAAGAAATCTTATTGATGCAAATCTTCTCTAACACCTTAACGTAGCAGGTATCAAACTGATGAGACACATTTTCTCTTCCCGTTGACAAGAACTTGACATGGACTTGAATTTTCCATACATACTGTTCGTTTTGTTGAGGATGTCCAAATTACCTAGGTAGACCAAACAGGAGAACCAATGGGACACAGCTTTGTTTCACAAACAAGTGGAGCTGGGTACAGGGGGATGGCATGAGTTTGCTTGGGGTCAAGGGTTCTTCCAGGTCCAGGATAAAAGAAGTTCCATAAAAAGGAGGAGACAAGTTTTAGATCCAAATCCAAAGTGACTGCTGATAATGGTGAGAGAGAATTGACAAGTGAGTTTGAGCTTACTTTGAACGGTCAGCAATAATGGGAAAATGTGTGGGTACTAATTTGGCCTGAATGCAGAGTTAACTCTGAGACTATTCTGAGTGCCCCAAAAACCCTGTCAGTCCTGTCAAATGTGAAAGAAATACTTAAGAAGTTAATAAAAATCAATTATAGTTTGTTATTCCAACCAAATAAAGATGCTTTCTGAAGCCGTTCTTCAGCAAGACACCAAATGCTGATGTCAGCTGTAACATCTGGATGATGGGAATATGGGTGCATCACATATCTTTACTTCCTTCTTCTTGCAATTTTTTCTTAAAAACACCAGATGCTTATGGGAGAACAGAAAGTTTGCAAAATAATCCTTTTAAAAAAAAAATTGTCCTTACTGGCTGTAAACCAGGCAACGTGCAAATGTTGTTAAATAGTAACTATCCTCTTAACATAAATCATGTCCGAAGCTTTCTACCCCTTTATATTCAATTTTTTAAAGTTAGTTTTCATATCTAAATAACCTGCACAGACAAAAAGGCATAAAAGAGACTTTCTCCAGCAGGGCCCACGTCCTCATTTTAGGTTTGACAGTGTTTTACTGGATAAAGGTGAATGTCATGGACATGAATTGAGCTGCGGTTTGGGGAAGGACTTGAAGGGGACTGGTGGCGGCTCCTGGGCCTGGCAGATTCCCAATGATGGATTTTTGTACTAAACAGAAGTGAAAAAGTTAAAGAATTGAACAGGTGAAGGAGGGTGGGGCACGTAAATGAGAACGAGCAGCTGGTAGAACTGGGGGAACATATATAGATAAGAACCAGAAGAAGCATGTTTGGAGGCATTGTCCCGCTCCTGAAATTCAGATACTTTATCTCCAATAAAATGTAAGATCTTTGAGTTTGTATGCTTGCACGTGGTTAAAATGCAAAACACTAACACTCGAGCCTGAAAGCAAGGACTGACATCACAATGTCTGCATTCATTTTCCTATTTACAAAACAAAATCTTAAAGCCAGGACTGCAGCATGTCCAGAATATTTGCCAAAGAAGGTTTTGTGAGATAAATGCTACAGAAAAATTAAGAACAGGTTCCCAGTTTGAAAAAGTATTTTATTCATAATTAATTTTAAATAAAAATATTACGCTTTAGGTTACATTAAATTTAGATTACATTAAATAACTGATTTACTAAACTTTTTCTTAACAATTCTACAACAAATGCATTGATTCCCGCTTCTGTGGAACGCCTCATACTTCCACAATCTAAGAACTGTGTGATGAAACGTCGTGTCATTTTGTAAAGTTCCTCTTAAATCACTGTTTAATTTATTTGCATGAAGAGAGAGGAGGAGGAAACAGAAAAAGCTGAGCCGAATAACTGGAGGAATCACTTCTGCTTTTAAGACCTTAACTAGTTCTTCACGCTTCACTCTGGAGAAGAAGGCAGATCAAAGGGGAACAAATCATTTACTCACTGTTCTTCAAGCTTTTTGAAAATGGTAAACTCTAGAAGCCTGTTACTGCTGGTCTGCACAGTCTTGGTGGTTGGGGCCATCTCTGGATCAGACTGTAAGATTAAACTTCAGACTCCATGTAAGAGCTTTCAACTGGCTTTTCTCTGTTTAAAATTCACTTTGTAAAATGTAATTTGTGTTCCAGCAAAGATTTGGACATCTGCTGCATAACAGTCAGCAGTAAGAAGATTCAGGAAGCACATTAGTTTTTTATTCTTTCAGCTGTAGCCTCGGTGCTGTTTAACAGGCTAAGAGTGAAGATTGAATACAAAAACAGAAATCAAACATGGGCTTAGATTATGTGCAAATTGTATAGAAGGCCAGCAAGTACAAAACGGAGTCCTGCTTAAGACTCGTGTAAAAATCAGTTTGCAACCAGCAAGAATGTTCCTGGAATAAATATGAGCCGAAGAATCTAGATTTAATTAATACCCATGCAAGTGAAAGGGAAACACAAACATTAGATGCTGCTTAAACCCCCCCATGGAAATATAGCCCAGTAAGAAGTGACACAGGTACAGATACAGGCCTGTGCTCTTATTGTTTAGCATTCTTGAAGAATATAGTGTCTAGAATGAGGACATAGAGTGGTGTAAGTAGCTACTTTGTTAATACTTTTATAATGTTTGCAGTAAATTTCTCATTAGTAGAAATACCTACAAGGTGAGGCACAAAAATCACTATTTCATGTCACTTAATGTCTGGTAACGGTTCAAAAGTCAGCTTTTGTTTACTCTTGTTAGCAGTTTTATAACATTTTAAACCCGAATTTCACTTTGAGTTTTCTTCCTGTGGGCGAAATATATTCAGTTTTAAACTTCTCCTAATCAGCTCGTCGCCAGAGGAGACCGTGCTGTGTTGCAGTCACCCGCCAAGATAGAAGTGCTGAGGTGGTGGGGGAAACATATCGTCAGCAGGCTGCAACACCACACTGTGTGTGTGTGTAAGTCAGCACATGTCGTCCTACACACAAACATAAACACATACAATCTGTATAATTTTCTCCTTTTTATTTCCAGTTTCAACACAGAATATGGACAGCTTTGTGCTGATCCAAACGCTCAGTGGGTCAAAGATCGTAAGTTATGCTAAAAGAAACACACACACACACAAAGTATTTGTAGAAACAAACTGAAACTCCTGTTTGTCTCTCTTTCCTGTCCAGTCATTGTGAGGAAGACGAGGGTATGAAGTACAAAGTGTGAGGTGAAGCATCGCTGCCTGTCGGGTCATCAGTATCTCCTTATCTCAAACTTTTCTTTGAAATGTTTTTGTTACGTTACTCTGTTAATTCTGTCCACATCGCACTGCATTTTATTCTTGATGCTACATCTGAGTCTTGTGTGACTTTAAAGTGACGACTAAGGCTGGACATCAATCTGTGCTTAGAGGGACCAACTGAGTTCTTTTTTTTTTTTTTTTAAGTTTAGTTACATATTTAGTTTTAAATCTTCTTTTATTCTTTATTTTTTGCTTTTATGATTCCATTTATCTGTCTATATCATGTTGTTTTGCAAAGCTCACTCTGAAAGCTATTTCCAAATGAACTCTGACCACCAGTCATTCAATAAATCTCATATCTTAATAATCTCCCAGAAACCTACAACACATTTTATTTAAAAATTTTAACTAAAACGTGTACAATCCAAGAAATCAGTACATTTCTTATTTTTATCCATTAATGTCCCTGTGTCGCCTGCAACTTTTAACCCTCTACTGCATGACTTTTTAATTTTTGGGGAAAAAAAATATTTCTCCCTATTTTGGGGGAGCTTTAGGGTCACTAATAATATATCAATCATGTGCGCGCGCACACACACACTCGTTGTGTTTCCATCACTTTTGTGGACATTACATTAACTTACATTCATTTCCTGGAGACTTATCCTGACTCTACCCATCACAAGTCCCTGCCTGAACCTTACCCTAACCCTGACTCAAGCCTTCACCCTAAAATTGAATGATTTACCTTGCAATTTGTCCCCATAAAGTAGGCGAGACCTCACAATGTGAGTGTGTAAACAAATTTGTGTCCCCACAACAATAAGTAATACACGACCACACACACCCACACAGCAAAATTGGTATGGCCCGGATCAGGCCCACACAATGTGCTTACACATGGCCCACATACTGCAAAGAATGACGGCCCTTTGGTGGCCCAGACCTGGTTTGCCAGAGGTGGCCCACACATGGGCCAGCACAAGGCTAGTTTCAGACACACTGGTGGCCCTGTGCTGGCTTGTTTGGATTAACTCTGGCAAACCTGATCTGGGCCACCAAAGGGCCATCATTCATTGCGGTATGTGGGCCATCTGTGGTGTGCAGCCACGGGCCAGTTGCAGACACACTGCTGGCCCTGTGCTGGCCCAGAACAGTTTCAGCTCTGGCCCCAGATGTCAGCCTAATGTGTACCTTAATCAAGCCATGCAATAACAACATGTGCCAGAACATGCAAAACAGTGCAAAAGTAACATGCCAAAACTCTATTCAGACAGTGAATGGACCAATTTTTATAAAGCGCTTTTCTACTCTCCCAGATTACTCAAAGTGCAACATGTATACATGTATACAACATGCCACATTCACCCAACTGAGTGCTTCCTAACTAGATTCATATTCTTGACATGCAGACTGGAAGAGCCAGGGATCGAACCACTAACCTTCCGATCAGTTTGTAACCTGCTCTACCACCTGAGATATGGCATGTCATCGCATAAACGGTGGCGTCATTGCCAGACCTGGCACACATCTGGTTGACATACACTCTGCCAAAACACCAGTCAGAAGTGCCAGCTTGATGCCAGATCTGGGCCAGACCTGTTTTCTGTAGGCCTGGGCCACATAAACCAAGCCACAATCAAGCCAGATATGGCATGCCATCACATAGACAGTGCCATCTATGCCAGGCCTGGCCCATATCTGGATGACATACGTCTTATCATGCCAGAAGTCAGCCAGCAGTGCCGACTTGATACCAGATCCTGGCCAGACCTGCTTGCTATGTGGGCACTAACACACACACAGACACTACACACATATGCAAATGCATTATATTGCCTGAAAAAAATTGGGCTAACTGCGCAGTGTTGCCTTGAGACAACGAATGAAAATTAACAGTTTTACTGTATAAATAAATTTTAAAAAGTAGAACAAACAATCAAATATGCTTCTTAACATATTCATGCACATACACGTATTTTTAATATACATTTATTTCACTATAAACATGTAAAATAGTGATCCTTATCTTGCCTCCTAATGGAGATGTCTCTCATGTAGTGCAGCTTACAGAAAGCCCCCCCCCCAAAATGAAAGTCACACCACCTTCAACTCATCATTTTATTGGAAGGAGATGTGCCTGGTAGCATTATTTGAAAAAAAAAAAGTTTCTTTTTTGAAGGGCCAGTGTGAGGCATAAAAATGTGGTTTGTTGCCTCAGGGCAACGTTGTTTCATTTGTCTTTATTTCCTTCATCTGCTACACATTTTCTTAGTTTTGTAGTTACTCCAAATATAACTTTGAAGTTTAACCAGCACTATGCAGTTATTTTATACAAAGGAAAATGAGCTTTAAAATTATCATCAGCAAATCCACAACAGAGCGTGGTGCGATGGCCCAGTCAAAGTGTAAACCTCAACCTGATGGAAATGCTGTGGCTGGACCTAAAGACAGCTCTGCATAAGTGAATGACTCAAAACCTAAATCAGCTAAACATTTCTTCCACCATGATGTGAGACCTTCTATAAAAATTATGATTAAAAAGTACCAGAACAAAGTCGTTTATAAAATGTCATGAATGTGTGGGACTGATAAACTTTCTATATATATCATCTGTAATGAGGAAGTGGTTTAGTTTGTGTGTGTGTGTGTGTGTGTGTGTGTGTGTGTGTGTGTGTGTGTGTGTGTGTGTGTGTGTGTGTGTTCGGTGTAGTGTACAGTAGAATAAGATGCAAGTTCAGTTTGCTTTTCCACACTGTAGATTATTGTTTTTATTAGATTTTAATATTTGAGCAACAGCTCAACAGAGCCACAGTCATTCTGGACTGTCCTGCAAGTTCTCCTAGAAACTGGGAACCAGTATTAGAGGTTTTCTGCCTCCATGTTGCTTTTTTCAGCCATGTGGATGAGGGGGCCGCATGTTTAGTTTGTAACTACAAGAGAAAAAGAGTCACTGTCAGACAGTCAAAATGGAAAAAGTAATAATAATAATCAGGAGGTTTAGGCTCATTACTCATGAAAATGCACAAAGTACTGGTATCGATCATCAGGCTCTTGACCATATTTGAGCATCTGTGAACTTTGTGTGAGGCTGTTTCTCGGAAAGCTCTCAGTGAGGTGTTGATAGGTTGAAATACTGAATTCTCCCTGATAAGAGGCGGAGGTGTGATATGCCACAACCACGCACACAAATACACAGACCTATAAAAACACCTCATCGGTTCTGCCTGCATGTGTTCCTGCACTTACCAATAAATAATCAACTTGTAGGTTAGTGACTCTGATCAGTGAGCCAGACCACCGGTGAAAATGTCTGTGAAGATCCTCTCCATCACTCTCCTCCTGCTCTCGGTGTGTGTGTGCTGCCACTCCTCTGAAGGTAACTGTGCTCTTACTTTTATTAAGAAAAATGAGGAAAAAAGAGATAAAATAGATAAATTGATCACAGCAATGAATATTTCCAACAATGGCTTCTACCTGTTTGTGAATAATGTGCAGGACCACTGTGTAAAGACCACAAACCTTTACATCAGTCATATTCTGGTATCTGCTCAGTCTATAATTGCACATGTTTTTTCCAGCATTTACTCGACTTCTACCCACAAAGCTCCAGACACCCTGGAAGCTTTTTTCTGGGCTGTTTCCTGGGCTAAGTTTCATTAGTCAGTCATGGCATTTTAAAGGCGTCCTTTATGTCTACATTTAGAAGAAGTCTTGGATTTTTTTTTTATAAGTACAACATTCACCTGATTTTTTTGTTCGATTGCTGGACTGACTGACAGCCACACCATATCCATTCACGCTATACTGCTTACCATTAACAATGTTTATACTATTTATGTTTATCTACATGCAAACTTTTGTTTTCTGTCACTTATGGGGTTATGTCTCATGCTGCGTTGCATGCCAGGCATATGTTGTAACAAACAAATTCACTCTGTAAGTAAATCTCACTGCTTCATTTTAGTTTCTAGCAAAGTCATCATTTCAGTGGGTTTTTGGAGGGGTGCATACATTGTGACTCATTGCATAAGGCATGAAAGCAGGAAATGAGAGAGACACAGGGAGAGTATAACATAATATATTGCAGCTACGGGACAATATTTTTCACCTTTCACTTAATTAACATAATGCCAAAATTGCCCAAAAAGTGCTTGAGGGCCCCGAAGTGTTGAGAACATTGATTTGTTAAACTTGTTGATTGATTTGCACAAAAAAATGCCTGTTCACTGTAACATAATTTCAGGTCACATTTTAAAAGTCATCTTCTGTTTAGTGATGTAAGGAGCTTCATATTTTAAAACCAGATTTAACTTTTATTTTCCTTCTAATTAGAGTTTTCTCAGGTAAGAAAATTCAATTTTTAACCTTTAATCTCTCAGGTACTCGTCGTCATCCTGGAAGAATACCACCATGCTGCCCTGCAGTCACCAAAGGCAATTTGACTGCTGAGGTGGTGGGGCAAACATATCGTGAGCTGGCTGCAAGAGGAAGCTGTGTGAAGGCTATAATGTAAGTCAGCACACGTTGTCCTACATACAAACATATACAATCTCTATAATTTTCTGTCTTTTACTTCCAGTTTTGACACAAAAAAGGGACCACTTTGTGCTGATCCAGACGCTCAGTGGGTCAAAAATCGTAAGTCGTGCTAAAAAGAAACACACACAGAAATAAATGCAAAGTATTTACAGAGAAAAACTGAAGCTCCTGCTTGTCTGTTTTTCCTCTCTAGTCACTGCCAAAATGAAGAAGGTGTGAAGTCTGTCTGCTGCATCAGTATTTCCAGCATCACCTTTAAAGGATTATTCAAACCAGAGCGCTTTCTCAGCCTGACTTCAATTTGTTTTATTCTCTTTTTTTTGCCATTTGTAGATTATTTTTCCTGCAACCTGTGGAGCAAACGTGTATTTTATTCATGCTGTTGACTTCATTGTTTTGTAATTGATCATTGGAGGTCAGCTTTTATTTGTCTTTTACTTTTCTTTTTGTTTATTTGTGAATCTCTTTCTGTGCATTATGTGTTTACGTGAAGAACAATGTGGCTGTGAAAAGCAATATAACAATAAACTTTTGTTTATTGAGCAAATATTTTCCTGCTGTTGTTTCAATGCCCACCAGACTCTCACAAAACGTTACACACATCACATAATGTATTGCACTAGTGTTTTAAGTGAGGATGGTTGCCGAGTATACTGTCCAGTTTTTTAAAAACTTTATCTTTTACCCAAGTTTATGTAGCCCATGATGAACATAAGTGGGCCTGAGCAGTGAAACCCAGCAAAACATACACATATACAGGTATACACATATATATATATATAAAAACACACACGTACGTACACTTTAGGGCTGCCACGATAAGTCGACTATTAACCCTTTAAAGCCGGTTGGAGCAGGCACGCTCCATTTTGCGTAACAATTTTTAAATCCCTGTAAAACCGGAACCACATAAGCTAGCACAATAAATTTTTTGCATATGAAACCGGAGGAGTTGTACTTACATCTTATGCCATCAGCTTGTCCTAAGTCACAGTTTCCTTCCACATACAGCTTTGCAAAATCAGCATAAAAAGCGCTTGCAGCAACAAAAACATTATATAGAGAGAAACAGCCTACAGTGGCACTCTCAACATGCGAAGCTGAATACATTGGACTTGCAACCACTACTCAGGAAAGCATGTACTTTACCCAACTGTTAAACAACATGGACAGAAAAAGGTACACATGTACAGTGGGATGCAAAAGTTTGGGCAGCCTTGTCAAATTACTTTTTCATCCTGTTTAAGATGATTAAGACTATATTTTCCTTTTTTCACATTATCCTAGTTATATTTTGACTTACATTATCCCAACAGAATAAGGAACCTTTCTGAAGGCTTTCTTTAGTAAAACACTGAATGCTGATGTCAGCATTAACATCTGTATGACGGGAATATGGGTGCAGCAAACTTCTTTACTTTCCTCTTCTTTCACTTTTTAAAAACACCAGATGCAGAAAGTTAAGAGAAAGTTTCTGTTCTTTAATCTTTACACTCTAACATGAACACTTCTCAAACCTCAGAAGCCAAAAATGCTAATATTGTTATGTAGCAGACAAAATGCATATAACAGACTCTACTTAAAATGTAATGCCTTCAAGATTCTGAATGCGTTTTGGTTACATGTCTACCTGCTATATTTGCATAAAGACAGAAACTAGCAGCATTGAGTAGCGATAGGCCAAAAATTCAATTTAATGACATGATGACCACTCGTCAGTGAGAATGAGTATCATTTACAGAGAATTAGGGAACAGCTGCAACCACAGCAGTGGAAAATGCCTTCTCGGTTCAGGGGAGCTCAAACCAGCATCCCTCTGTGTCCAGGATGTGTACGTCCTCATCAATGAAAGAGTGGCCACTGGCCTGAGGAGGAACGCCGGTCACTTGAATGAGTGATGAAATGTTTCTCCCACTAAAAATGCAACATCCAGAACCTCCATCCATCCCTTGTCTTCCGCTTATCTGGGGCAGCCCAAGCAGAGAAGCCCAGACCTCCCTCTTCCCGGCCACCTCCTCCAGCTTGTCCAGGGGAACACTAAGGCATTTCCAGGCCAGCTGAGAGATATAGGCTGTATCCCAATTCAGGGTCTGGAACCTTAAAGGCCGCATGTTAAGGCCGATTACGTCACAGCGCACTGTGTAGTATCATGGTTGCTAGGCAACCTGGGCAGTGCGACGGCGGCTAGACGTCCCATTTCACAAGCCTACAAGCCTCACACTTCCAGCCTTAGCGGTCTTTGAGTACACGGCCCTTGTGGACCTTTAAGGCTGCAGACCCTGAATTGGGATACAGCCATAATCTCTCCAGCGTGTCCTGGGTCTTCCCCGGTCCTCCTCCTGGTGGGACATGCCTGGAAAACCTCACCCAGGAGGCATCCTTTTCAGATGCCCGAACCACCTCAACTGGCTCCTTTCGATGTGGAGGAGCAGCAGCTCTACTTTGAGCCCCTCACAGAATGAAAGAACTTCTCACCCTATCTCTAAGGTAGAGGCAGGCAACCCTTCGGAGGAAGCCCATTTCCGCTGCTTGTATCCGCAATCTCATCATCCAGAACCTGACAAATTTAATTTAAGTTAAATAACTGATTTACTGATTTTTTTCCTCCATTAATTCTCCAACAAATACACTGATAAAGTCATGCCGTGACCTCTGGATTCTGAAAACCTCACATTTCAGGAGTCTAAGCCGGGAAGAGAAATTGCCCAATTTTCCAGTAAAAATCGTATGATGAAAGTTGTCACTTTGCACAATTCCTCTTAAATCACTGTTTACTTGCATGCAGAAAGAGGAGAAAACAGAAGATAACTAATCACTTCTGCTTTTAAGACCTTAAATATCCACCATTTCCAAAATTTTCTAGATCTTCAAGCTCTCCAGAGAAGAAGTTAAATCAAACAAATATTGTGTATTCAGAATTTTTCAAGCTTTTTGAAAATGTTAAACTCTGGAAGCCTGTCTGTGCTGCTCTGCACAGTCTTGGTAGTTTTGGCCATGTCTGGATCAGAAGGTAAGATGGAATTTCATATCAACACCATGTAAGGTTTTTCTGTCGGCTCTTCTCTGTTTAAAAATCTTTTTTTTTTTCCAGCAAAGAATGATTTCCCCATGTGCTGCACAACTGTCACCAATAAGGAGATCACTGAACCAATTTTGGGATACTCGGTCCAGAGAGCATACCCACCATGTGTCAAAGCAGTCATGTAATTTTTTTTAGCACATTAAAAACATCAACTGTAGCCCAGGAATGATTTATTACAAACTGTTAATTACTGAAAAATATGATTTTTTTTCACATTGTAAATTAATTGTTTAACTTCACCTCAACTTAATGTACTGGCTACATAACTTTAGCAAAAAGATGTAGATGTGATGTTTTTGTTGCTCTTCAGTTAAACTTAATACATAATGTGTTCATTTACTTATTGTTAATATTATCTCAAATGAACTGATTAAAGTGTTGCTACCAAGTTCATCGTTCATTTCTCGTTCCTGCAGCTTTCAGACACAGTCCGGTCTTTTCTGCATCAAAGCGAGAGCTCCCTGGGTTCGTGCCAAGATCGTTGCATTCGAGTGAGTTTTACATCACCTTCCACTGACTCACATGCTCAGTTCGACTTTTCAAATTTGATCAGTCTTCATATACTTTTGTCTTTTGGTGATTTTCTCACAGGAAAGCAAAATCTCAGCTTATGACTGCATCTGAGGTCTCCTCATAGAAGATGACTGATGGTGAAACCTTTTCAGGGATGCAGGAAGAAGTAAATACACCAATACTCAAAACACGGTCGAAGGATGTTTCTGCCATGTCTTATTATTTTCAATAAATTATCAGCCTTTATAAATGAAGATACTGATATCAGCAAAAGGTTAATATCAGCCAATAATACTGGCCTGCAAAGAAATCGCTTGTAATATATGAGATCTATAGAAGTGTAATAAGATGAACTCTTATGCCCTAATTGGGCATTTTTGTACTTTTTTTCAACTTAAAAAAATAAAATTGGTGATCAATTTGGGCAATAAATTTTCTTTTAAGTCAGTTTTTGTCTTTTACTCTTACTTGTCATCCATACTCTCTCGATACTATATATTACATGGAAAATATCTGGGTTTTTGTGAGTTTTAAAAAATAAATAATTAATAATTCAACTGTTTAAACTGGCATTTAAAGGGTTTAAATCCTGAAAATAATTTAATGTTTGATCATTTTGAAAAGGGCTCGAGATGATTAAGTCATTTATGAAAAAAGAAGCAGAAACAATATTGTTGTATGAGGATTTTTATGGCAGATTTTGTGCATCAACATTTTTGTACATGAAAATGTTGAAAAGATGCAAAGGAGGAGGAGGGCACAAGAGCTCAGCACGTGATACTGACTGGAAGCAACACAGGTGCTGTTGACAAAGCAGCAGAGTCAGATATGAATGTGTATTGAATTCATCGTGTAAATATAGCAGATTTATCCACATACGCTAGTTTTTATCATATCTTCATGATCGCCAGTAATATTACACCCTAGTGCTTTCATTTCAACCCCAAGTGTCATTGTCTTTGAAAAATTACAGAGTATAATGCATCTATTTTGCAAAAATATATAATTACATAAACACTTTCAAAAAGGTACCGTTTTTCCCTTCGTAACAACCGAAATATCGTACAAATAGAGATAATATAATTATCTGAGGAACAATTGTCAATAAGCAGAGAAGTTCTTAAAATATTAATGCAAGACATGGAAGCAGGTGGTGTTGTTCCCAAATTAGGAACAATATTTTAAAATTCCTCTTGCACTTCATATTGTTACAAACTATCAGATTATAAAGAAAGTCAGAAAATGGACAACCTCAGCTTATAAAACTGCTATTTTTTTAACCACAAACTTTCAACCACTGGATCAGTTTCAAAGGATTTTATTTAATCATAAAACACTGCAGAGATGCAAAGAAATAATCATTATAACAATGTGCAAATGCTCCACGTTATACTGTGTCCAAGCTATAGACGTCTCTGAAGCGACACCCTGTCATCCATTCATCCAAGAGATGTAACCAAGCTAAAAGACACTGCCTCTATTAGATAATTATTAGATTATCATCTTTGAAAAATAATCTTTAACATCAGATTAATGTCAGATTTTACATGGTCAGGTGTATCAGAGTTTAACTCAGAAAATTAAACTTTAACTCAAAACGTATTTTAAATAAATTTCAAACGAGCCACCATGATAAAGGGAATGTGTGCAATTTTGGTGCTCCATAAGTTCTGTGCTGAACAGCATGGCTGACTCTTTGTATCTACTATTGCCTCCACAGTCTGAGTCCACACAGGTAATGAGCCATTATGACCAGTTATGGAGTCCCCTGCCAGCTCACGCTTTTTTGAGGTTATGTCAAAAGGTTTCTTGGAAATAAACACGGACTATTTGTTTAGGCAGTCTGTGTCAATGGGCTCAGTCAGTGGTCACGTTGTCTTATTACAATGAACACATGCAGTGTAGTTTATTTTGAGTTAATCCAGCCTTCTACCTGCAAGAAATCTTTAGTGCAGTATGTAATCTGCTTCTGAAAATAGCTCCCAGGAAGAAGAATTTCTTCTTTCAGCTCTAATCCGTGAAAAAAAGACAAAAAAAAACTTGGTTGGTCTGTTCATTGTCACCGCTCTGATGTCAGGTGTACATGATTGGAGGATTTGGGGTTGGGTTCTCTGCTCATTCATCACTGCAGATTTTAGTTAGATTTGTTTGTCCGTGGGAACTGTGGGAACCTTAAATTACATTTTTGATGTAAACAAAAAGAAGAGCGTGAAGGGGTGTGAAGAAAAACTGATTTTAAACTTTGTTTTTTTAACTGGACTCTGGTGCCATCCTGTGGCTGCTATGAAACAGAAGTGAAGTAATGAAAATAAAAAGTGTTCTCAGATCAAGTCTGTTCTCTGTGGCATGTTTTTTTAATGGTTTCTACAGTGTGAGTTAATGAAAGGAGGATGTTGAAGCAGCTTCGCCTTTACATAAGCTGCTAATTGGAGCCTTACATCATCCCTGTGACAGTCCAGTTTTGTGGTGGTAAAAACTCTGAAAACATCTAAAGAATTTTTAAGGCAGTCCTTCTACATAATCCTATAACTCTGTGTGCTAATCCAGTCTTTCCCAAACTTAGGAATGTATTTAATCACAACTGAGTATGAATTCTGCTTGTGTGAAGTCTTCTGGTAGCTTGCTTGTCACTGATGTGCTTTATTCTTGCCTTTTATACCTCAGTCAGTCATAGATCAGGTACAGTGTCCATCTCCAGCTGGTGCAGAGAGCAACATATCACACGTATTCCTGCTGCCCTTCACTGCTTTCAGTGAAATTCAGAGGCCACTTTAAAATCCTGTTATTATCATCAAAGCTCTGCATCAGGGGTGGGGAACTCCAGGCCTTAAGGGCCGGTGTCCTGCAGGTTTTAGATGTGTCCTTGATCCAACACAGCTGATTAAATTACTTCATTAACCTGTCTTGAAGTTTTCCAGAAGCCTGTTAATGAACTGCTCATTTGATTCAGGTGTGTTGACCCAGGGTGAGATCTAAAACCTGCGGTTCCCCAGGGTGGGGATGTAAGCAGGGGCTGCTTACATGGACAGGACCCTGCTTATATCAGACCTTCTGAGCGGGCCTCTCTCATCCTCTAACTATGGTCTCCCAACTGTTCCTCACTCTGACTTTAAAACCAGAGACAATCCTATTTTTGAGGTTGCTGAGAAAAATCACTTGAACAACCTCTAAAACCTGCACAACCCATAAAAACAACCTATAAAAACTCAGCCAGGCTGATGTTTGACAGGTTAGCTTTCCCTTAATCTTCTCCCCTTTATTTTGAGCCATAGATTGCATCTGTATCGAAGTGTCTTTGTGAAAATGATTATGTGTCTATAACTTATCTTTAATGTGTGGCTTTTATTCAAATTTAGATGCACTTTGTAACTCTGTCTTTTAAAAGGCGCCGCAAAGACCTCGTGAAAACCTGGAAAAATGTTGCTCAAGACCACTTTAGCAAAATTACAAGAAAGTTTGACTTTTTAGGAGTAAAATATAAAGAAAAGGGGAGTGACTCACCATCTTTGTGATCTAGATGTACAATATAAAACCCAGCAAAAACCTCAGGCTCTTCAAAGCCAGCATGTCCTCCACTGAACTTTCACCTTCTTGCTCTCACGTCTGGCCCCTCCTCCTCCTCATCTCTCGACAGCTCGAGTTTTAACTTCACTTCCAAATTCTGTGTGAAATCCTTTCTGTCTCACTCAGCCATCTAATCATTTTTATGACAGATGTGCCCACTTCATGGGACAGAAGATGATAAATAAATAACAAATTTGAAAAAGAATTGATCCAGCATGTTTCTTTGGGGGGAGAAAAATCTGAATATAAAAACAAATTTTTTTCTGTGTCTCAGGACATAAAAGATCTTTTCCCTGACAAGGATCTTTTTGCTTTTTTGTGCTTTTCAATATTTAATAATGCAGTATTTTAATTCAATGTATTTTTCTTTTCTTTTTTTTAATTTACAAATAACATCTTGCACCTGAAGTACCTTCAGTGACCACCAGGGGACGGCAGCTCACATAAACACGAGTTTAAACAATTGCTCAAATTATTCCTCAGCAACTATTCGGCAGATTTATTGTTTGCATAATTGTTTTCGGAAAGATTGTTTAGTATTAAATTTTAAATTATTTTTCTTCCCAAATTATGTTTAGATTCTTCTATCCCTTGTATATCTTTGGGTTTTATATTGTCAATTGAACTTCCAATAGTTACCAGCATCATTGTCTCTCTGTGCTCATGTTGGCAACTTGAGTTCCAAGGTGGATGCCTTTTGATTTAAACCCCTTAAACAGTTCGTATTTCCTTTAAAATCTAATTAAAAAACATTTTAGAGCCGAGGAATTAGGAAATCCTAAGTTGAAGTTGAAGTTTGACTTTACTCATGTCCTAGTTTGTGTATGTGTCTGTATTTGTATCACCACATAACTGATTTGAGGTTCACATCTTCAGCTTGACTGCAGGTACAATGAGAGGAACAGTGACTGGAAGATGAAAAGAGGGCGGGCAGCACAGATGGAAAAGCAGATTGGAGTTTCTCAGGGGAAGAAAAAGAAAAGATCGTGTGAAGCGAAGGGGCTCCTTTCATCCTTGTATCTTAAATGAAGTTTTAGCCCTGTAGAGTGAGCACATTCCCCCTGTTTCACCCAGCAGTCCCCAAACAGCTGTTTAAAGGTTCAGGTTGAGACTTTGGTGAGGATAAAGTTAGGCAGGGCTGCGTAGTAACTGCAGAGCATATCAGTGAGGGTCCTCACATGTGAGGATGTGTGATATGTATCGGTACATGACACAGGTTCAAAGTTAGGCAGGGCTGAGCTGTTATAATTTCTTGTAATTAAGATTTATTTGATGACTTGGCACAAAATCAAGAATAAAAAAAGCATATTGTGCTTTTACTCTATCTTCCATTCCTTCTGCACAAAGATGCAGAGACCGATGATGGTGCTGGGCGATGCCCTTCAACAGCCATGCAAAAGCCCACATCCTGGTATGTCCTCCACACTCTTGAGACTGTGACATCCTGGACAAGCTGGACTGTCTGTGCAATGTCAATGAGCTGTAGCTAGCGTCTCCTGTTACTAATTCAATTCAATTCAATTTTATTTATATAGCGCCAAATCACAACAAATGTCGCCTCAAGGCGCTTCATAGATACAGAGAAAAGCCCAACAATCATATGACCCCCTATGAGCAAGCACTTTGGCGACAGTGGGAAGGAAAAACTCCCTTTTAACAGGAAGAAACCTCCGGCAGAACCAGGCTCAGGGAGGGGCGGCCATCTGCTGCGACCGGTTGGGGTGAGAGAAGGAAGACAGGATAAAAGACATTAACTAAGACTAATACTAACAACAGTAGCAAAAAAGGAAAACTAGAGACGTATCAGTCTCGGAGGATAAGGAGAGAGCATTCATTCATTTTCTTTTTGGGGGGTTTGGCTGTTGTCCTGTTGCATCTGTTGTTACTTTCACTTTCACCAAAGCAGCTGAACTGGCTTTGCAGTGGTTTATGTTTCCTAAGTGAACAGACTGATATCCCTGAGGTTTAACTGACTTTGGTTATGCCATAATAATTGAGTGTTCCTTTCTTTCTTTATTCTTTTGGAGCTGTATTTTTTAAGGCTTTGCATGAGACATCTGAACCTACCAGTCACATTTCCCAGTTATCAGTTTCGCTTTCTTAGACTCTGTCCGGCTCATAATTGTGTAACTCCATTCTGCTCAAATGCGTCACAATCTAAAGTAAACACAGGAAAAGTAAAGAGCGGCAACAAAAACAGAGGTTGGTTTTTTTCTGTTAACTAGTGAAGCAATATACCCTCACTGACCTCTGACCTCACAGGTCTGATGCGAACTGATGCCTTTATCTGTGCCCGCTGCAAACATAAACATAAGATGAGAAAATATCTGCAAATATGGAAGAAAAAACATTTAAAAGGATTCAGTTTGTGTGATTGAACAAACAGAGCTTCATTTCCACGATAAAAAAGCTTTTATGGATTAAACATATGGAATCACAGGTTTACAGTTGTGATCAAAAGCTTACAAATTTAACAACGATGTCTTTCTCTACATTTTACAATCAGCCAGCGATATACTCTCCACTGTATAAAAAATAAAGAGAAATAATACAAAACAGTCTATGTACAAGGCAAGCATGGTTTTTGGCTTTAATTCAAATCAAATCCATTTTATTTGTATAGTGCCAAATCCAAACTGTCACCTCAAGGCGCTGATAAAACTCTGTTACGGTGAGTTCGTTTGGATGAGAACATTCTGTGTCTGGGAAACACTGATCACCCTTAAAGGGAAGTATCTGTATTCTAATTTTATCCCACATTGAATGCTATCACGTTCATTCCCTGCTGACGTGATAAAGGAAAGTAAATGGAGTTACTGAAAAAACGATACATTTTAATAGGTGTGGTAGGCCTTATTAAATTAAATGTAAAAGACTTTCAGGAAAAAACTGAACTTCAAGAGGATCATAGTGAAATTACTGACGAGCTGTTCAGACAGCCTTTTTTGTTGAATTCTGAATTTGGTACCAATTTAAACACACATTGTTATCAAATGCATTCAAAACATGAAAAAATTAAGAGTGACAAGAGCTACCGTTGCCCAGGAAACACCAATGATATCTTGCCAGTCAAAACAGAGGGGTGCACTGCAAAGTGAAATTACAGTAATAGATCAGAAGGCTGCAGTATGTTCAGCTTAAAGTCTGGAGTATCGTGAAGGTGGATCTCTGTTTACGTGGCTACATCACTGTGGTAACTTACCCTGCTCCTAACACTAATATTAACCCCTTCTTAGTACCTGATTAAACCTCCTGTGCTTTCTTTTAAGGTTTAGGACCATATGAACATGATAGCATCACATAGTCACTCCAGTTCTGTGGGCTGCACATCCACTGCCAATTTCCTGTTCCACTGTATCCCAAAGGTTCTCCACTGGATTGATATCTGGTGACTGTGGAGCCGATTTGAGTACAGTGACCTCATTGTCATGATCAAGAATCCAGGTTGAGATGATCGTGCTGGAAGCAGCGATCAGAAAATGGGTACACCGTGGTCACGAAGGGATGTGCTCACCAGCCTGAACCGATCTAAGAAAGGATGGATCCATCCTTTCATGTTTATACCAAATTCTGTCCCTACCATCCAAATGTGGCAGCAGAAATCGAGACTCATCAGATCAGGCAACATTTTTCCAATCTTCTGTTGTCCACGTTCGGTGAACCCGTGTGAAATATAGCCTCAGTTTCCTGCTCTTAGCTGACAGGAGAGCCATCGGGTATGGTCTTCTTCTGCTGCAGTAGCCCATCTGCACCAAAAACAGACAGATGTTGACATTGTTTCCACACACAGTAGTGGTCTCTGCTTCCCCATGTCAATAATCAGCTCAGTGTCTGAATCAATTAGCTCAGTGGGGCTCCAAAGTGAAAGGTTGGGGATTTGAGCTGCCGTTATTTGGTTTTATTTGTTTATTTTTTTCAGCTTTGTTTTCATTAAAAAAAAAAAAACATAAATTGATTTTTAAACAAAAACTTTCCCTTGCATATTTCCTGAATCTTTTCTTGGACAGTGAGTCTTAACTTACAATATTAACGAGCTGAACAGCCTGTGAGATGACCGAACTGAAAAGCAGGAATAAATATGCTTACCTATAAGCATATTTGCAACATAATATGCAACATCTACTACATCACAGTAGCAACCAACAGAGCTGAAAAATGAAGCCAATGTTCATGTGCCAAAAACTGCAGTTCCTCTAATGGCCACTTGAGGCTGGCTCCACATCCCTATAGCCTGCCACGCTAAAATGCCCAACTTCACGGCACATATAAGCATGTTTACAGCCTGATATGAACAACACGTTTGGTCTCTATAATTAATTTCTTCCTTCATATCAACTGTACAACTGTAGATAACTCAGCCATGTAAATATAGGTACAGCTTTTTTTTACTTAGCACTAATCAGCAGGTATGGATGAACCTTATTAACCAAACATATTCTGCATATCAGTTAAAAAAAGAAAAGCTTATATGAAAGGTAGAAATAGATCAGGCCTATAAAACTAAACATAAAATATGAATATTTCTGTATACATCTACCTTCAGGTATATAAACTGTATGGTTACTTTCTCCAATATGGATTTAGCATTTTTATGTAAGTTTTAATTTGTGCATTAACTATTTGAAAACTATTTTTTTAAAGTCAGTTAGTCATTCTTGGATGTGGAGAATAATTATAAAAATGAATTTGTTGTTCTGGAAACATTATAGGAGGCACTGTTTCATCCGTTATGTGTTTAAAAATGTTAAAGATCATTGTGAAATCTCACGGCGATGTGGAAAAAAAAAATATCTCCGGGAGGTTTGACTGTCCAATACGAAGTCTTTCACCTCAAAAACGTTTGCAAGCCACAAGTTCAGTCCCTGCAGCATCAGGCGATATGTCTATAAAAGCGAGGTTAAGTATAATTCCTCCACACTGACCGAACACGAGCGCCCGTTCTCAAAGTCTTTAACAAAACAGGCTGTTTGTGTCGCAGATCACAGCCCGGTGATCTCAGTCTGCAGGATGGACTGGGCTCGGGAGTTTCTAGAACACTGGGCCGAGCTTTCTGTACCATTTTGGTTCACGCTGTGGAGCCTGAAGTCCTGTCCCACGCAGCGCTTTACAGAAAAACACTTCCATGTCCTCCTCAGCTCACTCTGAACCTTTATGTGCAAAAAAAGTAGAATTATATTAAATATAATATATATTAAAAAATCGTGTAAATGATGTTATGAAGAACACATGCATAGACTCACCTCACTGTTGAGGAAACAGTAGAGAACTGCTACAATTAGACCCTAAAAGGAAACAAATACCACCATAACAGATCAGTGCAAACGTGTCAGAAACAAGGCTATATTAATACTAAAGGATGCTGCCTTTAAGGGTCACCACCTATCCCGAGCATCTGTTACACCAACCCACTGCATGTTCTCATTCACTACACTCATCAATCTCCTCCATTGTCTTCCTCTTTTCTTTTTGCCGATGCCTTTAGAGGCAGTGAGAGAGAAAGGAAGGCAGAAGTGTGGAGGCAACTTTAAATGACTGGTTTGTTGGGACAGCACATCAGAGTGACAGCTCAGGCTGAGTGTTTGGGGACAAAGTTAGAGAGGCAAGGCTGAGGTGAGATGGTGGATATGTTGGACAGAAGCTGCCCGGCAGGAGGAAAAGAGGAAGACCGCGGAGAAGAGTCAAGGATGTGGGGAAAGAATGGAGACTGTGTGCAGACACAGAGCCGGACATTAAACTAGGACACAGTCAATGAGCTAAAAAATAACATGCAATGTTTATTTTTCTTGCTACAGCTCCCAATCATACATGACTATCTTGTAAGGGTCAAAATTCTTGATGTGGTTCTCTCCTTTGCTGGGTCTTAACTTGATGACATTTTTATCTTCCACTACAGTCATTTTTCCCACCAGACCAAAAAAGGCAAATAATTTTATTTAGGAATTTTATGTTTTTAAATGTCTTATAGTACCTGGAATGATCCGAGGCCGAGATCGAAGAAGATCTTCACTTGCTTCACGTTTTCATTTTCCGGCTCCATCAGGTAGAAAAACACCACGTAATACACCCCAAACAGAGGGATCAGCAGGAGTGTGGACTTAGCCAGGCGTCTGATAAACACACATAATACACACTCAATGCACACAATACATTTAGACTAAAACTTATCTGCGAGACCATCAGTGGGAAATCTCTTTCTTTCACTTTTTCTCAACAGTGCAGAAAAATTGTTTATTCTGGATATTAAAAACTTGAATTACTATGAGGAAAAAACCTTAAAATTCATTCTAGTCTTCAGGAATTGCTATTATTTGTTTGCTAAAGAAAGAATAATCAAAATCATTTGTTTCCAGATTGAGAAGCAGAAACAGGCAGGAAGATTGATACTAAGATGTCCAAGTTTAAACACAGTTAGCTGATAATGTGATAATGGTTCCTGTCTAATGTGTCGAGGAGATTTGATATGACTGCTGCTTTCGTCACCACATTATCAGGAAGCCCTCTTAAATGCATATAAATCTAATCAGTGAGAGCTCGGAGGTAAAAATATGACTCCTCAGTTCCTTGACGTACTTGTATTGGCATTGATCGTTTCCGCCGACATCACAGCTGCGCAGTTTCTGCACCAGGATGCGGATGATGCTGATGAACAGGATGAAATTGATCTTGTAGAGAAACACGACAGAAAGAAAGAGGTGTCGTATTAGCGAAAAGTGACTTCTTTAAGAGTAGAAAGGTTAGAAACTAATTTCTATGAAATTTGTCTGTCAAGGAGCAAAGAGTCCAAAAATTAACTGTACAGTTGTGTTTCCGAACTCCATCCATCCATCTTCTCACATTTATCCAGGCTGTCTGGATAAGTTTGCCTAGGCAAAGAAACGCAGACCTTCCTCCACCCAGCTATCTGCTCCAGCTCATCCTGAGGAACACCAAAGCGTTCCAAGGCCAACTGGGAGGCATAATCTCCCCAGTATGTCCTGGGTCTACTTCAGGGCCTCCTAACTCAGGTCATAATCTTAGATATCCCCACGCCACATCCATTGAATGTGGAGGAGTAGAAGCTCTAATCTGTCCCTCTAAATAATTGAATTCCTCACCCTGTCTTTTTAGGTCACCACAGCTGAAGGCAGGGATGTAGAACGACCAGTATATTGACAGCTTCGCTTTTACGCTCCGCTCTCTCTTTACCACTGTGGACCAGTATAGTGTTCACATCACTGCAGACATGGCCCAAGTCCATCTGTCAGTCTTCTGCTCCCCTCACATGTGAACAAGAACTGAGTGACGTGATACTCGTCCACTGTAAAGCTCAACAACCCTTCATACAGTCCACTCCACACTTGGTGGTTTATTGCTGGGGACCTGAGTAAGTGAAATGTGATGTACCTGCATTTACAGAGTGCTTCTAACCACTCAAAGCTCTTTAGAGTGAAAACTTTAAGAACTTTATGTATCTCACATCCATGGCCATTTTAGGATCAGCACTTTAACCTTTGATGTCTTTGAACTATGAGAGGAAGCCCCAGCACCAAACACGGGCACAGGAAGAACATCTAAACTCTACACACAAAGGCCTTAGCTGGGTTTCAATTCATTTTGAAGAGCAGTTCTCATATGTTGATAAAAATCAGCTGCCTTCTTCACTATGAGTGTAAGTGGAGGGGCTCACACCCACATACATGTGTTTATGTGACATATATGATGATGATACTTAAAAAATACTTTTTCAAGAATAAGAAACCAGCCAACCAGGATACAAAAACTGAGAGTTGCCGAAATGAAAGCTGTGCTTAGCTGGATCATTAGCCACAGTGGGACCAAAGGCCAGGAAGGGAGGCATGTTCAAATAATGCTGCATTATAAAAACACCTGAACTCTAACTTCGACCATATAACCAAATCTGAATCCTCAAATAAGCTTTTGACATGTTGCAAATATTTTTACAGAACATCACTCAGAGGTATATTTTTTGTATTTGCATTCCCCTAATTTTAAGTGTATTTTCTCTGGTTTTCTGTGTTAAGTGACTTCCATCACTCATTCGTACTGTTTGAACAAGCAGTTCATGAGAAAGCTACGCCCCAAACCCGCCCAGTCATGTTTTAAACCAACATAGACAAACACACATTCAGAGAGCATGTCCTTACAGATGACTGCGTTTTCAGAACAATAACTTTACAACTGCCTGCATTTCATATATTTAAAGGACATTGATAAATCGTAGTTATAACCAAATATAAATGGAAACTTGATGGCACAAAGCACACATTAGAGCACACATTACTGCAAAATGCTCAACAATCGAATCGTACAACGTCAGTTAAATAGAGCTTCGCAAAAACAAGCAGTAAGCAGTTCGCTCACAGCGGATCAAGCAGAACTTCACTGTTGCAACAAGTAAAAATAGTAAAAATAGAAAAGTTCAGCATGACAGCTTGCTCTGATGGATTATCTGCTGGTTCGCATGTTTTGAAGTCGACTGCTGACTGATTGAATTTTATCTAAAACTTATCTGTTTGCAGATGTTTTCTCAATGACTGAGCAGCCTTTTTTTTTATGAATGTCTGTATCAGAGGATATAATTGTGTCTGGGATTTCCAGTGTAAATAAAGAGATCCACCATCTGAGGCCAAGTATCACAGAAAATCCAAAAATAGTGATAAAATATGTCATACTGTAATTTTTTAGTATGCTGCGTATGGAAATGAATGTTGCTGGAGTAGCTTTGCAACTCTGAAACTAACGGATTTCAATGGGAAGGATGATTTATGCCTGCACTGCTTGTTTGTTTTAGATCACTCTGGCTGTGACACTTTTGACATAATCATAATATTTTATCCCAATCTGTGATCTTTTGCTAAACCTCACCAACTAGTTTTGATGCTTAAACTTTTCTCCTGGAAACCCAACAATAAACAGTATGTTAAAAAGAAACATTATCTGTGAGTACTTTAGCAAACGCCATTACCAAAATAAAAACTACAGTACAAAGTGCTCTGGTTCAGTCCAAGAGTTAAAGTATAACCATCTGTGTGTCTTAAAGCTTCAAAATTAAAAGGACTCATTGTGCAGATTGACTCTGGTATGGTTTATAAAGATGTGAATGCTATAGTCATTCGTTATTTGTATATAACATCTTCCCTTATAGAAAAGTACTGAGTATTGCTGCTGACCAAAAACAGATCAGCAGCAATACTTTTGTAGTTTTTAAATGATGCTGAGTTTGTACCGAGTGAGTGAGGCTAACATTGCCCACATCATTACACCACCAGCAACAGCCTGAACCTTTGATAAAAAGCAGGATCCATGTTTTCATGTCATTAATGCCGAATCCTGCTATCTGAATGTTGCATGGCATGTTTCCATTTAGCATCAGTTGAACAGGAGCACTTAAACGATGTGTCCAGTAAGTGTGTGACTCTAAAAACCAATGTGTGGCTGTGCAGGCTCTGTAATAATGCATCACTTTTAATATGGTGAATATTTATTTGTAAAATAAAAATAATGATCCAATGTTTTATATTTTAGTAGAAGAAAGCAAAATAAAATGAGAAAATGAGAACAAGGACGAAGCAGGTGAAAATGAAAATGGATTTCAGTTCAAATTGCAGATTAATGACTAAAAGCAAACACAACAAAAAACAGACGAAACACAGACTTGACCTATTAATTTAGACCATGTTATACCCACTGGTGAGGCATAATGGACTGTGTGTACAATCATCCTGACCACAGATCCTCTCACTTTTACTCAGGTCAATTCTTTATACTATTTATAACTAATAAGAATTGTGTCCAGGATGCCGAAAAAACATTTAAGAAGTTGCTTTTTTAATTCATGAAAAAACTCAAGGTTATCCTGGGACAAAACTCACAATGATAGATGCCATGATGGGCCAGTTGATCACTCTGTTTGGTATGGGGGTGTTGTTCATCTCCCAACACCTGGAAGTGAGTAAATAAGTCAGTGAGATTTATAACATTTCCTGACCTAGAGATGGTTAAATGAAATCAAAGATGCAACTGCATGCATGTGGTGGAAATTAAGGATAAGCATAATGTGCCCCCTGCAAGTTTGTAACGTTTGATTTTTGCACTGACCTTGACACAGTTTGTGAAAACAATGTTTAAACACTTGCAGACTCACCCCTTGTCCTCCATGTATATCCTACAAATGATCCATGCCACGATGAACACGAGAGGGATTCCTGAGAACCAGAGAGTAGAGAGGAAGGTAGATGTGGAGGAGAAGAGGATCTGTTTAGGTTCTCTATCTGGCAGGCACAGAACATCCTCGCAAAGTGCCACAAAGGAAATATGACGTCTACACTCACACATTAAACATCTGGGGCTGAACGGTGATGCATTGGGGAGGAACTCTTGGTAAAGTGGAGATGGATAGTGGAAGGAAGGTGTCAGAAGGCAGCAGCTGAGACAGAACGGAAGAGAGCGAACGCAGAGGCCAGCAGAGTGTTTACTGCCCGGACTTTCCCTGAATACACCAGCTCACTTCAGCAGCATGACACACTGTCTGCTGGTTGTCTGAGTGCTGGCACTGTGTTTTGCAGAGGCTCACACTAAAGAGGTGCTTCAGAGGGGCTGTCTATGAAATTTCTAAATTTATTAATATAATTGATTTTTTTAAACTGCAGGGTTAATAGCACACTAACTGCAACCAGGGAACATTGAATGAATTGTTATTTTCATAAACTTTTCTGGTCTTCCTGACTTCTCGCAGCCTCATTCGTACGGAGCTTAATTCTCTGCAGGGATTTTCTTAAGGGCTCGATCTGCTTTGCATCAACACCTCCTGTGATAAATTTAACCTAGCATGAATCCCAGAGAGCGCAGTGATGTATTGCTGACCTATATGTGCTGTGTGGGTAGTGGCAGACATTATGTAGCAGAGAAGTGTGTTTGCTCATTGTGAAGAGGTCATTTGTACATTGTTTAGCACTGACTTGCCAACAGCTAAGCTTGGGCAGGTCAGCTAGTCTCATTTTATGTGCACATAAAGGTTAAAAGGAACAATTAGCCTAGTTACTGTACATTAAGGAGATTGCTTAACAAAAGCCATCCGTGTTATTAAAGCATAAGGTTAATCTTCAAAGGTTTCAGGGGTTCAGTTTAGCCCAGGATTAATTCAACTGAGTGGTAATGATGGAACAAATTTCACAACTCAATTCGTCTCTAGAGAGAGAGACTGCGCTTTGTTTGGAAATCCTTCAGATTTTGGCCAGCAGATGGTAAATGTGAAAAAACAAAATGTTGGGACAAAAGATTATGAGCAAGTCCAACCTCAACCTGACTGAAACACTGCGGGAGGACGTTAAGAGAGCTGTGAATAAACAAATGCCTGCAAATCTCAAAGAACCGAGGTAATATTTTAAAGAAGAGTGCCAGAATTTCTCCACAACAATGTAAGAGACTGATAAAGCCATTCAAAAAGGTATTACTTCAAGCTATTGCTGATAAAGAAGGTTTTAAAAGTCACTGAATCATGGATGTAATTAGTTTTTCACTGGATTGCATAGCATGTGAAACTTTGTAAGAAAGAAAAAGTTCCAAGTAGCTCAGCTCCCTGATGGTTCGACCACTTTATTAATTGAGTGATGTTAATGCACTGTTTCTACTTTACTGCACTCATGTCAGATAACTCTAAACTTTCACCAGGAGTCTGAGGTTTCCATTATTATTCATTTTTTTAATCATCTTTAGACTGTCTTACATTGTCTTTGGTTTCTATTCAGTTTTAATCAAGTGTTTTTAATGCATGATCGTCAGATGTTTCAGTGGGTTTTAAGACATTAACTTGGTGATAGGAAAGTTATCAGTGGTAACATATAAGACCAGGCCAATAAGACTGTAAAGACATCATAAAGCTACGGTGCTCTCATTGTGGTTCAACCTACCCCAGCCGATGAGCATGTAGATGGAGAGGCGGAAGGAGTAGGTGGGGAGGACGAGCAGCAGCGTGTGAAGGTAAAGACCTTCAACCAGCAGCCAGAAGAAGTTAGCTAAGATGAAGTACTGGAAGAAGATCAGGCTGGCCTTACAGCCCACCTACACACACACACACACACACACACACACACACACAAACAGCAACATGCTTTGTTACATCCATTCTATAGTTTGCATAGTAAAGTTCTGTATGTAATGTTATAATTTGACCACAAAGAAATACATTTTCACAAAGAATTGGAAGAATCACCAACTTCATTGTGAACCTTGATGACTGGCATTAGGGTGACTGTTTTTACACTGTGAAAAGATTTCTCAAATGTTTTGTGTAAATGTGCAGTTGAGCCAGTGTATTAAAAAATCTGCGCTTGTTTCCAATGAATTTACTAATTTACTTTTCTCAGAACTGAAAGACATTTGTTTTTAACCGCTCCATGAACGGTGATCCACATGGTAGAACATTCAAAGCTGGAGAACTATTGCTCAAGACCACTTTATCAATTACAAGTCTGGCTTTTTGGAAGACGAAATGAGTGATGTCTTTTGCACAGGACTGTATATCCAACCCATGACTCCTGGATTAACGGTGCTAGAAATGCAAATTTGAAAACTCTCTTCAGCATGTGTGGACATGTTGGAAAAAACGCAGATATAGAGGTAAACTTTGCAAGCCACCCACAGTTTTCTAAACTAAAGCTGCTTCTTTATGTGAATGGTTTCCAATGCTTCACTCTGAGGTCGTTTATAGCCATCTGCCTAAGGACCCTCAGTGCCGTGCAAAAGATTTAGATACGTTAGATTCTTATCCATCACACGCACACAAAAACAACATCAGGAAGGCGTCTAACTGGTTCCAAATTCATGCTTCTGCATGACAAAGAGTCCAAACATTTAGCCAGAGTCATAAAAAACCAAACATTCAGTTCAGCTACAAGAGTCCTGCAACAGATGGCCTCATAAAGTGCTCATCTCCAAGATGCTTGGAAGAACCCAGAAAGTTTTTAAAACAGGTCAGAGCGGCACGCTCCATTTTGCACAACTACTTTTAAATCCCGGTAGCACTGCAACCACATAAGCTAGCGCAATAATTTTTTTTGCATATGAAACCGGAGGAGTTGTACGTACATCTTATGCCATCAGCTTGTCCTCGGTCACAGTTTCCTTCCACATATAGCTTTGCAAAAACTGCATAAAAAGCGCTTGCAGCAATAAAAACATAATATTCCAGAAACACGCTTTGCTGATCCGATCAGCTGTTCATAACACTTCCTACGTTAGAATAGACGTCAGCACGAACTATAGCATATCGCCATGACCTGCCCGAAACCGGAAGTAACGTCATTTTTGCGGAAATGTAGTTTTTTACCATCGGGGACTTATGAGCCTATACTGGTGTTTTTAAAAGTTATGTTTGACTTTCTAACTTTCTGTGTCGTTTCTGGGATGCTTAGGACTCATATTGCACTACTGGAAATAGTTTATTTTGATGCATATGCTGTTTTTTTGCAAATTTGCAAAAAATATTTATTTTCGTTTTTCCTGCAGTATATAAAAATTGGTGTATTTCAAAAATAAAACTATGAAGACACTCAAAATAAATTTCCTGTGGTGGGAAACTATTTTGTGCAACTTTTTTGTATTTGCAGTTTTGAGGGATAAGCCTCTTAAATTTCTCTAACTAGAAATATATGTTAAAAAAGCAAAAACGATTTTCAAATTTTTTGTATTTTGTTGCACTTTTTTGCAATTTATGTAATTACTGTGCACTTAATGCATGCATATTATTAAAATCTGGGCTATAATGGTTGTATTGATGTATAGCAACTTGAAATGCTCCCAAAAATGGCTCCACAGCATGTAAACATATAATATAAGCTCTGGCGGGCTTTGTTCTATGGTAGGTCTTAAAGGGTTGGTGAACGTTGGTATCACCAATACAGACTCCTCCTTTTTGTACTTTAATTAAGGTTCATCTAAAGGTTTCTGTACATATAGTAAATGTGTTTAACGGTGAAGTAAAAAATGTGTGTGTGTTTTCATGCGTGAAAGGCTACCAGCGAGGGCTGTTGGCTGCAGTCTGTGGTTTCACCATACGAGAAGAGCAGGGTGTCTTTGACGAGCACTGCGACGGCGCGCAGGATGAACGACACGAACAAGTTCAGATGGATGTAGTTCCTCTTGCAGTGGAGTCTCCTGTAAACACGCACACACACGCAAACATAGAGAAGTGTGTTTATACAGAGTGTGTGGGTGTGAATTGACTGAAGGATGCGGTATCTAAACATGTTGATAACGGCCGAGTGAGCAGCTGGAGTCGATCCAGACTGAGCTTCGCACATCTCTACAAACTGTTATCATGCTCCGTATGTTCGGAAGTGTTAAGAGTATATAAATAAAAATATGTTATATAACCCGATTCTGAATACATCATTTGTTCAAATTATCTTGACTTTTCAGGAAATTTGCACAACGAGACTGATAACTTTGCCTTCAGCGCTGGACCCTGCCTGACTTTAAACCTCACGTTTTTTTCAGGATTTCCGCACTTTAGAAGAACAAAAACGATTCATTCAACATGTGTGAGAAGACTGAAGAGGTCAGAGCCATGACCCCAAACTCTGTAGTAAATGGGAGTTTTCTAAAGAAACGTGCTCTCCAAACCCTGTATTTGTTTTCTTTAAAAAGATGACCTGAGGGGCTGCACGAGGGCCGAGCATAAGACTACGAATCATGCAAAGTCACTCTGGCAGCGTTTAAGAATAGAAATATGGAGCTATGATGTAAAAACTGAAGACAAAATCATCTGTTTCTGATTTCTTCAGATACCAACTTTCACTGTTTCAGGGAATTTAAATTGAGATGTTAGATTAGTCATTATCATTAACTTTACAAACCTATTTCAAAATTACATAAGGGAAGTTTCATGTTTGTTTTTTTTACATTCGTCACCATATTTTTATGTTTAAAAAGAAAAAGAGAGTTTATGCAGACTTTTCAGGGTTATTGTATTAATAGAAAAAGTGTGAGGCACCTTTGTTTGTCCTTCATAAGAGGCCTCATTTACATATAAGAGATGTTTATTTTAGGTTGTTCCACCAGCACCCCTGTGGATGTTTCCAGCAGTGTCCTTGTTAAGCTCAAAAGCATCGCCCTCGCCTTTGTTACTTTTATTTTGTCTTTTAGGTAACTCAGAAAACTTGAATCCGTCCATGTGCACACAACATTATAAATCATGACATCCAAAGGCAACAATTTGTAGAAGTTTTAGAGTCTAGTTTTAGTTAGTTATAGTTAAGGCTGGGTCGGGTGACCATGAATTATCTCTTAGTTATGCTGCCACAGACTCAGGCAGCTGTGGGATTTTCCACGAAGCAGCAACAACTTCTCCTGTCTCCACTCTTCCACACAGCATGTCCTTAGATGCCACCACTGCGTTTGTGTTCTCTGTCCTCCCTGCGCCTCTCCAACCTGTTCGCTTGTTTCAACAAGTCTGCCTAACACACGTTTTCTTCCTGAGGCGAAGAATAAAAGCCCTTCTAATGCATCTTTTGACCACCAAGAGATGCATCCAATACTATCAGTTGCTTCTTAGTTTTAGCTTTTTTTTCCTACTTCCATTTTGCTTCATTCAGCTTCAGTTGTGTTTTGTGTGTTTTTGCAGCATTTTTTAATTTGCTGGTGTCTATTTGACCTCTCAGGGCGACTGCACTAAGAAGTAAAAATAGTATTTTGCAGGGTTACTGTGATGGAACATGTTATGCCCTGAGTAAATGCCCTGATGGAGTTAGTGGCACCATCAGGACAAGCAAGGCAATCAATGCTTGTCCACTGAAATCTAAAAACAGACATTGATTAAAATCAAATTGGACTAAACTATCTTAAAGTAGGATTGATCTGCTTTACTCTGCTTGAATCTTATACTAAGAGTCAAATTTATGGGTGTGTTTGCGTCCTGTCATCAGCGCCTGCAGCTGGGCAAACTGAGAGCACAGCTGCTTTGTCTGGTTGTTTGAACATGCATATTGGGGATTATCGTCTCGTCTTTGATGGGTGATCAGGACACTAGACAAGTCGTCTGCGGCTCTGCTTTCAGTGTTCTAGGATCAGATAAGATCTGTACTTTAGATGGAAAAAGAGCAAATATTAGCAAGTAATTATCAGAATAATCACATGTAAAGTAAAAGAGTTGCAGTTTTTGAAGTTACAGGAGATGTTTTTTAACAGTAGCTTTTTAATAGCTGTATTATTAAATATTTAATATTATTATTATACATATTTATATAAGAACACTTAAACTGAGTTCATCTTAAACATCTGCAGCAGAAGCATTTTACTTTTGAATTTTGGACAATAATACAGTTTTGCCCTTCTAATGCATCCTTTGACCACTAAGAGATGCATCCAATACTATCAGTTGCTTCTTAGTTTTAGCTTTTTTTCCCTGCTTCCATTTTGCATATATTACATATATAAGAACACTTAAACTGAGTTCATCTTAAGCATCTGCAGCAGAAGCATTTTACTTTTGAATTTTGGACAATAATACAGTTTTGTGTGTAGTGAGGTGCTTTCATAGTTTTTATTTCTACTTTTACTGCATCAGACGAAACTCTACACAGCTCAATATTTGCACTTCCTGGTTGTCTGTGACTCCACAGCTTCCTTTATGCTTCTCTTTCCTCCACTTTCCCATTCATCAAACAAGTGGTGACAGCGCTGTGGTCTCTGAACATGTGCTTTTTGGATGACTTCTCCCTGTTATGGGGATTTTTCTTTTCTCTGACTATGTGGTCACTAATGGTCTGTCAGTGTTGTTTGTCTTTATAGTATAAAGTGCCTTGAGATGACTTGTAAGGTCACCATGAATTAAACTGAAATCTTAGTGCTTCTGTGAGCTGTGGTCAGTGAGTGTTTTTACCTGAACAAACAGATGATGATGGTGCTGGTTAGCAGAGTGATGATTGACAGGCTGTGGCCCAGATTGGACAGAATCTGCACCGCCTTGTAGAAGACCAGCTGCAGACATACACAAAACAGATTTATTATTATTTGCCTGCTTATCAAATCATAAATAATGGAGCCGCTGTCACATCGACTGTGAAGCACAGCTGGGTCCCCATCCTGAGTGTAACAGTGGATCCTGTGAGCACCTCAAATGTTCATGTAGATTTTAATGAAATTATTTGGCTTTAATGACTGCTGAGTAAAATTAATTAAAATAAATATGTGTCTACATGTGTGTTCTATTCTTCTACCATGAATCCATTGCTTTCTTTTCTAGGCACCTCTAAATTTAGAAGAAGTTGTAGAAATATGCACCTTTTACTCCTTTGGTCCACATAAAGGTACGCATAGAGGTCCAGTACACGTATGTAGGCTGTAACTGCAGGGACAGATATTGACTTTTATTGTACTCGTGATTCTGAGTTCATCAATGTTCTGAGTTTTATAGTGAATAAGTAAAGAAGAACTCTCTAGTCCCCTGTAAAATCCCAAAATAGTTCGACCGAAAAAGGATAAGCGGCCACTGAGGATTTCATAACTTGCACAAGGGTATTTCCTTTTATAAATACAATCTGATCACAGAGGAGGAAAAAGTGGGAGAGAAATAACTGTCCAGGAAATTTTTCCCACACCACGAAGCGGTGATGATACACTGATGAAACACAGCACTCATTGTGCCCACTGCTTCTTTGTCCAGAGTGGAGATGCTCTTTCACAATAAGGGGAGGGTCGTGATAAGAATGAGGATCTGTTCCTTCTCAAAACAGTTCAAACCTCTCCTCTGACTCTGGCCAAAACACACCCGCAGAGCATTAATGCTGCTCGCAATGTGTGGGTTTGTCAGTGCCTGGCGTTCGTTGCTATCTCATCATGTATAAACAACATTCCCCACCTCTGACACACCATCTGGCAATTAACCAGATATACACATTACACATCTACATCTAGCCTATATAAAATATACTCACTGACCTCTTTATTAGGTTAACATCGCTTCACAACGCTGAGGGTGGACTATGAGGTGCCGTAAGGGACATTATTACTGAAACGCTCTCACACACACTACTGAAACACTCTCACACACACTACTGAAATTTTAGCTCTCACACACACTACTGAAACGCTCTCACACACACTACTGAAACGCTCTCACACACACTACTGAAACGCTCTCACACACACTACTGAAACGCTCTCACACACACTACTGAAATTTTAGCTCTCACACACACAACTGAAACGCTCTCACACACACTACTGAAATGCTCTCACACACACTACTGAAACGCTCTCACACGCACAACTGAAATTTTAGCTTTCACACACACTACTGAAACGCTCTCACACACACTACTGAAACGCTCTCACACACACAACTGAAACGCTCTCACACACACTACTGAAATGCTTTCACACACACAACTGAAACACTCTCACACACACAACTGAAATTTTAGCTTTCACACACACTACTGAAACGCTCTCACACACACTACTGAAACGCTCTCACACACACAACTGAAACACTCTCACACACACAACTGAAATTTTAGCTCTCACACACACTACTGAAACGCTCTCACACACACTACTGAAACGCTCTCACACACACAACTGAAACGCTCTCACACACACTACTGAAACGCTCTCACACACACTACTGAAATTTTAGCTCTCACACACACTACTGAAATTTTAGCTCTCACACACACTACTGAAACGCTCTCACACACACTACTGAAATTTTAGCTCTCACACACACTACTGAAACGCTCTCACACACACTACTGAAATTTTAGCTCTCACACACACTACTGAAACGCTCTCACACACACTACTGAAATGCACTCACGCACTCCACTGAAACCAGAGGCATTTCCGCTGAACAGGAAGTTGTTTCCTGACAAGGAAACTGATGGAAAAAGTGGTATATTTCAAAACACTACAAGGATGTCTACTCAGCAACCTGCTAGTACAGCAGTTCACAACCTTTTTTGTGCCACGTAAACAATATAAAAATAAAAAAAAAAGATAAATACCATGAAAACCATGAATTTCAAACTCAAGCCTCAACTCTTGCGACCCGGTACCAAACGACTCACAGACCGGTACTGGTCCAGGACCTGGGGGTTGGGGACGGCTGTGCTTGTAGCCTAAGTGAAGCAGCCGCATTACTTAACAATATTTTAGCTTCCTTGAATCAAGGAATGGATTCAAGGTGCAACAGGGAATTTGGCAATTATGTCCTGTTTCCCCTAAGCTTTTTATATTGGCAACTCAGTTGTTAACACTATTAATCAAAAATTCTAACGACATACAAGGAATATCAATTTTTAATAAAGACTTCAAAATAAGTCAATTCACAGATGATACATCTATGTTTTTGAAAGATAAATACATGGTAGAGAAAACTAAAGCTTCTCGTTTATCTCTCAGTATCAAAAAATGTGAACTTCTCCCGATTCATACAAGCTCTGACTCCTCAATAGCTTTGGTTAGAGTTGAATCTAAAGTTAAATATATAGGGCTGATAATATCTAAAAAACCCAATTAGCAGAAAAGACACCAATATTTCTAACTGTATCATCGAGATGAAGAAATCACTTAGCCACTGGTTAAGCAGAGACCTCGCTTTTTTTGGCAGAAACATCCTATCTAAAGCTGAAGGCATCTCCAAATTGATTTATCCTTGTCACTCTCTATATATCTCCTCTAAAAGCATTAATAAGGCTAACACAGTTATTTTCGAATTTTTGTGGACGAATAAAACCCATTACATATAAAGATATCAGCTTGTGAAGGAATACAATAAAGGTGGTATCAAAACTCCAGAATTAGAATTTATGGATAGCACCCTTAGAATTAAATGGTTAAAATCTTGTCTGTCACAGCCAGACTCTACTTAGCTCCACATCCTATGATCCTTGTTTAATAAAATAGTATACAGGATTAGACTTTATTTTGAAATGTGATTTTGCGGTAAATAAAATCCCCATAAAGATATCAAACTTTCCAAAACAGACTGTGCATTTTTGGGAAAATGAGATTTACCCACAACTTCTCCCCATAATTCAACCTTATGGAATAATAGGGTAATAACACTTAATCAAAAATCAATTTTCAAGAGTGACTGATTTGAACAAAAAGATTATATTCATAACAGATTTGTTGGATGATAACGGTGTAATTCTAAGTTACCCAGACTTTTCAGAAAAATATTGTCTAAACTGTTCTCAAAGAGAATATAACAAATTTTGTGAACTGGTCCCACTGCCTCTGCTTCATTTGATTAAAATTTTTATGATATACAATAATTTCTCATCAGTGCTCCCAAATTTATTGCTAGGGCAATGTCAGCTGTTTGATAAAAATGCAATAAGAAATTTGTTAGTAGTTTCTTCAAAGACAAAAATATTTCATAGTTACAACAGAATGGTTACATTGCATGGTTCTAATTTAGTTATTTCATATACACTGGATAAAGCATACTAAAAATTTATGAAATAGCCTATTCTACCTAAAGTTAAAGAAACACACTTTAAAAAAAATTAATCCTGTGGCAGAATTTCTAAAAAAAGAGATTTGGCTTTGAGGTGGATCAGTGTTCTTTTTGTACTGATGAAAATGAAACCCTAGAACATCTTTTTTTTTTCTATGCCCTATCACACAATGTATTTGGTGCAACTTAAAAAATTGGATTTCCCTAAATATTAATGATGTGCCACTATTTGAATTACATCATAATTTTTTTTATATGGATCATCTAGCATTGGGTGTATCAGACATTATTAACATCATCATACGTTTGAGTAAATATCATATCCATTGTGTTAAATGGGGGAACGCTAAGCCTTCTCTCCCTGGTTTTATTGATGATTTTAAGATATTTTTTTCTTTGCTAAAAAAGACAAAAAGCACATATGCCAAAAAAAAAAAAAAAAAACCAGGATAATGCCCGTCTCCTGCTATTCTAAATTTTGACTTATGCTGAGGCTAATATATTTTTAAGTAATACAGCTGTCTCACTAAGACTAAGCTGTCTAACTTATCGTTCCATGATTCGATTCAATTCGATTCGATTCAATTCAATTCAATTTGATTCTGGGAAATTTTGACAGTCAGCAATATTATAATTCAGATCAGTACATTTACATATTTTTGTATCTAAAAAAAGGAAGCTGACACACGCAAGACTTTATCAAAGGTGTAAGCCTCACAGCAGATGCCTTTGTGTAAAAGTAGCTGAAGATAAAACACAGAAAAACATGAAGGTGATTTTTCCTGGCCTGGGATTTTATAAAAAATATTCTGCAGTACATCAAAAACGAAAGAAAACCATTAATCAACATATGAACGTTACCTCTCACGTTCCAGCGGTTTTATTAGAGACACGGCTAAGCGTTTTGCATTTTGCATAATTTTTAAATGTTTAAATTTGTTCAGTATTGAACTGCAGAAATAAGATTTTCTTTTAGGAAGTATGTAAAACGAAAAAAAAACCAGCGGCCGACAGCGCTGTAAACAACAGTAGACTTGTGCGTAACAAGCAAGCGAATAATGCAGAAAACAGATTTTTAGACGGGAAACTGTTCTTGAAGTACAGAGAGAGAGAGAAAGAGAGAGCTGTGCATGACGTGTGATTTTATCGTGGTGGAAGCAAAACATTAAACGTCAGAGGGAATTCATGACGATGTTTATGTGAAGCGCAGTTTGGATCTTCTTTTGCTGCTGGTTCAGTCAATATTGTTTGGAGAGAGATCAAACTAACAGCTTTAGAATCAGGCAAAAACGGCGTGAAAACAAAGCGCGGACCGCCGACAGATCAGAATCAGCCAGCTGTTGGCTTTCAGCCCCGACGGTGTCCTTGCCATCGGGTGAGAAAGGCGACATCCCATTGATTCTGATCCGCGGTCCGCGCTGTGTGTTTACGTCTTTGTGCAGAATCCTTGTTCCTGCTCTCATTTACTGTTTTAGCTGTTTGGTGGTTGTTGAAATTTTGTGAGGTTTCACCTGAGATTCTGGCATTTCGGGCAAAATTAATTTATATTAAAAAATCGATTCAGGATTTTAATGAATCGATTTCACGTTATCCAAGCCAGAATCGATTTTAATTGATAAATCGATTATAAAAACCCACCCCTAACTAGCAGGTTGCTGAGTAGACATCTGTGTAGTGGTTTGTTTGAAATCTACCACTTTTTCCTTCAGTTTCTTTGTCAAGAATTAACTTCCTGTTCAACTGAAATGCCTTCCTGTTCAACTGAAACGCCTTCCTGTTTAACTGAAATGCCTTCCTGTTTAACTGAAATGCCTTCCTGTTTAACTGAAATGCCTTCCTGTTCAACTGAAACGCCTTCCTGTTCAACTGAAATGCCTTCCTGTTCAACTGAAACGCCTTCCTGTTTAACTGAAATGCCTTCCTGTTCAACTGAAACGCCTTCCTGTTCAACTGAAACGCCTTCCTGTTCAACTGAAATGCCTTGGTTTTTCAGTTGTGTGTGTGAGCGCGTTTCAGTAGTGTGTGTGAGAGCGTTTCAGTAGTGTGTGTGAGAGCTAAAATTTCAGTAGTGTGTGTGAGAGCTAAAATTTCAGTAGTGTGTGTGAGAGCTAAAATTTCAGTAGTGTGTGTGAGAGCTAAAATTTCAGTAGTGTGTGTGAGAGCATTTCAGTAGTATGTGTGAGAGCGTTTCAGTAGTGTGTGTGAGAGCTAAAATTTCAGTAGTGTGTGTGAGAGCTAAAATTTCAGTAGTGTGTGTGAGAGCGTTTCAGTTGTGTGTGTGAGAGCGTTTCAGTAGTGTGTGTGAGAGCGTTTCAGTAGTGTGTGTGAGAGCTAAAATTTCAGTAGTGTGTGTGAGAGCGTTTCAGTTGTGTGTGTGAGAGCTAAAATTTCAGTAGTGTGTGTGAGAGCGTTTCAGTAGTGTGTGTGAGAGCGTTTCAGTAGTGTGTGTGAGAGCTAAAATTTCAGTAGTGTGTGTGAGAGCGTTTCAGTAGTGTGTGTGAGAGCGTTTCAGTAGTGTGTGTGAGAGCTAAAATTTCAGTAGTGTGTGTGAGAGCGTTTCAGTAGTGTGTGTGAGAGCGTTTCAGTAGTGTGTGTGAGAGCGTTTCAGTTGTGTGTGTGAGAGCTAAAATTTCAGTAGTGTGTGTGAGAGCGTTTCAGTAGTGTGTGTGAGAGCGTTTCAGTAGTGTGTGTGAGAGCTAAAATTTCAGTAGTGTGTGTGAGAGCGTTTCAGTAGTGTGTGTGAGAGCTAAAATTTCAGTAGTGTGTGTGAGAGCGTTTCAGTAGTGTGTGTGAGAGCGTTTCAGTAGTGTGTGTGAGAGCGTTTCAGTAGTGTGTGTGAGAGCGTTTCAGTAATAATGTCCCTTACGGCACCTCATAGTGGACACCCTTCTCCATCCATCCATCCATCCATCTATCCATCTTCTACCACTGACAGTAGAGAAACCCAGAACTCCCTAACTCAGGCATTCCCAAGTCAGCTGAGATATATTTATATATCCAGCAGCTCCTTTCTCAGTTCCTGGAAGTGGCACCCAGGAGTCATCCAAATCAGATGCCTGGACTGTCTTACAATTGTACAATTTCTGTGAACCTGTGTAAATTCTAACCTCAGCTTCCCGTTCTTAGCTGACAGGAGTGGTACCCGATGTGCTCCTCTGCTGCTGCTTCAAGGTTCAATCTGTTGGTTTAATCTGTCTTCAGAGATGCTTTTCTGCATATCTTGACTGTAACTGTTGCCGTCCGATCAGCACAAAGAAGTCGGGCCTTTCTTCTCTGACCTCTGACATGAACGCATCATCTTTGCCCAGAAAACTTTCACTCACTGGATATTTTCTCCTTTAAGAGAAAAAGGTCCACAGAGATGGTTGTGTGGGAAAATCCTGCAGCTTCTGAAATAGACGACCAGCCCATCTGGCACCAACATCCATGTTACAGCCAAAGTCACTTAATTCACCTTCCTTCTCCATTGTCATGCTTGGTTCAGCAGGTTGTCTTGATCAGGTCTACATGCCAGTCAGTTGTAGTTTTTACCTGATGCCAGTAAACAACTCCATGTCCTGTTTTGGTGTGTTGGTGTGTTTGTACTGTGACATACACTGGGCTTACAAACCCAGTATGTCTGAGGAGGTAAGACAAACACTGACAAAACATGCTAGTTATGCAGGAAATGTGGCTAACAGCACCCGGAGGACGGGGTTTCAGGCAAAACAGAGGAAATTTCTCCTCTTTAAGGTCTAAAGTCCTCACATAGATGGATTTCCTGAAGTACGGGACGTAAGTGGAAGTTTTGAAGTTTTCATTTTGAAACATTTCCATTTTTGGAGACTTTCGTGTTCTCTCTGTTCTTCTTATTAAATTTCTTTTTATCAATTTGTCTATTTTATCTTTGGCAATCACTCACTCTTTCCATTGCCTCTTATTTCTTATCTTTCATTTTTCTTACATACTCGCTTGTTGTTTTCCACACAATATTCACCGCCTAATGATCTATCACGTCCTCCCCCTGAATTTTTTCAATCTGTGGTCCAGAGATTTTCCATCATTCTGACAAAGTTTGTTCACTAACTTATTTGGATCATCTTGATAATCGATGGTCATTCATATTTGAACTATTGTGATAATGTACTTCAGTCTAATGACTCCTAAAATAGAGCTTAAATTTCTTTGTAATGTTCAATATTTACATTTTAGTGAAACTGTTCTGCAGGCTTTGAGGTGACGCAGATAAAATATATGAACGCGTGAGACTTTTTCCATTGTGGCGTTTCTACTTTTAGAGTTTCAGTCCCTGTCTGTCCACTGTAAATATTCGCACACAGAGACAAATATCTGAGTATACGCAGACGGTCGCAGCCTGGCATCGGCGTCTCATTCCTCAGCACGATTCTCAGGCCTTCTGACTGGGAGCTGATGACCTGCTGGCTCTGGTCTGCTGCAGCCGCACTGCCTTCTATGTCCAAATGCATCATATCCATCCATAAACTCTGGCTCACTCACTCTCCATTTCTGCCTCCTGTCTGACACTGGAGGATTAAAACAATGCTGAACTTTAGGCTGGGTATCTTCATGGCCATGGTTAAAGATTAAATCTACAGGACTTCCATGGCATGCATTTTTAATTTCTCTTTGATATTTGGGCACATTGGAACCTGATGAATGTAAAAACAAAGAATTGCCACATTTTTTTCCCTGATTTTTGTTTCTGACAAAAATGAGACGCACATATTCCTTTAAAATTCAATAGAACAGAGGCTGTATAATGTCCTTGTAAGTGGATATCAGGTCCTTGTAGAGCAAAATTTAGTATTTTGGTCTAGACAACCCAAAATGTGATGTCCACAAATGTGGACAACAGGTTCTAGGAAGTTAAATCAAAACTGCAGGACAGAGACCTCTGCCCTGTTCATTAAATGTAGTTTAGGCTAAAAATATTCCTGTTAAATCTCAGTTAGCTCAATTAGTTGTTTGATTTTAGAAATAATTTCTAAATGATGTATTTAAACAAAAAAGCATTGATCAATCAAAGACAAGGCTCTCAACTGGACACACAAACACTACCAAGTAATAAAGGTTTCATAAAGGTATGAAAACTATTTCAACAGCTAATGACATACAGCTTACTCACATCTTAAAATCAGGACTGAGTCTTTATGATGGACAAGCCTAAGTATAGTTATATCACCAGACAGTAATGAATTCTCAGTAAGCCGCATATGATACAAATCATAATTATGTTGCCATTCCCTCGTTTTTAATCTGGCAGATAAATAAAGTTGGAGAAGTTGTTCTGTGTGAATAATTTCTTTGGTTGCAAAGATGAGTATAAAACAGCGTTCTTCACTTTCACGACAGAAACAGGATGCATGCTCACAAAATGAAACCACGATGCAGACTTTGAGCAGTGAAATGTTTTTCATCTCAAAGTCTGTTTTGAACCCTGACAGCTTTGTGTTGATTGCTGAACGTAACTCAATTTTAAGGCTTTTATTTTTTATTATATTTGTGTTATTTTTCCATCTAATTGCTGCATTTTAAGAGGAAATCAGTGCACAGACTCCTGTGGTCGGAAGTTATTTTTTAATTCCAAAAGGAAAAATGCATGATGAGCTTATAAATTACACCTCGTTGCTCAGATTAAAACTTTGTTTCCACACATATTTGTCTCGGTCATTTATTAGCTTCACCAGTGACATGTTTCATATGTAAGATTCTCTCTTTGTCTGAGGCACAAAGCATTATGCAATATTTAAGGCACATAAATTACAAACAGAAGAAAAAGTCATAAAACAAATCTATATCACAGAACTGTTGTTTTTCTCCTTTCCCTGTCACTGGGCTCTCAGAGCCACCACATTAAATATGAAATGATATCACCATGTTGGTGTTGTTCCAACAACATCATGAAAATGTCAGTCATTAAAGGTCGTCCCTGTACCTGATCATTCATGTTGTTTTAAATCAAGAAGAAGGCACAAGGTTTCATTGTCTCCAATTGTCTGTGAAGGTTCTCAGTCATCCAGGTCATCGTAGTCAAAGGAGCTTGCAAAGAAAAGCGTCTGGACTTCTTTAAGTTGCTTGAAGACGTTTCACCTCTCATCCAAGAAGCTTCTTCAGTTCTAAGGTCAAAGTCCCAGATTTAAACCTAGTGGGAGTTTCCCCCCACAGACGGACAAAAGGACCCCCTGATGATCCTCTAATCGCCTGAGCCAAGGTGTGAAACTGGGTATGGGTCCCAATCAGCCAATTGTCTCCAATTCTTTCTATCGGAAAGCCACTGTAGTGCACAAGCTTTCTAAAGCCTGTTGGGAAAAAACCCAAATCCTTTCTGAAACCAGTTCAAGAAGTTTTGTTTTTCAAATCTAACCAAGCCTAAATCTATCTGCAACTGAAAACTGTAGTCTGAAGGAAATAATTGATTCTTTTCTGTGATTGCACTCAAGACAAGAACCCTAATTTTCTAAATAAATCATTAGCATGGATAAGTGAAACCAGTGTGGATGTGAGTTAAACTAACATTTTTTCCACATGCCTGAAGAGAGCGACTCCTCAGGTTAAGTTGTATAAAAGTCTGTGTGCTGTGGACTGCTGTCACACACAGGATTGTGGATTGCTTGGAGCCCAAATGCAGGATGCAGGAGACAGAAGTAAACATAAGCTGAACTGTTAATGGTGTTGAATCCAAAAGTCCAAAAAAACAAATTGAAGGCAGGAGACTTTCAAGAAATACTAGAAACCACAGAACTAGGAAACACAAAGCTACTTTGAAACACATGAAGACAAAGATGAGACTGTTAGAAGGAACTGAATGGAAACACTGGTAATGTCACTAAATATAAACCTAAAGTCATCAGAAACTAAAGCTAAGAACTGAAGTCACAAATAACAAAGCTCATACACACAAGGTTAACAAATAGTATTATTAACAGAAAACTAAATACTGACTAAGCAATGTATATAGAAGCCAATGAAAACCCAAATACTACAGACTTAAAACCGCGGGTTTAACGCTGAGACATCCAGACAAGGATGAAGGCCGTCGTTTTATCACCTGTATGCTATGAATGTCTCTGCAGTCAGTGTGAGCTCAGTGCCAGTGGTGTCGTCTGGCTTCAACAGAAAGTTTTCCAGATGGAAAACCTTCATCTCTCCCACAGGACACGAAGAAAAGCTTTACTAAAAAGCAAAAAGCTACACCTGAAGCTCTGGACAGGATCACAATTAAGCCAACTGTTCATGTCTGTGTGCGAATGTGCGCTTGTGGTTTATCTCTGGAGGCTAAAGTGAGAAAGAAAGATCTGGAACAGCGCCCAGATAACTTCAACATAACTATCAAGTTCAAATTCATTTTAGGTTTATTTATGTAGCACGAGGTGTCAACAACCATCAGCTCAAGGGACTATTGTATAGTAAATTAAAGACGGTACAATATTACAGAGTATCAGAACAGCCCATAGTGACAGTAGTGAGGAAGAACACGCTTTCAACAGGAAGCAACATGGTGGCTCTTACTCATCAAATCAGAGACTAATGCCATCACACGGTCCCTCTTACAACGAGAGCTTTCACTACAGGATTATTATAGTCAAAAGGACAATTTTTGTGACAAAAATATTTTGATATGTATGAAAAAAATCTAAATATTTATAATAAACAATAATTTAATGCTATGTTTTGAGAATGGCATGGTTTTGTTTAGTGATAACATAAAGCCCGATGACAGTGGTGGTAATAAATGGCATATCAAATGAGAAAACTGTGGACACATCTGCCTACATCTGGCTGTATTAATGCTCAGAAAAATACATTAAACAAACTGGAAGAAACTGCCATAAATTCATATCAAACCCTGACAGTGTCTGAAAGTTTGCAGTGATACAAAAAAATGACCTTAACCTGGACCTCAACAAGTGCAACGATAAGTGATGAGCAGTAGTGTTGTGTTGAATGGCACATCAATATACTGCAGCTCTCACACAGGGTCATCGCTGTTCATCTGAATTCAAGCTACAGTGTCACATTCGCATATTACAAATCCAGATAAAAAACATTGTTGCCTAAATTATTGCAAAATGGAAAGATGGTAAAAACGAGACTACACAGGTGCCTGTCCTGTTACCAAAGAAGCAGCAAAGATTCTTACTATAAAAACTCCAGTCCAAAGTTTACAAAAATAACACTCTTATGTGTAAAGATTCATACGAGAATGTGACATTTATGTGACATTTAAAGGAAAAGTGGCTTTTTAAATGTTCAGTAAGGATGGATGTGCAGGGGTGTCAAACACATTTTATATCTTGGGCCACAAACAACCCACTGTGACCTCAAGTGAGCTGAACCAATCAAACTACATGAAAAATGTGTAAAGTTACAGGAAACCTTCTGCAAGTTCATTCGGTTCAGAATGTCAGTACACACTGTCCTGTGATTATAACATATAAAGGTGGGTTGTTGTTTTTATCATATCATTTTTTTAGACTGTGAACTCACTGTAAAAACAAACAAAAACACATCTTTCTGCAGTAGATAGTGAAAAAACAGGAACTTTAATGTCATTTAATTAAATGAGGTACAGTCTGTATCAACTGAAAAAGCTGTAAAATATATGAAAATGCAGTTAAAACTTTTAACTGATTGGAGTCTTTGCTGGGCTGAGTCTGGCCCCTAGCCAGATGATTCATATCTGTATTCTAGATGCTAAATGCCTTCTTGCACTAACTTAAATCTTAGTCATACATGGCATAAACAGCATCACAGCGAGGAGCGGTAAAAGTTTGACATTGATTTGGGGCTTTCAGTGTTAATTTAGTCATTTTTGTCATGAGACTTCACAGGAGCAATGGGTAATGGAAAACCAGTTGTGTTTGTAATGGATTGTGGTGGTTTGGAACCAAATGCATGAGGTTGGAGGCGGAAGTATAGTCCAAAGATGCCAACAGAAATTCAATAACACAGGGGATAAGGAAAGCTGTAGAGAGGGGACATGGTGTACAAAGAAACATAACAGGCACTGTGACAAAGACAAAGTGGAAGAAAAAAATATTTATATACAGAGCGACAGGCCAACGGGAGAAATGAAGACAATCAGGACAATTAGGGGAGACAGGCAGGAAGCAAAACTAACACGCGAAACAAAAGAAAACACGTTTTCTGAGTCTTTGAAAAGTCAGAGGGAGGCACGTGGAAATTGGGAAACATGGGAAGTGTGGAGGAAAATATGACTTAGAATAACAGACAAGGGTTAATCCACAACCTTCAACTTATTACTAGAAACTGAAATGTGAAAACAGCAAGAGCCTTGATAAAATATCATAAGAATGATAAGTAATCAAAAACAGGACATCCCAAATGAATCAAAAACATAGAGCACTGGAATGGCCTCAAAACCAGCAAGAAACCACTTTAAAAACTCACATCCAGAAACTGTAAAGCAATTCAAACCTCGGGGTACAAAAAAGGGGTTGTGCCCTGAGACAAAATCTACATTAATAAAGCTTCAGTAAATAGCTACTTAAATCCAGTGTTGGGAAGGTTACTTTTAAAATGTATTCCATTACAGAATACATGCCCTAAAATGTATTCTGTAACGTATTCCGTTACGTTACTCAATGAGAGTAACGTATTCTGAATACTTTGGATTACTTAATATATTATCATGCTGTTTACAACTACATGAATGTTCTATTGCTGTGATTTATTACTGTTACTGAAGGTCCGCGGCTCCGAAGGTAGTAAAGGGACCTCTGACTAATACGGTGGGTTCTGTGTCGGGCTCGTAGCCGAAAACTAGCTTTACTTTGTTGTCTGGGTCAACTCTGCTTGCGAGAGACAGAGAGAGGCGTTGAAAGGCTGCTCCAACAGAACTTATTGTTTTTGGAGGAAAACACGAACACGGTGTACAGTCGAGTCTTAATAGCTTACTTACAACTGGGCTCGTCAGGCACTCTTCTTGGCTGCAGTGGTTATTATTTATATTTACATGCTTCCAGCTCCCGTTTTTGCTCAATGACAACTCGTAGTTTTCCTTTTTCTCCCTCCCTCGCTCACAGATACACAACGGGTATGGCAGTCCATTCTCCCTGCAGCACGGACTACACTGCCCATGATGCTACATTCTTTAGAGCTATACCTGTAGCATTCTGCCTGTTAGCTTAGCACAACAACAACAAAAAGGCCTCTCTCACCCAGGAAACACGCAGAGCGAGAGGGTCACCCTGTAACCATGGCAACTGCAACGCTGCCGCCTGGAACTAACGTAGCTGTCAAACAAAACCCAAACAGTCCTGACCCGCCACAATATGAAACAGGAAAGTACCGCCGTGTAATCCATTTATTTCAACAAAGTAACTGTATTCTAAATACCACCTTTTTAAACGGTAACTGTAACGGAATACAGTTACTCATATTTTGTATTTTAAATACGTAACGGCGGTACTAGATAGATAGATAGATAGATAGATAGATAGATAGATAGATAGATAGATAGATAGATAGATAGATAGATAGATAGATAGATAGATAGATAGATAGACAGTCTTACTCTTAAACCAAAGCGATTAGTGCCTAAACCTGAACAACCAGCAGGTGAAAACAAATCTAAACTGTGACTTCATAGTCTTGTGATTTACATCACCACACTTAAACTCTCTTTAAAACAAGTTTAAAACAAGTTGTATAAACATCGGTTATAGCTTCATAGCAGTCATCCAAACAATGTTTACAGCTGTACCAGATATTTTCTGGTGGCCTGAGGAGCATTTCTGCTCTGTTGACCTTTGGGATTAGTCAACAGCACGTGACAGAAAACTACACAACCCACAAGGACACCTCTTTTTTCTCTGCAAGGCAGAGGACGCAGTGTAATGTGCAATGATTTAAAGAGATAGAGCTCTTTCATGTTTTTCTATGACACTTGACATAAATGTATTTATTTCAAACTCTGTGATATCTTTGTATTTCTTTGTTTAAGAATAAGATCTGAGGGACACAGGCCTGGACAGGTAGGGAAAAATATGTATTCTCTGACCAGTTGGTGAGTGGTTAGAGCTGGACAGGAGGGGCTTGTGGCAATGTGGGAACTGCACAAAAATCCACCTTATTGTTCTGGAAAGGCCGGAGTACCATGTCCCCCATAAATTGCTGGATTGTCTGCAAACAATTGTTGCACTTTTTCCTACTAGTGATTGAAGTAATCACAAAGGGCTGCAACAGTTAGCAACTGTCAGCAACCTCCTGCAACTACTTGCCAAGTGGTTGTGGAATACACAATTTTCTCCCACAACCAGGAGTCCTGGTTGCCAAAGGATCACCAACTGGTCTCTAGGCCTCAGGGACTGGGGCTTTGATATTGATTGTACAGTGACTGACAGCAAACCTCAACAACCACTCACCACTGACTGGGGAATATGCATTTTTCCCTTGCAACTAGTGGTTTCCAGATGGTTGCTAATCAGTGTCCTGGCCTGTGTGACTGGGGCCTAAGCTGTTTTGTTTGTGCCTGGCCTTGTACATTTGTATGTGCTTTGAATGTTGAGGTTTTGAGGGTAAATCCATGGCTATAGCACACTTTGGAAGCTTTATGTTTAGGTAAACTGATCTGGAAGTGGCACAATTTTCATCCCAGTATGCAGTAAAGAGTCTCACTGTATACAGATAACAACATTTTAATGTTAAGTCAATGTGGTTATGTATAGTGACTCTGGCTCCCTTAGATATCCATCCACCCATCCGTCATAGGGACTTATCCCAGCTGTAATAGTGCAGTGGTAATGTATTTGCTAATAAATGACTAATGTCACTCTTGTTCTTGTCTTCTAAATTTCTATATGGACTGTGGCCACAATAGTCATAATAGGAAACTCTGATACAGCCTGGCTGTTGGTCGGAGTACCATGTCCCCCATAAATTGCTGGATTGTTGAACAGAACGGTCTGGGATGGAGCCACATTCCCATTTTGAATTATTGTTTCAGGCCATCCCTGTGTGCAATACACAGTATTTACTAGCTGTTTATAGAGTTATATAAATGTAACAGTATTTATGTTGTGTGTGATTCCACTTGTCATGATAAACACAATTTGTTATCCGTGTATGTGTGACACTGTATTGTCTCAATGGCGCCCTCTCTCAGAGATGGTGGACAAAAGTCAGTTCATGAGAGATGTGTGTTATGGGCACAACTAGTAATGCATGTGTCTGCTATATGACACTGTAAATGATTTAACTGTACGAAGAGTTTAAGTGGACAGCTGAGCTTTTAAAGTGCTAAAAAATCTATATAACAGAATAATACACTCGCTAAGCTAAGTGCAAAGATTCTGAGCTTCTGTGACGTGCTGTTCATAATGAGCCAAATATCGGATCAGGACATATTCTGACTTTATCCAGGTACACATTTACACATTATTTTATTTGTTATATTATTCCAGATGCACATCTTCACATTAGTGTGTTTTATTATTGGGCATAATGATAATATTATATGTTATATTTTATAGTTAATGTCAAAACTTAATGAGATGAGATGAGAGATGTGCCTGAGACGGCGCCAACCTGCCTGAACGAGATTCTGATCTTATCCAGGTACACGCTTTCATAGTTCTGTATTTGTTATATTACTTGCCACAACATTATTTGTTATATTATTAGACAGTGTTGAAACTTTGGCAATTCAATAGAGACGTGCCTGAGAATGAAAGGTTTGAGCTAGTCTGCACGACCAGAACATATTCTGCTCTTATTTTAGATTTTCTATTCATTAGAAGTTATTATGACATGTTGTTTTTTCAGATGACGTTGGACAACAGGACATCGTCCCGTGGAGCTCAGCTTCAAAGCCTCCAGCTCAGCGTTTTTGTTGTCACCGTCTTGGTGTTTTCAGCTATGACAGGCAGCTCACAGACAGGACTGTGAAACCACACACAAGTCCGTCAACAGACATTAGCCAGACAGCATGTCTTCTTTTTGGATTTTTAAAATGTCAATAATTTACAAAACTCACTTAATGTTTTACTCATTGTGATAATTATGTTGACCAGAAGTGGGCAATATTACCCAAAAGAACGTGAAATTACACGTTATGGCAATATCATAAAATACTCAGTAGTACTGAGGCCCTGTGAGGGGCATTCGAGGGTCTTTCAAACTTTTATTTGGACACTGGCTGCTTTTTCACTCATTTTGAGTCCAGTCCTTGCACGTGACCATTTTCACAGGAATGTTTTGGGGGCTTTTTTGTTTTTTTTGTCTGTTGGGCCACTTAACACTGACCTATGAATAACTGAAGCATAAAAGGTCACCTCACTTAGGGGATGAGCCACTGTTGTGTCTACGCATAACAACAACTCAGCACAGACCCAAACAGTTTCTGTTTGCTTCATTTACAGCCTGTCACGAAAACATGTCATTTGTTCCATTTCTTTAGCTGAATCTATGACAAATGTCAATAGCAGAGTTTGACAGGCATAAAACAGATTTCTACACAAACAAAATGAGCTATTATTAAAAGACTTGGCATATCTCAACATGGTATGCAGTATGTCGGAAACCGGACAAGTGAAGGCCAAACAAAAGGAGTGGTACGCCTAAAAAAGCATCTACAGCAGATGAAGAGTATGTGAAAGTCAAGTCCTTAACAAATGGGAAAATATCCAGCAAAGACCTGACACAGGAACTGAGAGATGCCTTCAGCTCATCCATTTACTGTTGGAGCTTCATCAGAAATGGAGCATCAGTGTCAGCAGATCTTATGGAGTGAGGAATCCAAATTGAACCCAATTAAAGTTTTGGAGGTCAAAGAGGTCAGGAGAAGTAAAACAAGGTCTGCAGACATCTGCAAAACACAGCAGAGGATCTGTCATGGTTTGTAACTACATCCATTCAGCGTGTTGGAGATCTTCTCAAAAATGATGCAATTTTGAACACAGAAAAGTACCATCAGATACTGATCCCACATAACAGCTTCATTTTTCAGCATGACGAAGATCCCAAACATACTGTCAATGAAGCAAAAGAATAACTTTAAAAAAGAAAACCACTCAGTGTGAACACTGTTAGTCATGGATTGTCCTCCCCAGAGTCTGGATCTCAACATCATTAAAGCCGAGTGGGATCATTTTGACAGAACGGAGGAAATCTCTAAATCTCTAAAGAAGAGACTGGAGTATCTCTGGAGGCTATTCCAGAAAACGACTTAAAGAAATGACAAGAAAGCGGAGAAAGGTGACAGAGAGAGTTCAGGCTGTGATGAAGAATAAAGAGGGTTGTACCAAATGTTGACATTCATCTTAGAATAGTACAAACTCTGTTTTTGCACCTATATTCCATCTCCTTGCAAAATCGAAGGAATGAGGAGTGACCCAAAACTTTGGTGAGTAGAGCAGCTCATTGATTTTAGTATGGTCAGCATGCATCTCTCAAAAAGGAGACATCCTCTTCAATTTGTTCCACATTTACTCCGCAATTCATCAAGATGCAATAAAATACTGCTCTTATCACATATTTTTACTTCATCGTAATTCATACAATAAATCTACTTGCTTTTAAAAGCAAGTAGTGAAAAAACAAGAGAAGTGTGTGGCATTATTTCAGGGACAGTGTGGACCCAATAATGGTTCCCGGATATTCTCTTAAACCTGGTTGTTACTCGCTTGTTTAAAGCTCATTATAAAAGAAAGGGTCCAGGAATGCAGCCGTGATTACAAGCAATAACTATGAGGTCAGAAAATAAGCTCCATGGCATCACGCTGGACTCCTCTGAGCAACAAGAAAACACCCACGCATCCCCATACACACTCAAACGCCCATTAAAAAAATAGCAGCGCAGGCATACCACTCTGAGAACAGGAAAAGCCTTTTTTTCTCGAGCACCTGCAGCATTCGGCTCAAATACTCACTTGTGTCACTCAGCTTCCTAATCCTCCTCTGAGTCAGCTGAAGGGGTGGGAGAATTTCGAGAAGCCTTACCTTCATCTTGTGATGAAGCAGATATGGGAACAGATGAGGCCGGATTAGAGAGCACAGTGTGCCAAGACCGGGAAGTGAACCCCGCAACTCTGTTGGAGGAGCTGGGAATTTAAGCCGGTGTCTAGCCACAACAGATACAGAACAGACCCATGCAAAAGACTGAATCCAGTGGATTTCTCATGTTCTCTGGTCACTTGCATTATTTCTCATATACCTATGAAAAGAGGAAAAAAGTCTTTCTTGATGTTAAAGAGGAGCTTAAGTGGAAATGATGAGGAAGTTTAAGACCTCAGGCATTTAAAGGCGGAAGGCTTCATCCTGCATCTCTGTAACTTTTTTTAAAGGGCCAGCCAACTATGCATATATCTGTATATCGGCATGAAGTCATAGAGCGGGAGTATACTTTGTATGGTCATCTCAGGCACACAGCTGTGAACTCTGGTGCTCCACCTTCCTGTTGTACAAACCTTTTCTTTATTATCCCTCCACTCAAGTCAGATTGTGGTATGACAGCAAAAACAGATGCAGACAGGTGGCGGTTTCCATTGCTTCCACAGAGAATGAAGGTCCAGACAGAGTTTCTCTTACCAAGTGGCAAACATGGAAGAGATGTGCAGATCAGATTGTAACAAAGGAATTAAATGCATCTGACTTTTTGCTCAACTTTCTGCTTATTTGGTTGCAACGTAGTCCTCCACATACATAGACTAGAACAATGTAAGCAGCATGTTAAGTCATTTATGTGCATGTAAACTGCTTTGTTGCCTGGTAAGCAAAGCATGTAAGACACGAACATCAAAGCAGGAGGTTGAGAGACTGAGTCACCCTAGATTTTTCTTTCTTCTTTGTCTTTCTTCTATTTTTTGATTCAACGCAGAAACATTTGCTGGTAATGGTTTTCTACATGCCTCAACATTTTATCCTAAAAGCATCTGATGGGAAGTGTCTGTAGAAGATTTTGGGGAGTTAATCAAAATTAAAGATCACAGAGTGCCTTCAAAACATTTTTGATCTGCTTCACCACCAAAGGGGAAGATTAGAGGATCACTAAAGATACTGTGTAGGGAAATGAACATCTCAAACAAATTTCACAGCACTCAGTCCAACTGATGCTTCAGTCTGTAACAAAATTATGACCCAACATTTGAGCCTTTTTGCAGTTATAGTAGAAAGAATGTAACACTCATTATATTACATATTGCAGAAGAAGAGCTACAGAATCAAGGCTTGAATCGAATCGAGGCTAACAACCCTCTCTGTGTTTGGATATGTTATTATTGTGTAATTATGTTGACCTCCAAACATGAGGCGTTTGTGGTGTTCATCGTCAGCTGAAAGATTTATGGAGTCACCTGAAAAGCAGCCAAAAAAACTGTTACCTTTGTGACCTTTGCATCTTTTGTTGAAATTTCTTAGCACCACAAATTAAATTCCTCTGAACCCCAGAGCACTGAACTGGACAACAATCAGATGCACAAATAAAGCTCAAAGTATCTGCATAGATAAGCGAGTACAGCTGTGTCATTTCTGTTTGTCAGTTGGATAAACTGAGCAAAACGCTGCAACAGATTCTCACTCATCCGCTCCGCCTAATTACAGAAAAGCACACCAGCACAGTCAGGCCACGACTTCACGGTGGTCTGAGTTATCTGAGGGGAGACACGAAGAGCAGCAGAGACCAGTGATCAGATGTGTCACCCGGTGAACCATCCTCTCTGTGCATTTATCTGTGGGCAGATAAACAAACACACATACAGAGATGCTGACATGAAATCCGCTGTGCTGGAGCATCTGAGAAAACTGAGCTGCGATCAGACCACAGAGTGCAGAGGTTTGATCTCTGTTTTTTATTTCAGTTCAAATAAAATAAAGCTGCTGATTCGTGCACAGCTTCTGTTTTGCTTAAATAAACTCTGTTCTGATTTAATGATTTTCAGTGTCTCACTGGAAGCTCCAGAACCTCTTTTTGCACACATCGTTGCATGCAAGGCTATGAAAAAGACTTTAAGACTGTTCTTGCCCATTCATTTTCTGTCTAATGTAGACATCACAAGAAAAACTCTTTATTTAGGACCCATATTAAACCTCGAATGACCTGCTAAAAGAGTTTTAAAATGTTTTTGAAATCTGAGGCACTTCCCATCATCAGTTTAGTTTGCAGAGTAAACATTAGCAGGCCTGCAGCAGGCATCTTTCCACAAAGCTGCATCCACACGCCTGTGCAGAATGTTGTTAGCCCACACAAAACCACAGATTTAATGATACTGCAAAATATGCTGATTGTGTTGTGGTAATTTGTCTTATTTTCCACTGTACTTGTTGACAACTGGTTACAGAGAAAGAGATAGAGGCCAGTGTCAGGCAAGTGGAAGCTGGCTGCTTAGAATCAACAGTTAAACTGTGTTTTATAATACTAGAAATATGAATGATTAGTTTTGCAGACAAACAGCTTTGATTTGAGCTACAGAGGGTGTGTAGGTCTTTACTTATTCATGCTACACACAAAACTCCGGCTGAAAGCCTGCAGCATCAGAAATGGTGTTATAACAACTTCTACTTAAGACGATGTCGCCCCAAACTCGACCTCAGTGCTGTCAGGCTACAAAATAGTGATTTATCATTCTGAAGGTGAGTTATAAATAATTTACACTACACATTTTAGCTCCTTTATCATTGCTTTTTAGTCTATTCTTCATAATTCTTCATTTAGACGAAAAGTGATTTGTACATGTTGATTTCTAACATAAACCATGGGTTAGTTACCATGGAGATTTACCCAGGTAACAGCTGCATCACCTTTGTGGGTGGCTCGCTAAACCTGAAATCCTGCTTAGCAGCACAGACCTCTGGACAAAGAGTTTCCCCGTCTCCAACAAACCAACTAACAGCACACTGAAACTAGTCTGAGTTCAGCTTTTTCCCGATCAAATCCGGTAAAAATGATTTATCTGCAACTGTTCTGTGGTTGGTTTGCTTCCTCTTGCAATGAAAGCATTTTAAAGTGGGTCAAATCAGCCCACGAACTCTCCCAACATCATCCACAGGCCGAGCATGTGCTGCGTGAGACGTGGCACGTACGTTTTTTGTGATCAGAACCCAAACGGAAATCACGCTTGTGCTAAAACCTGTACACAGCAGTTTCACTTGCACTGTGTCCTCAAACAAATTCACGTCAAAGGACTCCAACTAAACTTTAAACTCTTATGATTAAAGCTACATTCAGCTGCTCCCTTATTTGAAAGAGGTCAGCCCCGCAGAGAGCTTTGCATGTTTGATTTGGCAGATTTTTACAGTGACCTTCCTGATGCAACCCCAGAAGCATTTGGGTCTCCTCCAAGAATCAAACCAAGGACCTTTTGCTTGTCAGATGAACACGTGAACTCCTACAGTAAAGAGCCAGAAGCTACATTTATCACAAGCAGCTAAACATTTTTTTTCTGTGAAAAGATGCTTCAACAACTGATTTTTATTTATTTTTTATCCTTATGCTTCCTTTGTTTCCTAATTATGTCCTATAAAAACACTGATGAACACACACATGAACCTTTTTGTTTATATCTTGATATCATTTTGAGGGGAAAATTTAAAAAAGGATGAAAAAGAATAAAAAAAATAGTTTTATTCCCTCAAATTATTAAGTGTATGCACGTGTAGTTGATACATAAAAGCTATACATGGAGGTAAATAAATCATAAATCAACAGCTGTGGTGTATCAATGATATTTGATCCATGAGTGATTTAATATTTTCATGTTTTCTTTATAGTTAGCATGTTTTTAACCATCCAAGCCAAATTAACCACCTTGCAACCGCTCTGACTAATCTTCTACCTCATTTGAGAATCCAAGAACCCTGATAAACCAATACTGATAATGTTGCATTAACAGCGATGGGTCCAAGGCCTTCAGCTTCATTAGACAACAGACCTGAGAGTTTCAGCAGCTACCAAGTAGATATGAAAACCGAACACACAACTTTGATCAGGCTTCAAACACACACCAGTTTCTTCACTGTAAAGACAAAAAAATTAGTCCTTCTTATATATTATGTTATGTTATCATGTAAAGTTTATCACATTAACTGTGATTGGACTGAGAGAGGATGAGAAAACTGAATGAATTCACCAGCTAAAAAGGTTCAGGCCGGAAAAGGATTAAAAGAGTTGTTCACAAGCAGCACAACTCCAATCACAGTGGTGCTTCATATAACTCATAACTGCGCTCACAGGCACACAAACGTAAACACACCACAGACGTCAAACTTGCCCTTTTGGTTGTCTCTGGGGTCTCTAAGGTGCTCGTGCAGGTGATGATGTAGTCGGGATAGACGGTGGACCATCCACTCTCTGTACAGTTCCTGCTGAGGCTGCCTGAAAGAAAACCGACGGGTTTTAGAGCCTTTTAGAACTGAACTATAGATTTCATGAAATCTAACATCAGTGCTGCATATAAAGATATATTGCCCCCATTTTTTAAAGCTTCAGTGATATTTGTCCACAGATTTTAGATTTGGATAACTGGAATAACAATTATATAACACCAGTGCAGTCAGATTCACAGCAGCAGTTGCCTGGACAGACAAAAACAAAGTGGAGATGTTTATTCCTAATCAGAGCGCCACATTTGGAGAAAACCAAACACAACTGTCAGCATGGTGGTGGAGGGCTCATGATTTGGGCTTGTTTTGAAGCCACAGGACCCGGACACTCAAAGAATCAGCATAATGACGACACATGTCTGTTTTTACCCTCTCAAACAGCTCTCATCAGAGGCAGGCACATTCGTAGGCCTCAGTGAGGACTTTTGATACTGAGCAGCTACTGTTCTCATCTGTGGTGCTGATTGTGGTGCTCATGTATTAATGCTGTGTGTTTCTGCAGGGGCAGCGAGAGGAGGATAAACCAGCCGCTCACTGATGCTACTGAGGGAAATCACAGAGGGTCGGACAAATGGCGTCAGCCGCTGTGCAAATGATCACAAACATTAAAAGAAGCAGCTCAGGAAGCACTGGATGGAGACGATAAAAGAGCCACAAGTCAAAGTGAGAAATGGCAGAAAGTTAAAAAAGAAAGAGGTCAAAGAAGTTCTGTTATATTTAAAATAAGACAAGTATTAAAGAATTTCAATGGTAGTAAAAGCCACACAAACATCTTTTCACTTAAGCAAACTTAATCACTCCTTATTAGTGTTGAGACTGGTGGCATTTGAGTGAATCCACTGGATACTTATAAAGGATTATTTTTCTGTATCAGAGTTCAACAAGATGAAGATTTCAAAGTTTTCGAGCACACAAAAACTAAAATATAATAAATAATAAAATGTTGAGTATGCCACAGTTTTTAAACAGTCCACAAACTGCTGCACAGTCCTCAGACTTTGTGTGGCGGGGTCATACTAAGTGTCAGCCGTCTTAAAATGTTTTAAAAGTCGGGGGAAGTTGAAGCTTCCTTTAACTGAAATTCTGTATAATTTCCAGATCACACTTTTTGTTTTTTTTTAGCAAGTCGTGTGTGTGTGTGTGTGTGTGTGTGTGTGTGTGTGTGTGTGTGTGTGTTAACAAAGATGATTGAAGGGCAGCAGGAGGAAGTGTGTCTCTGAGAAGAAGCTCACCGTTCTTGTGAAAAAGCAGCAGGAAGGGGGTGGGACAGTGTAAGGTCAGCACATCGCCGACCGCGGCGCTCTGCCAACATGAAACGTTGTCCCACTCGCCGTGACATCCTGGACAGATATATACAGAGATACACACACACGCACGGACGTTAGAAGTGTGAACTTGCCTGCACAGAACTTCCTGTTTGGCTGAGCGACCTGTGTGGAGCTTCTGTGCGAGCTGCTGATTGAACGTGGACAATAAATCCAGCCCACATGAAAGCAGCCTGTGAGGTTTGGACATTTAGCTTTACTGCTCAGCCAGGAGGGACAACAAAGACATTCACTTAACACTCTGAAGGCCTCTTAATAGTTAAGTTAAAAATAAATGTAGCCTGATGAGGCCTGAGAGTAACTAATGCTGGTACTGTCCTTTAACATCAAACACACATGTGTATCTATAGAGCAGCGTGAGAAAAAGCTCACAGTCTGAAAGCTGAGACCACACAGATTAAACACATTTTATTATCTCTGTGCTCAAACATTCACACACACGACCGTTCACAAACAACAGAACAGCCTCTGTATGTCTGTGCGTCAGTCTTTGGTTACTCGTGTTGTGGTTTCACACAGAAATCATCCTAATATAAGTCGTGAACATCTGGAGACTCTACTGATGCCGATTGTGTGCAGCAGTCCTTCAAGCCTTTTATTCTCTGAGCCCTTTATTCTTGCTGAAAAACAAGAGGTTAAAAAACAAAGCTGCTTCGTCAGTCAGCTCAAGCATCACACAGAGGTTTGTGTGAGCATCACAGCACGCATATCCATGGTGTCACTTTGTACGTTACCATCACTTTTGACGCGTATGAATTAATGCGCGTTTCCATCCGGGGTACTTCTCAAAAAAGTAATGCATTACCTTACTTTATTTCTATATTGTCAGACGTAAATTGTGACAGAAGGATAACAGGCCTCCAACTCACACTGGAGCAGTTCACAGCTGAGTGTGAAGCAGCAGGAATGAAAATCAGCACCTCCAAATCTGGAGACAGAAACGAGTAGAGAGCCCACTCTGGATCATTCTGGGATGAGTTCCTGCCAACGTGAAGGAGTTTAAGTATCTCAGGGTCTTATTCACGAGTGAGGTGAGAAGGGAGCGGGAGGTCGACAGTGCAGTGATGGAGATGCTGTACTGGTCCATTGTGGTGAACAGAGAGCTGAGTGAAAAGTGAAGCTCTCAGTTTACCTGTCAGTCTACATCCCTACCTTCACCTATGGTCACGAGCTGTGGGTAGCGATCGAAAGAATGAGTTTGCAGATACAAGCGGCGGAAATGAGTTTCCTCTGAAGGGTGGCTGGCCTCTCCCTTAGAGATAGGGTGAGGAGTTCAACCATCCAGGAGGAGCAGCAGCTCCAATGGGCCAGTTGAGGTGGTTCAGGCATCTGACTAGGATGCCTCCCACGCACCTGCTGGGTGAGGTGTTCCAGGCATGTCCCACCAGGAGGAGGCCCCGGGGCAGACCCAGGATACGCTGGAGAGATTATATCTCTCGGCTGGCCTGGGAACGCCTTGGTGTTCCACCAGACAAGTTAGAGGGTGTGGCCAGGAAGAAGGAGGACTGGGCTTCTTCTGCTGCCCCCGATAAGCGCAAGAAGATGGATGGATGGATGGATGGATGGATGGATGGATGGATGGATGGGTGGATGGATGGATGGATTGATGGATGGATGGTTGGATGGATGGTTGGATGGATGGATGGGTGGATTGATGGGTGGATGGATGGATGGTTGGATGGGTGGATGGATGGATGGATGGGTGGATGGATGGATGGATGGATGGATGGGTGGATGGATGGATTGATGGGTGGATGGATGGATGGATGGGTGGATGGATGGATGGGTTGATGGGTGGATGGGTGGATGGATGGATGGATGGATGGATTGATGGGTGGATGGTTGGATGGATGGATTGATGGATGGATGGATGGATGGATGGGTGGATGGATGGATGGATGGATTGATGGGTGGATGGATGGATGGATGGATGGATTGATGGGTGGATGGATGGATGGATGGATGGATGGATTGATGGGTGGATGGATGGATGGGTGGATGGGTGGATGGATGGATGGATGGATGGGTGGATGGGTGGATGGATGGATGGATGGATTGATGGGTGGATGGATGGATGGATGGATGGATGGATTGATGGGTGGGTGGATGGATGGATGGTTGGATGGGTGGATGGGTTGATGGGTGGATGGGTGGATGGATGGATGGATGGATTGATGGGTGGATGGATGGATGGATGGATGGATGGATGGATTGATGGGTGGATGGGTGGATGGATGGATGGATGGATTGATGGCTGGATGGATGGATGGATGGATGGATGGATGGATGGATGGATTGATGGGTGGATGGATGGATGGATGGTTGGATGGATTGATGGGTGGATGGATGGATGGGTGGATGGATGGATGGTTGGATGGCAGCAAGAGTAGAAAGGGAAAGTTTACAAGGTGGGGAAACCTGCTATGCTTTATCTTTTAGAGACTGTGGCACTGCTAAAATTATCACTGGGAATGACCAATTGGACAAGATTGGAAATGAGTGCATCAAAGGGATGGCTCAGGTGGAGCTGTTGGGAGACAAACATAGAGAGACAGGACTGAGATGGTTTGGGCATGTGCAGAGGGAACGTGGGTATATTGGACAAAGATTGTTGATTGTGAAGCTGCCAGGCAGGAGGAAAAGAGGAATACCTCAGAGGAGATTCATGGATGTAGTGAAGGAGGACATGCAAAGGGTTGGTTTGACAGAGGAGGATGTTGCTGTGGTGACCTCTAAAAATGAGGGAATATCAAAGATGTGGAAAAATGAAGTCTTCAAGTCTGACTGCTCAGTGCTTTTGTTATTTGCTGCATGCAGGTCACACAGTTTTCACTTTGCCTTCACGTTTTTATCCTTTCTTGATCAAAATAAATGATTTTTAAATCATCTGATTGTAGCACAAGTGCAGAAAAGAGGTATGTTTGATTTCTCTTTGATCCACCCTCCAAGCAGGTACCTGAAGAAGCTTTTTTAACCTTTATAGCTAGCATTTGTGTATGTGTACATGTGTACATTTGTGTGTGTGCATGTATGTGTGAGTTTGTGCCTCTTGTGGAGTGTTTGATCTCACAAGGTAAACAGCTCAGTGTTGCAAAACCGTCTGAAATAGCGTCCAGAGACACCGACCACTTCACATCAACTGACCTCATTCAGTGCACTCACACACACACACACACACACACACACACACACACACACACACACACACTTTTCCTTACTTGATATGGATCTAAATACTTTTCCGAGGCCTAATATTCAGCGATGCTCTTGCAGCAGATTATTTTGCTCCTGCACACGCAGCAGACTTATCGTAAAATACTTTGGATGGGGATTTCCAAACACTTGCTCGTGTGTGTTTCAGTGCATGCGTACCTGCATGAGTGGAACTGTTCAGCTGCAGCTGTGTCTGACAGTCACTCTTTGCTTTCTGCATCTCCCAGTAGAACTGGCAGGGAGAAAACATTCCGTTAACCTGTCGGGATGAAGGGAAATACATCTTATGAATATTATCTCCAAAATGAACAAACCTCCTGCGTCAGGCTCTTTGTCTCAGGTTGTGCTGTGCACGCTGGTGTTTGACATACGTGCTCCAGTTTTCTGGAGTAAAGTTCATGTTTCTGCGATCTGCTCTCCTTTCACTCCTATCTGCAGCTTTCAGGGGGAGGATTTAGGCAGTGGTGATGATTTGGGAATACAAAAAAAACTTCTCCTGCTAAAAGCAAAAACCGAAGCAGGTTAGGTTCCTCGTTAGAGATCAGCGTGTATGACACAATCAAATCTCCATAAAACAGTGTCACCACTCATGAAGGATCCCTCAGAGGCCTCTGCAGACAGCAGGAAGTTTCTATAATCTTTGTCTTTCCCTGAAGCGCATCGGCAATAAGTCCAGAGTCTCACAGGCAACTTTGGTCCTTTATTTTATTCTATGTTGGCTGCAAACAGTTTCACAACAGTTTTATTGTTTTAAAAGCATTAATATGATTCTAATTTGTGCATCAAATCTGCAGATACTCCAAGTCTTTATGTGAATTCTGTTTTTGTATTTAATTTTTACTCTCAGAGCGTTAAACCCCACCAAAGCTACAGCTGAGGGAATAACAACAACATGTATTTAATGAAGTACTTGAGTATATAATCCACCAGATTATCCTGTCTCTTAATGACACAGTTGTGATACTGATACATCTGTTAGCTCACAGTCAACATATTTGCTAGCTTTCTTTCCTGACCTGACCAAACTTTATTAAAGTTCACACACAATCTTACTGCACCCTGGTACTAAACTGCTTTACTGAACCTTTCCTCTCACACCCACTCACTCTGCGGATTGTCTGCAGCAGCTGTGTTACTTCCAGCCTGTATCGTGTGTGCGTGTGTGTACGTGTGTAATCTGAGTACATTCTTCCATGTTTGTGATTGTTAGATGCTGTCACAACAACCCTTTTCAAGTGAGCACACTTGTAGTTAAATTGGGAAATCCTTCGGTCAATTTAGGAAAGCTTTGTGTGACCACTTATCTTGATTGTCGGTGTTAGGATTAGTGTGAGTGAGTCCAGATGAACGAAGGATACCCAGAGTTTGATGAACAGCCTGTTTAAAAACCAAAGTGTTGCAAAGTGACCCAGAGACCTCAAGCTGATTGAAATGTTGTGGTGAGAGCTGTTCATGAGCAAATTAAATGAAGTGACGCTGTGAAGAAGTATAGGCCCAAATTCTCCCACAACCATGTGAGAAACTGATAAAGTCCCACAGAAAGCAGTTAATTAAAGTTATTGCTCCTAAAGGAGGTTCTATAACCGAGACACCTAATCAATCATGTGGTGTAATTAGCCTATCACAGGGCTGCACAGAGGCCTGTGAGAACTTTTTATTTTCCAACGATTGTAAGACTGACTCCTCGGGTTGGGGGCGTGTGGTGGTTGGATCGATACAGCACAGTATTTGGATATTTAGCATGATGATATTGTAATAAAAAAGGGACACCAAATATTGATACTTTATTACATAAAAATACTACAAACAATAGGCTCATGTCATGCACCAAAATGAGATCATGTCCATCAAGCAAACTTACATTAAACGGCTCAACCAAAAATCATCCAACACCTTACCCACTTAGCGTGACAAAGCTACCTCCTGATTCAGAGTAAGCTAATGCAGTAAAAATAAAACAGCAACCTCCTTGCATCTACAAAAAACAAAACAAAAAAAAGCAGGGGCTGCCTGGTGACTTTGTGATGACTAAATGTTTCCCAGAGCTGCACAATTTTGATCGGAACACAATTGCAGTCGTCTGATAGGAGGCAACCTTTCTGCAGACAGTCACAGTGTGACGTGAGCTGAGAGTAATGACTGTGATCATTTCAGAGGGAAGTTTTATTTGAAGAGTTCCAGCCAGGTTTAAAAATTCATCACAGCACAGAAACGGCTTTAGTGACGATTACAAATGATCTTCTCATGGCCTCTGACAGTGGACTCATCTGTGTGCTTGTCCTGCTAGACCTCAGCACTGCATTTGACACTGTTATTTATAAAATTTTATCATAGCAATTAGGGCATGCCGTAGGTATTAAAGGTCCTGGTACATATCTGTCTAATAGACTCCAATTTGTTCATGTAAATGGAGAGTCCTTTCCACACACTGAAGTTAATTATGGAGTCCACAGGGTTCCATGCTAGGACCAGTTCTATATATATTATAGACCAGCGGTCTCCAACCTTTTTTGCGCTTTTAAGGTGTCAAAGATAAATACAACTAAATAAAATGATACGACCAAGACAAAAACTGTGGTATTTTGTAAATATAATAATAAACCTGAATTCGCTGTGTAATTGTGTAACTTTATTAGCAGCGTCCACCTGAAATGCCCCAACAACATCCTCCTCTCTGCCCCTTAATGCTCTCTGGTTGCTATGGTAACGCGTAAATATTTCTTTCAAAATAAAACACTCAACTACAACACGGGAAAAGACCCAGGGAACCCGAGTTAACGCTAAAAACCCTGAAAACCATAAATTTCACACCCGAGCCTTTATTATTATCAGGCTGTCTTATAAAGCCCTATATAACCATTAGTTGTTATTAATCTCAGGCTCTCTTCCACAGCATGTCTTTTTTCCTGTTTTCCCCCATCGACCCCAATCAGTTAAGGCAGATAGCTGCCCATTCTGGAGCCCGGCTCTGTCGGAGGTATGTAGGCTCTTTATCTTGTAGTTTAAGGCTACGTCCACACGTACTTTTGAAAACGCAGATTTTTCTATGCGTTTGCACCTTTCGTCCACATGTAAACGGCATTTTTGGTCACTGAAAACTGAGATTTTTAAAAACTCCGGCCAGGGTGGATATTTTTGAAAACTCAGTTTTTGCACTTACGTGTGGACGAGAAAAACGAGGAAAACTCAGCATCAAAGGTGTGCGCATTTTTTGACGTCACACTGTGCGCCACGTTATTGTTTCGGTGAAATGAATTTCTACAATACTGTTACTGTTAATTGTTCTCTCTGCAGTGTTTAAATGCTTACATATACACACAGTTACTGTCCCTCCACACATACAACTCGGTTCTGCTTCTATGCCCCAGCTTTGTTTACTTTTTCCCACCGAGGCTTCTAGACTTCTGATTGGCCAACATTTCTGCACGGTTAGGAATATAGCGCCACCTGTTTTTGGCATGTTCCTAGCAGCGTTTTCCTTCATTTCTGCCTTTACGTGTGGACGGGATTATTTTTTAAAACGAAAACAGAAAATCTCCATTTTCAAAAATACCCGTGTACGTGTGGACGTAGCCTAAAGCAACATGAGGTGATGCTGAGTGAGGGTATTGCTACTGCAACTCGGTCATCCAGGTCACACTAAAATGAAAAGACTCAATAAGGGTTAATATAGTAAGGGGAAAGTTCAATTTTAGTTAAACTTTCGAGAAAAAAATAACAAATTTAAACAGTTATGATATTAACTACAAATTAGAAATACATTTATATATTTGAAAAGTATTTGGTTGCAGTTTTTATCAATTTAATAAACTTTATCAGCACAAAGAGGCACCTGTGTTTATGAAGAACGGAATGAGCACCCATAACAAATACCCTAAATGATTAAATAATAAAAACAATAACAGCAAATGTAAACTGGGTAAAACCGACTCTTTAAAATGAACTGAGAACTGGCGATCTATTACAGAAAGAAAAAAAGAAAGCTTCTGAGCGATTGAAAATGCGGAGGTTTATATTTGCTCCACAGAAGCTGCCTTTGAAAACAGATTTCAATCTGAACCTCATTAATTAGCCTCACCTCGTTCGTACTGACTGTGCCCACTCGAGTGCTACTGAATGAGAACCATAACCCAAATTTTCCTGCTGACACCGTCAAACCCTCATATGTGTGAGTGTGTGTGATGGTACAGCTGATGGTAGCCATGGACACACACTCAAACAGACTGTACACAAAGGGCAACACGAACAAAGAAAAACACTCAAACAGAACAAGTTCATGTGTCAACTTGATTCACTGATATACCGCGAATGTGCGTGTGTGTTGGGAGGTCTGTTTACACTTAGATTTATGGTCACTCTGCACAGTGTTTCAGATCTGTCAGTCTGTTTATACACACACACACACACACACACACACTAAAACTTCTTTAGCCAAAAACCTGACCATGATGTCACCTATCATGCTCACCAATCAAAAATCACTTTCCTTCTGTCTTTAAGTGACCAATCAAAGGAGAGACTCAGACTTCAAACAACACTTCCACACATGTAGACACAGAGGCCTCAACAGCTGCATCAAATAAGATGAACGATCACTTGAGCTGATTCCAGTACGGAAAGGAAATCAGCTACAGAATGATTAGGTGCTAAACAAGGACGTGAGAGGAGCGGCGGTCCTTGTTAAGTGAAGTAAGGGGCTTCACCCTTACTGCACGCAACTTGTCTTCAATAAATGTGGATTATGCTGAGTATCGTTGTGCAAAGAAATGCTCAACAGGTAAATTTTCAGAATAATATGTCTGAAATTAAATGTAAATGCCTAAATTTAGCCTTTTCCCACCAAACTACGTAACCTAGCTTAACTTCCATAGTAACCAGGAACTCCTTTTATCCTACACCATACCTGTCCACAGCATTCAAGTCATTGTGATATTGACCCAACGTGCAGTTACATTTCTCAGGTTACGCAGAAGGTTGGGACATCGGGTTTAAATGGGAGCCACTATAGTTCGTTGGGTTGAATAGATGCCACAAGGCTAATGGAGAGGCCCATATTCAAGTCTACCCCAAGGCCTTTTACTGTATGTTTTGCCCCTGGGCATCTCCCAGTTTCCTGTCTTCTTTCCACCAACTAATCAAAATAAAAGCAAACAAGCTCAAAAACTGTGTTTACATAAAGCTGATGTAAAGTGCATTAAACCTACATTCTCCCTGATACCAGGAGTCAGACAGCAAATGTCCGACTCCTAGAATGGCAAAGCTCATCCAGGAAATGCTCATCATCAACTATCAATTACACGTCCATGAGTTGGAAACGCTCAGGTCCAGGTTTAAAACTTTAGACTTTAGTAACTAATGGATGACACGAGGGAGACTACGTCCATCTTTTAAACTCTCTGTGGACGTTACTGCCAGAGTCACATTAAACGACTGAGCAACAAAGCAAAAGCTAAAGAAAAAACAGCAGCCATTAGATCCTGTCTAAACTACAGCTATTCTTAATATTGAGGTTCTCTAGAGCCGGGCTGTCAAACATAAGGCCCAGGATCCAGAATCAGCTCAGCAAAGACTATAAGACTATAATCTGGGTGTAATCTGGCACTAACAAATGTGAAGGAGGGTTTTCCTACAGCTATGAAACCTCTCCCATGGCTATTTATCATACACCAAAGTAACTGTGCAATAAATAAACAATAATATGACAGATAGACTATCAAGTAAAGACATTTAGTTTTTTTACCGTGGGTCCAGAGAGCCAACAGATTTCAGTTACCGCAGCAGCATTTCTCTATCATGTAGAAAAACTGTTACATACTGTGGAAAGTGGACTTTTCAAAGTAGCTGTGCATGCATGTGGCCCACGATTGAAATTGACTTTGACATCCTTGCGCTAGATGAAACAATCTTTTGTTAAATGGTATTTCTGACGGTGTCTGATGGTGCCTGGATCATCCTCAACCCGCTGTGGAAGCTGCAAATGTGTGCAGCAGCTCGGCTCGTCGCTATGTGGGAAAGCATTTGGGTTAATAAGGCTACGTGACTTCACAGGAACACATTAGGAGGCGTAAATAATTAATGAAGTTACCGCCTGCTTAAAATGCACACAGGACCTTTCTTAATGTGGATCCTGCTGCTGTGACACTGCAGCTGTTCAGTAAAATCAAGCTAAGAGGGCACATCCACACAGAGCCTTAAAGAGGAGGAGAAGGTGGGCTCCGAGCAAATTCAAGCCCTGCTTATCTTATCGTTTGTCGGTGGATCTAAATCTTGTTGCCTCATAAAAACACTAAAATATGAGTCTTTTCAGTATCTCAGTGGCTTCATGTACTATTTGAATGCATCTGCACAGTCACGGTGATCAAGCAGGTTAGGCCTGCAGGTGAAGTTTGCATGTAGGTAAGAAGTGAACCACCTTGATCACAATGAAAAAACAGCTTTAAACCTGAAGTTATAACTTAGGCCCTCAAATGCTGCATCACAGTGCAGGCCTCCAGTTTCAGATTGACATCATTACTATTGTTTTAAAGTCCCAATGTTCCAGATGGAGGTGCTGCTTTCTTCAACTCGAAATTTGGCTACACATTTGGATTATGTCCTTTCTGTTCTCACTTCCTGCTTTTCAAAACAAACAAACTATAAATAGACACAAGCAAAAGGAAAAGATAAACAATCTTATTTAATCCATCGCCGTCTAAACAAACAGCATAATCTCTTTCATCTAATAAGCACTAATACACACAAATACACACAGAGACACACAGATCCATTACAAGGTAAGGGATAAAATGTTCTGGATTAAACTAAACAAAAGAACGCTTTTTTTTCTCCACCAGTCTGTAATCCCAAACCTCCTCCTCCCCTGACCCGACTCCACCACGCCAGACTCATTCAGCTCGCTGAGGACGGTAAAAGCAGCAGAGTCAGCTCTGAAACAGAAGCCTGAGCTCAAGTGTCTGAACATTTAAACACATCAAGGTCAGGGGTATGTTTGAAAAAGGTCTGTCTACTTAGTCCACTGACTACGTAGCTCTGGACTCCATCAGTCAAAGAAAAAAAATCATTTGCAGTATTTTATATTTGAAGCTACAGCTCTATTCTTACCCTTTCAGACACCTTCATGTGTTTACACGGAGGAGTCTGAAAGTCCCTATGGAACAAGACATGGACAAGGACGAGGTAGGTTGCAAAGTGGCTTGCAGGGGAAGCAGTGAGGATAAGAAGGCTAAAGAAACTTGAATATGACATTTTATATTGATATATTTATGTCATTTACCAGTCTTTGCATTTCAGTGATTATATTTCCATGTGAATATGCTGTTGGAACAATAGAAACATAAGCATAAAGGAACTTTAGAGCCCTTAACCCTTAGTCAAAAATGACCCCACGGGTTGTTTTTCTTCAAAATCTTTAAAATGAAAAGTTGTAATATATTCATATTCCAGGTATTCCTCATAAAACATGTTTGTAACATGAGGCCATTTGCATTTTTATTTATTTTTTCATTAATTTAAAAAAAATGCAGTTTTTGTATCACAACCCCACTCTTCCACAAGTGGGGTCAAAAATGACCCCAAGCAGTTCCTGTGGAATCTTCTATGAAACTTTCATTCTTAGCAACTCTGACTGACCCACTTACACTTCTGATGGATCAGGAATGAATTTTTACACAGTAACATACATGATTTATAGTCAGGGCTGCACATAAGTGGTCTGCAGGTGCGCATTCGCTGTCAAAATAAAAGTATTCCCAGAAATTCAGAGAATACGCGCTTCTTTTGCGGTGGAGGAACACCAAAGTATTTGCTTACGGAGCTTGCTTCTTCGACATCTTTAAGAGTTCTGAACAAATGTCTGTCCTCCTCCAGATTATCTTATGTACGCAAACGCGTGTTCCAACTTGTTATCTGGTGCGCGTCTTTTATTTTGACAGCAAATGCGCACCTGCGGACCATTATGTGCAGCCCTGTTTATAGTTTTCTGTGAATTTCAAACATTGTCCTTTCTCATTTTTAATATTTAAAGTAACATGGCTGCTATGAGGCCAGCTAGGATCCCTGTGGACCTACAGATGATCCAGGACGGATGGGATGAAGAGCCCATCAGAGGCACTGACTCAGAATCTGACATCTAAGATATAGAGGACCCAGACTATTGTCCCCCCCACTAAACAAGGCCAGTCAGACACAGAGGAGTCCTCTGATGAGTCATCTGAAGAGGAAATGGATATTGAGTCTAACAGAATGAGCCCCTCTTACTGCTCGAGCCACAATATTCTGAATTAGTCAGCCAGGGCTTGCACCTGGGTCTAGTACTGTCTCCCCAATAGATACATGAAAGATGTTCATGTCTGATAATAGAAAAGAAGAGGTGCTGACATACACAAACATGAAGGCATGAAGAGTAGCCACAGACAGGGGAAAAGAGTGGAAAAATGTAATCAAACTTAAGCTCCTGGCCTTCATTTGATTGACCATTCTTGCAGGAAGTGAGAAGAACTGGGATGTACCAGTCGGTGTGTTTTTGGGAGTCCTCTGCATAACCCATTGTACAAGGCCACTATGTTTATTCAAAGATTTGACGATATTCGCCCGTCTTGCACTTTGATGACAAGAGGACCAGAGCCTACTGACTGAAAACAAACCACATGGCAGCTTTCTGCTACATATGGGGCCTGTTCCTGGTCAACGGCAGGCAGAAATTCATCCTCAGTGATTGTGTTACAGTGGATGAACAACTTGTGCCTTTCAGAGGGAAGACCCAGCTTCTGCAGTATATGCAGAGCAAGCATACAAAAGTGATAGAAGTGATACAAAAACTGCAATTTCTTAAAATTAATGAAAAAATAAATAAAAATGCATCATGTCACAAACACGTTTTATGAGGAATACCTCAAATATGAGAATATTACAACTCTTCTTTTTAAAGATTTTGAAGAATAACAACCGAGTTTATAGCAAAATGCATTGTTTCTATTTGGGGTCATTTTTGACCCCACTCGTGGAAGAGTGTAGGTATTGGTAGGTTGTGCATCCAAGGGTTAAGCAGATATTTACATTGCATGAGCAAGAGCTGTGATTTCTCAAATGTTGTGCCATGGAATTTGTGACGGCCAAATATTATTACAATTTAAAACTAGACAGAAAACTGCTGTACTTTTTCTAATGCTGCTTTGATCAGCCAAAGCAAGCCAGTATCCGATGAAACAGCTCAGGCTTGCAGTAAGTGCAGTAGTGTTGAGCAGGGGTGAAACTAAACTGCTGATGATTTATAAAGTAAGACAAAAATTAGGACTTTAAAGCAAAACTGGATGGAAAAAAGCAACAACTTGATCCAAAATTATAATTATGATGAAATTCTGGTTAAAAACCTCTTAAACTTTACGCTGCAGCAGTCCGTGTCTTACACAGTGAGCTGTGCAACACCATGTCAGCTGCTGGCCTATAAACTGCTTTAATAATGCAGGATGAACATGACCCTCATTGTGTAAACCACAAAGTGCACAAAGTGCACAAAGTGCAGATCTCACCACCATATAAATACTAGGAAACCAACTTCAAAGCTGGGACTGAGGGTCATTGGGAAAAGCAGCATTTTTATTTATTTTATTTTATTTATTTATACACACATATTAACATTTCTGCATTTAAAAAAAATGCCTCTGATGCAGATTTTAAAGAACTCACGGCTTCAGCTAATCAACCTTGTCCGTAGTGTGCAAAGATCAGAAGAAGCCACTGACCTTTTCACTCCTTCTGCAACAGTTTGAGCTGAGAGGGCCCCACCACACACACACACACACACACACACACACACCTCTCTTTCTTCACAGAGAAGCGTGGTTCGTAAACACGAGTGCCATTTCCTGACGTCACTCTGCAGAATTTCAGTTCAACTGTCTCTGCAGAGTCGCCCGAGGCAGCGCTGACAGTTAAACGTACAAATACAGGAGGCGATTACAAGGGTTTATCACAGCTTAGCTTCATGCATCACAGTGAGAGATGCCGTGTGATACATGTCTGATTTTGTGTTTGCAAATGCATGTTTTTAATTGCAGCTTTCACACGTTAGCAGCAAATTACATTGTGTGCAGTAACTCCTGCATCCAAAGTCTTGTCATTTTTTCTTTGCACACAGAGCAGCCAGACTGATCAATACAGGAAGCAGAAGTCATTCAACACACACAGCAGACCTGTGTCATCGTTGTTTCCGAAACTCCTTCCTCGTGTCTAACAGACAGAAACCACAACAGATCAAAAGTTGAACTTTGAAGTTTGCTGCCTGTATTTAGATTCAGTTATAAAGGAGTTGCAAGATGACACAGATGCTGACCAACATCAGCGTTACAAAACAACACTGTTACGGTCAGGTTTCTCTGTTGCCAAATGCTCTGAAAACACAATCTGTCAACCAGCTCATTCCCAAAAAGCAAAATGCACAACTTGAAGTTTTGGAAACGCTGAAGGAAACAGCGTCAGATAGAAGGGATGATGAAAACATCACTGCCTTTTCTCTTGGCTCTGACTGAAGAGAAACGTCGCTTTGGTTATGAGTCATGACTATGCATTACTCGTCCAAAGTCTGGGAATAAATGCAAGCAGAAAACAAAACTTAGCCACACATTTGAAAGGTTGGAAATAAATGTTTGCATCAGTGAGCTTTGCAGAAACAGCTGCAATGCTGATCAGATAAAATGTCATTCATCTAGTTCTGGAGAAATACATATAAAATGAAAAGACTGTCTCTCTTCACTTGAGTATTTTTTTACACAAAGTTTTTTTCCCCTCACTTTAAAATAAAAATCATCCCGTTTCTCACTTGAGTGCATTTGGACCATTGATGTCACCTCAATGACGTGCACTTACGCACAGTTTTAAGAAAATCATCCACTTGAGGTGTCTGATGGTTTATCCAAACCCACAAAGACCCATTTTAATAAATGAGGCCTGGGCTTCAGTGTCTATATGTACAGGCCTGAGGGTGACTCAGGCATGAGTATGAAAAATTAACTCAGGAGAAGCAGCAGCAGCCATAAAGTGAATCTATAATTTATGTCAAACAAAATGCCAAATGAGAAACCTGCAAATGAAAACGTTACAGTGCTGCTTTATCGTGTGATGTTAAATCAGCTGCAGTTGGAGAAGATTTAAAGTCCAATGAGTGCCAAATACATGACTGAGGATCAAGTGAGAAGATTCTGTTCTTTTCCACGAGAGATGAAAATGATTTTTTACTGATTTCTAAAAAATGAAAGTCATGGCTGCAAATATTATATACTGTATTATACGCTCGAGTTCAGATTTTCCTGCACTATGACAGGTTTTCACCCTCATTTAAACATGTAAATCTCATTTTCAAGAGTGACCTGTTTCAAGTATCCAGATTGAGAGGTGACAGCGCTAACCTCTGCACAAAAAAGAAAATTGAGTATTTTCTTAACTACTCAGCCCACGAGTGGCATAAACCCTGAACAGGTTTTGGAGATTCTAATATCCACACATAAAACATTTTAGAGCATGTGTTTGGTCTCTGCGAGAGAATCAAAGCACCCAGAGGAAACCAAACCTGGCAGAGAGAGATCGTGCCAAACGCTGACCCAGCAACCACTCGGATACAAAAATAAGTAATCTATGAACTGCTTATTAACTTGAATAGTAAAACTTGTGTCTTGTTGTAGTTTGTTGAATACAAACAGTCACCTGATGCCTTAAAATCTAAAGAAAAAAACTGTGCAAATCTGCACCTAATACTGCTCTGAAATATATACTTGCCCTTTATAGACACCAAAAAGGTCATTCATGGTCCCTGTAAGGACAGAAATGGACTTTAGTCTATATGCCAGTGTGCTGCAGCTCTGCGGGTGGTTTGTTAGAGTCAGTCTGCTGTACCCATTGATTCCCTGCTCTATTTAATCAATGCCAAACAAACTCCTGTTGCTTAACTTCCACGGCTTTGTGACGTAAAATGCAAGTTAATTACGCACACTTTTACCCGAGGACTGAAAGCTGGTCTCACATGAGTTCAGCCTTAATACATTTAAATCACTGTTTGTCTGAGCGCTGAGGAAGCTGTTAATTACACATTATTGTGAAATAAATCAATAAACCATTTAGACCAGACCTGGATCAATGCCCAGAACTGGTCTCTCCCAACGTGTCACAGCCTTGTTCCAAACAACAGTGAAGTCATTTTATTGTAGGTGATAAATGGATTGTTAGACTTTATGAACTCACGGTGCGTCTAGTTAATGGATATTCCAACACAATGACGGATAAAACACGTCAAACCGCCAACTGGGTAACTCGGTAATATTTTAAGACCATAAAATCAATCATAAAAACATAAAAGGCATTTTGATTCAATTGATATTTGAAGAAAAATAAGCATTAATAATGATAATAAGCGAAGCACTGACCGTGAGGATGAAGGTGAAGATGAGAAGGCGCAGAGCGAGTCGGTGCGTAAAGGACATGGTGGCATCTCATCCAGCAGCGGAGGGTTAAACCCACCTGAACAGCAGCTCTGCGCTCATCTGACTGTCATCCTCTGCAGGAAGCACGTGTGTTATGAGAAGTGACCAAACCTCAAAGTCTTCAGATCGAGATCAAGGCGCTTTGCTGCACGCGCTTTTACGCACAGGTTCATTCAGCGCACACAAGCGGGGCTCACTTTGGTGCAGGAAACAATTACTTTTAAGTCTTCCAAAGAAGAGCAAGTTTGAGGTAAATGTTTATCCCGATGTGGAGAAAAGTAAAGCCAATTAAGTCGCAGCTGGAAGGGTCCAAACTGGCAGGAATCCGCTGCAGGTTGGGACCGAAACCCGGTGTGTTTAGGCCTGTGATCCGAGTTCCAGTGAGGCGGTGGTCCGAGTTCACTCCCAGTTCATGTTCAAAGCAAAGCGCGTCCCCGTCACACGTCCCTCGCTTGTCTCTGAACCAACGCGAGCACAAGCAGCCACAATCTGAAGGCGCTTTCTAGTGAGTGTTGTTATATAAAGCGAACAGCGACCTCCTGTGGATGTGGAAACCACTGCCGGTGAAAGAAGCGACATCAGAGTCGAAGAGCGGATGTCTAAAAAAAGCAGCTCCTTTAAATGGATCCACTAAGGACAAAATTTCGTTTTCATTTAATGAATCAATCGAGCAAAAATGAGTTTAAACGAATCTTCTCGCGAGGAAAGACGAGACTAAAGACAAAGTCTTTTAACGGAATTTTAAAATTGAAATCTGACGTCTTTGCATCCTGAATTTCAGAATAAGTTTGAAACATTTTAAAGGCGCTAAAAACCGATAATTTTACACAATAATAGAATGTGGCGCTAGTTTGTCAGCTGAAAGCTCGTAGGCCCGAGGGCTCCGTCAGTCGCTTCATTTACAAACTTTTGCGATGTCTAAAAGGAAAAAATAAATACAGGCACTCTCTCTAAACGAGCAAAGACCACCGTTAACTTGTGCTCCATTGTGTCGCTCTGGAAAAAGTTTCTGAAGATCAGCTGCTCATAGGACAAATGCATAAATGAGGCCTGTCGTCGTTCACATCAGGGATCACATGCTTTTCGCTTGCCTTTGAATTTTAGAAGATAAACATCTGTCTCACAACTGCTTTTACTTTTTTAATCCCATTAATCCTTCTTCATCCACACTGTCCCGTGAAAAACATTCTTAATGCAACGCAGCACTTTATAATAACAATTGTTAATGCATTCTAAATAAACTTTCCCAAATGTGATTAACTATTATTTACTTATTCTCTGATATTATTTATGTTATGCTATTATTGATATTATATATTTGTATTATTTACTAATATTATTTGCTTTAAAAAAACTCAAAAAAAAAAATGTCATTAGGTTGTGTAATGTTCAGGAAAATGCAGCCCTCTCAAAAACTTGGCAGCTGACACCAAAACAATATCAGATGATAAACGGCTCCAAAGTCCAGTGGAACGAGTTGAGGGGGGTTGATTTACGGCATGATCTGATGAGGATGCTGACACCTCGTATGTGTGTGAAGGTTCAGTCATCCAGGTCATCGTAGTCGTAGTCAAAGGAGCTTGCAAAGAAAAGCGTCTGGATGTCTGGACTTCTCTTTGCAAGCTCCTTTGACCATGCTGACACCTCCCTCACATCCCATAAGGAGCAGAGCCTAAAGCAGACGAAGGACTAGCTGGAGAGATTATGTCTCTCAGGTGGGCTCATGGGTGTCCCATCAAGAGCTGGAGGAAGTGGCTGGAGAAAGTCTGAAACCTGTGTAAGCAGCAGAAAATGGGTGGATGATCCAGGGAAAAAAAATATGTGAATCTGATTTTGGTGGTGAGCTGTGCCTTTAAATTCTCAGGCCTTTGGAGGTTAAACCTGCATCCACTAAATGTGTTTTCCTTTGGGAGTAATGAGCTTTTTCCCACTGACTGTTTGTGCAACTATTTACAGAGCGAAATAAACCAACTCAGCCTCGCATGGACTTTAATGTGCTGGAAGAACAGGGGAGGAAACCCCACCCATCAGCACCGTCGTCGACCCCACACATCAGATTTTACTGATTACACTGTTGGATCAGATCGAGGGGACAGAAAATTAGAAACAGGTTTATATTAAAGTTCTACTCTGTTTGTCTATAAGTTTTTTTTCTTTAAATACTGTTTACAGCTAATAATCTGAGTGAGTAAGAGGAAGCTGAGCCAAGAAACCCGAATCTGCTAAACCTCTGGGAAAGATGGAGAAGAGAGAAAGAAGGACAACATTTTTTTTCTCAAGACAGTGAAGATCACAGGGTCTTTAAACAAACATGAAACAGTTGCAGAATACATGGCTTGGTATCAAAAATGTTTATTTTTCAGTAATTTTTTCTTTCATATTTCCTTTGGTCTCTTTTCTTAGATAAAACCTTTATTTTGATGCTCATACTTGTTTTTAAGAGAATAAGTATGCGCACACTGAAATCTGAGCCCTGTTCCAGAAACCAGGTGAGTTTCAGACGTAACTGTCCAAAGCTTCAGAGATTTGCAAGAAATAGCAGCTGGCAACAATAACACAAAGTCCTCAATCTGTCCACGTCTACCCTGTTATGCCCGGCTCATTTCAGACATAACAAAGAATGTACATCCACACGCCGATAATTTTCACTAACTTAAAACTTCTTAGTGGCATTCAAAGAAAAACTGAAGGAATAGTAACAAGGAGCTAACCTAAAAGCTTCTCGATAACTACAAAACAATCAAAGCAAAGCAAATGAAAACCAAGCTGGGTGGCTGAGAGGCACCAACCGTCCAGGAGGAGAGAGACAGAGCTGGAAGAAAACCAGCGTAAACAAACTGCCAAGCAGGTGAAGTCATTTCCTTTAATAGATGGAAGCTTCTGATACTTATGACCTTAAAGAGGAGGAAGCAAAAATCAGCCCCACCAGCCAAACAAGGTTATTTCAGTTAACTAAAAACTAAAACTAGACGTGGAAAAAAAAACATTTTAGTGAACTAAAATAAAATTGAACAAAGAACTAAATAATTTTGTGAACTTCTTAAACTAGCTGAAATAAAATGTGGCTAGAGTTTAGGTTTAGTCTTTATGAGTTTGACCCCCATAACAGTAATCATCAGTGTTGGGGAGTAACGGAATACATGTACCGCCGTTACGTATTTAAAATACAAAATATGAGTAACTGTATTCCGTTACAGTTACCGTTTAAAAAGGTGGTATTTAGAATACAGTTACTTTGTTGAAATAAATGGATTACACGGCGGTACTTCCCTGTTTCATATTGTGGCGGGTCAGGACTGTTTGGGTTTTGTTTGACAGCTACGTTCTGTTGTTCCAGGTGGCAGCGTTACGGTTGCCATGGTTACAGGGTGACGCTTTCTCGCTGCGTGTTTCCTGGGTGAGAGAGCGCCTGTTGTTGTTGTGCTAAGCTAATAGGCAGAATGCTACAGGTATAGCTCTAAAGAATGTAGCATCATGGGCAGTGTAGTCCGTGCTGCAGGGAGAATGGACCGCCATACCCGTTATGTATCTGTGAGCGAGGGAGGGAGAAACAGGAAAAGTACGAGCTGTCATCGAGCAAAAACGGGAGCTGGAAGCATGTAAATATAATAATAACCACTGCAGCCAAGAAGAGAGCCTGACGAGCCCAGTTGTAAGTAAGCTATTAAGACTGGACTGTACACCGTGTTCGTGTTTTCCTCCAAAAACAATAAGTTCCGTTGGAGCAGCCTTTCAACGCCTCTCTCTGTCTCTCGCAAGCAAAGTTGATCCAGACAACAAAGTAAAGCTAGTTTTCAGCTACGAGCCCGACACAGAACCCACCGTATTAGTCAGAGGTCCCTTTACTACGCTAACTAACACTGGTAATCATAAAGACTAAAACTAACACTGACACTAAACACTAAAGTGCAACAGACTCTTTTTGGTTTAGAGATGTGATGTCATTTCTTAAATTGCAAAAGATAGGCCTTGTGGCAAAGGGCAAATACAGAGAATTTTATCGTATCTGGGGCCCCTTCGTAAACTATTGCAAGTCATTAAACGCTCTACCAGCTGGTTAATATCATATCTCCCCCCCCCCCCCCCCCCCTTTTTTTTTTTGTGTGTGTGTGTTTTGGGTTTCTTCTTAGGTTTTGTTTTGTTTGTTTGTTTTTGCAATTTTATTTAAGCGTGTGTGTGGGTGTGCCTGTGTGTGTATCATCGTATCTGTTCATGTAAGAAAAACTAAAAAATATGTGAGGTGAACAGATTGTATTGTCATTGTAAACTAATGTACACTTGTCTCTCAATAAAAATATGAAAAAAAAAAAGTGCAACAGACTCTGGAAACTAACTGAACCTGAAATTGATAGAAAACAAAAACTAAAAATTAAATAAAACTAAAATACGGAACTGTAACGACACAGATCACAACCCATCATCCATCCAAATAAGACGAACACACATTTCAGAAGCTGAGTTTAAGCTGAAAAGATTAGCAGGCAGCTGTGGCGGGGCAGACACCGGGCTGATGGCCTTCTACAGCCCGTCTGCTGCGGCCTCCTCCACGCGCTCGAGGCTGGAGGCCATCCCGGAGGAGCTGGATCATCTGAGCTGCTTGAACAGGCTGCAGGCAGTGCCTCGTGTTACCAGCGGTAACAAAGACATTATGAAAAAGTCAAACCTGAGAAAAATCAGCTGGAAGAGAGAAGAGAGACGTCTGCTCCCACCACCTGCTAATGGTTTATGTTTCCTGGAGAGGCTGAAGCTTAACTGACTTTTAGTTATAGTGTGACGATGTGAGGAAAGTAAGACATCACGCTTTTTCTTTAACTAACGAGTGAAGAGTTTGTACAGACAAACAATAACAAGCCGAGTCTGAGTTTTAGCCAATCAAAGCACTTTATTGCACTGTATAGTGTGACGGTGAGCCAGTAGCAGGCTCTTATAAAAGTGTCATTTAATCTTTTTATCATGTGTACAAAACAAGTCACACACACACTTGTACCGTACAAAATCAACACTATTTACATACAATATACACACACACACACACCTAACACGCACACACCCAGACACACACACACATCATGCAGTCTCCCTCCCATCAATCCCCGAGATGAGTCCTCCGAGTTTCTGATGGGGTTTCCGTCTTGATCTACATTATCCACCTCACACACACAGACACACACACACAGACACACACACACAGCTAACACACATCCAGGGACTGAAACATGACCGCTACGCTGCTACTAACAAACCCAAACTGCTAAGTTATCCAAACAAGCGCTAAGCAACTTCTGATATGCATAAAAATAAGTTTTCTGCTCATAAACGTGTGGAGGAAAACTGATGAGGAAACTCAAAGTGAAACAAAGAAGAAGAAGAAGAGCGATGAGATGATGTCACACGTGATTCAGCCACGGGGATGTAAACAAACGATGCTTCACTGTTTCCTCTAAACAACGGCAACGCTCTGAATAAAACCTTTTATACAACCTGCGGAGTCTCGCAGGTTTCGACGCTTCCACAGGTCACAGTTAGCCAAGAGTCTTGGCGTGAACTGATATAGATTATTTTAAAAGCTTTTCATAGAGTTATTAAACTATCTATCTTTAAATCTTATATACCCTCAGTACATATGAGGAAGTGTCTAAGTCAGTGCACATCAGGTGGTAGCTGTTGTACCAAAGCTCCGAGGACGTTCTCTAACAGGGATTCTTCACTCTGCTGTGGGACTCCTTACTTTTCTTTTTTTGAGCTGTTAACTTTTGGAAATGTTTGTTGTCTGATATATTATTAACTCTGCACTTGCTGCCAAACACTGGTGGATGCTCATATTAAACATATATCATCTGCATCACATTTACAGCAGTATCTACTGTGGTGTTGTACAGAGGCAGACTTATTTTGTAATCGTACTTTGAGCGACGACAACAACACAGTAACATTTCAGTTTGGCCATAAACACATTAGATCCATGTTTCCTCTCAGTTCATTCAGTTTACACTCAATAAAAAACACTAAAAGTCTGTTTAGACTTCGCTCTTGTTTTCTGTGATGTAGCCGGCCTGAAAAAGCTTTGGGAATTCCACGACATACAGAGGTTACACAGCTGTGTCTGATGTTTAAAGTTGGGAGATTATAATACTGGAACAATCATTAAACATAATTATCCCATATGTGTAGAGTGCACGCAGGCAGCAGCTGAATCCCTGCGGTAAAGAACGTCCCTGGGGGATTATTGCTACAATAGGAGCTTTTCTATGTAAACTTTATCTGGAGTTCCCTTTGTCCCAACAGACTCCAGATGTTACTGCAGCTACATCTGCATTTACTTCCCCAGACAGCAAGCAGCTACTTGATTTATTACCCGCACTAATGATTGGGTACACCCGTCTTTTTTGGCAATAAGACGGAGAAGTGTTTACTTTGTGATTAAGAGTGATTATTGTCTCCAAAGTTTGAACATTCATTCATTAATAAAAGGCCCGAGGACGTGTGTGGAGTTCATTATAAATGTCAGCAAAAGGATATTTTATGCAGCATATTTTTTTTCAAGCCATTTAACCGTTCATATGTATGGAGAGCCACAATTTTCTTTACATGGAGGACCAAAGATACCTTCAAAAACAAATACCTGTCTCCATCCAAAGCTGCCAAAATCATATATGTTTTATTATGTTCATCCAATTTCTGTCATTAGTCATCTTGTGCCAGTTCATATGGGACATATGAAGGACAAAAGCTGCCAAAGTCAAAAATAAAGCAGTATCTCAAAAATGAATTCATATGAGATTAAACCTAATAAGAAGGTTGACATTTATTGTCTTTATTACATCGTCATAAACGTGTTTCTATGTTTATTCACCTGCATATTCAATTTCTGTTCGAATTCTTCAATAAATTTACGTTTCCGTTAGAATTTTCCACTTTATTTATCATTTCTATGTTTTGTCTCGCTTTTCTGCAAATTACTAATTTATTTTTGAGGTTTTTGAAAATTAAAACATTTCATAAAATGCTTTTATACAACATTTCTTTTCGCTGTATTAAATCTCACATTTTATTTATTCGTTTATTTGTTTTGGCATATTTTTTGTGTCCCATACAAATTTGGTCAGTTTGAAAATAATAATAATAATATTACAGACAATGAATGTTTCCTTTGAGTCTTGCTGGTCAGAAGGTAGTAAATGTAAAAATTGCTGCAGCAACACCTTGATGCTGTTGTCTTTGACATGATGCACAGTTTTCCCTTAAACTCCCTTTAAATAACGATAATAATAACATTTCTTTGATATTCACACAGTGCACTTTGCTTGACATGCTTTGGGTGCTATAGGGACTGCAAGTAATTCAGGAAGGTAACTGAAGGACTGGTTGACAGCTAAGATGATCACTGACGTTTAATGTGCATGTTACAAAACTTGCCGCACGTTTGCTTTAAATGAGACACTTTATAGAAAGCTGCTAAAATTGCATTTGTGGTATTTTCTTTTTAGCCAGAAAGGTCACAAGATAAAAAGACGCAAATCTTTCTTAACTAGATCCAAAAAAGATAAATCGGTGTATTTTTTTCTCAGACTTTGGACACCGAAACGCACAGCCACTGAATTTCTCTTCTTCAGTGTGTTTCCAGTCTCCACATAAATGTCTCTTCTTTGATCGTCTCAGGATAAAAATCTGTTTAAAATCAGTGTTTGATTCACATTGAAACGACATAAAATGTCCCTGTTGCACACATGAACACAGACAGAGACGCACACACACACACAGTCTTCACACACACACGCGCAGAGGGTGTGGGCGGAGAGAGCTGCATAAAGGGGCTACTACACCTCATTGTGTTTTAAGTACCTCTCCATATAGATTATTATGTCTATGTACAATATTTATATTTTTACAATAATCTGGCTGCCCCTGCTCTAATTTGAAAGAATACCACAAATCCAGGATTTTTTTAATTCAACCGGTAAAACATGATGACAGGTACAGGCTCTAGTAATTCTCTCGCTCTACGTTTACCTCCTAAAACGACACGCGGTGTGACGGCGGGAGCCGGCGCCCCCTACACAGTGTTCCCCTAAGGCTTTCTACAGTGACGAGCTCCTGGTAACGGTCACGAGGTCAAGCGGGGGTGTAAAAATGGTCGCAACACCACTGAGCAACCAACCGACCGATCAATCAACCGATCAATCAACCAGCACAACACGACTAGAAAGAAAACAGACGACTTAAGACCACACCATATGCAGGTTCAAAAATACAGTACATCTTGATTCTGGGAAATAAATGAACAACAACGGCGAAATGCACAGCATACAGACGCATGCTCGCTCTCTCTTAAACACACACAGACACACACGCGCGCGCACACACTCAGGCTACATGTTGTAGGCCACGTAGATGGGGTCTAGCTGGTCTTGTAAGAAGCCGTCGCGGAGGTGCATGCGCTGTTTCTCGCCGCGGGAGTTGATGGGGATGACGCCGATGTCCGTCACCACGACCACGCCCACGATCAGGTAGTGCTCTTCCAGCACCGCCTTTGTCACCATGGGAACAAGGTCCAGGGCTTCCTGCTCAGAGCCCTCCAGCTCCACCACCACCACCAACAGGTTGGTCCAGGGGAAGACCGCACTGATGGAGACAGAGACGAGCAGAAACTGTAACATCGAGAGTGGTTTCTCAAGTCAAAGCTGCATTAAAGTAGAAATGCTGTGTTTAAATAAGGCCACGTGTCTCTACAGAGAATCACATGACTGAACAACAAACAGGCTGAACGAAACAGAATTTTCCTTTCATTCCCTTTTCAGCCACTTGAGGGAAGAAAAGCTCCACAACAACAAGCTGGTGGAGCTTCAGCGTAAAGACAAAGAGAGTTTGGCCTGTGCTAATCAGCTAGCACAGGTTTCTCATGTTATCCTACCACAGGTAGCTCAGGCTGCTGTTGTGGTAAACCTGAGACTCAAACTCAGTTCCAATCCGGCCTCTAAACCCTGCTTGCTCGCCTGGAACGCCCAAACCAAAAACTTTCAGTAGAAGTGAGCCACAAAAACAGATTCAGAACTGATTTTTGTTTCTATTTTGCTGCTTTAAATGTCAATAACAAAGGCCAAGAAGTGATAAAAGCAATAAGCCAAGAGCGAGGCGCAGGGCAACGACTAAAGCTCAAGCTTTAAAAAGTAAACCTGGAATAACTATTAATCACTCGTTCGTGATGTCTGGAGATGTTTATGTCCACAACAGACTGTAATCCACGTCTTCATTAGGAAACCCTTCAGCAGCCGCAAGTCTGAGGAGGAGGAGCCACTGGGTGGGAAGGGTGTAGGGACCAGACTGCAGTTAAACCTTTTTATCATGAAGCTGGACTGACTCCAGCTCCACCATCATGGACAGCAGCTGCTGACGACAGTCTCTGCTCTGCTCTGAAAGCCTGCTCTCAGGTCGCTCTAACCACGACCTGCAGCGCGACTGGAAAACTGGTGTATGCGTCTCTACGACGAGCTCACTAAGGCTGCAGAGCAGAACGAGGAGCGCTGCCAGCTGCAAACAGTGGAACTGGGAGTCCATCTATGGGACGAGGGGCTCAGTGGATCTGATCTGTCATATATCTCTCAGCTCATATTTGCCGGCTCTGTGTCGGTTCAGGAACAAAAAAAGATAAAAGTTTTGTTTGCAAATGAAAAGTGAACATTTCACCAACAGCATGCATTTTTAATGACATTTAGTTCAGAGGCAGAACTGTCATGGTTTGACTCACCTTAAAGTTTACTGCAGGTCTCTTTTAGTCGTATCTAAACTGCAGAACAATCTTCCCCAAACCCTTTGGATCTGATTAAAGTAGCTTGATTACTGCTAATAAGATTTTCCTCTTGCAGCTTCTTCTCTTACACACTGGTAGAAAAGAACTTCTCACAACCAAGCAGCTATTGTTCAGTGATGCTCTGGTGATTGTTGAGGACTAAACTACGGATTTGTTGATGCTGGTTTCCCATCTTTACTCTACCTGTTACATTAAAATGCGTTCGACAGCACTGTGTGAATCATTGACATTTATTCACTGCTTGTCTCAGTGAACTATCGTCCTCTGTTATGCTATTTGTTATTTTGTGTTTGTGTTTGCTGTTGTTACACGTACCACTCCACGATGCTCTTGTGCGCGCGGATGACGGAGGTCTCGATGTCGATGGGATGGTACCTCATCCCTCTCAGCTCCATGGCCTCCTCCAGAGCTCCCACCACGAACAGAGCGTCGTGTCGCTCTGTTCAAGCAGACACAAAGACACACAGTTAGTCACGGCGCGACGAGGGCGATGACACGTTGCACACGGCGAGACAAACAACCTCCGTTGGCGTCCGTGAGCTCGGTGCGGCGGAGGAAGCCCAGGTAGCCCGTCCTGGCCCAGACGGTCTGAGTGTCTCCGAAGCTGAGTCTGGAGTTGAAGTGGTCGGACTGAAGAACCTCCTCACCGTAACCGCTGTAGTAACCGCTGCCGTTATGAGCGCTGTGAACCCAGATCTGCATACCAGTAAAATTTATGATTAGCTGTGTTGAGTTTACTCTTTGATCTTCTAATTATCTGTAAAAATATATATTTTTAATAAACCAATCACACTTTGAACGCCTAGCGATGGAATAAATCACAGGACTCTTGCTCATAAATTCTTAGGTTGAGTTAGGAGCTCAACAATTTTGCCCCAAAAATGCCAAAAACAAAGAAAGAACAGGAAGAAGAAAAAGACAATTGGAAAAGAAAGAAACGGGTCGTGTCTGTCGACCTCTCCGAGATGCGAGTCTCCAAGCGGTCCTTTGGTCTCCGGATTGGCGATGATGATACGAACTCCGGGCAGGATCTGAAAAATAAGATGTAAAAATAAAGAATCAAAACAATCTCCCTGCTTCCTGCTTCACTCTGACTCATGCAGGAATACAGCCCCACAAACAGCAGCTGTTTATGTTAAAAACACTTTACATTTCACTGTCGGTTCACACCATCGCCTGTTAAAGCTGCCCGGACATAAAATACATAAAACAACCTTATAAACGGGTGTGAATGCACCTCAAATAACAGCCATTTATTATGTTTACCGAGCAGAAGTCCTCTGATGTTTTTGCACGTACACAACAAACATCGTGTCAGTGAAGCGATAAAAGAAGCGATGGACTGAGTGGAAAGCAATCATTCGTTTTCTCTCCTCCTCCCACATGCAGTGAGTCAAAAACAACAGCGTGCCGATCGATGACCGGCCCTGAATCATGACGTCCTCCCTTTGTGTGTCAACGTGGGGGAAGAAGACGCGGACGACTCGTCGAGCTCCGAGAAAAGATCCATCAGTTTGCTTTCAGGACAGATCGGGACAGTGGAGAGTTTAGGAAATTTCATCAAAGCTTCAGCGAGCTTCAAAACATCAAACCAAGCACAGTTTGTTAAATCTAAGAGCTGAAAGGCGTTTGAGGACTATGTGAGCTTCAAAGCGTTCTGTCAATCTCACATTAAGTAAGTGGCCACAAAGCCGCTACTCTTCATTTGTAAAATTTTAGGTCTAGGAGGCATCCAAGGTTAGAAACTCATGAAAAATGTTCAAATTCACAACTTTTGATCAAAATGAAGACAGACTCAGAAACCCCTGGCTTGGTATTTAACCAAGTCTTTCTCTATGGACTGCTGGTTTCCGAGGTTCTGGTCTTGAGATATCCCGAAGGAATAACGAAACTAAAGGTTTTAACAGACTGATCATGGTGTTAGCTGATCTCAGTGGTAGCCCACAGCAGTTGTTTTGTCAGCTGACACTCTTCTTCCAATTGTAAAGTATAATTCGGGCTGCCTTTTTTAAACTGCTTCAGCCTACGAACAGTTACTGTGCATCTGCGAGCTGCTGTGGATCCACCTCCCACATCTCTCTCTGTTCTCCACTGAGCCCTCGCTGCAGCTCCCACAGGAGACAAACCACCAAATATAAATGAGCTGAAGATGGAAATAACAGAAATCGAGAATCTTCTGTCTCAACCGAAATGCTTTTCTGGCAGCTTTAATTCAACATCAACATCTTAACACTGGACTCTGTATGCTTAGTCTTAGTTTCAGAGCTTCAACATGTCAATCAATCAAATCCCGCAGACATGCTGCCTCTTAATATTTAGACATTTTGCACTGCTGTCAGTCCTGCTGGTCTCACTCAGCTGCTCAGAGCTCAGTAATGAAACTGAAGTAAGTGCTGCTCAGCCATCAGTATCTCTGCAGATCCGAGTTGCTGTATGACAGCTCTGTATTCAGGAACGTATCACTAGACCTTCAATGCCAAAACCAGTTTTAAAAGCTTTTTAGGGAGGTTCGATGTCTTTATCAGGCTGACAGAGCTGGAGCAAAGACGCCAGAGAGTGAGAAGGGGGCGGCATGGACCAAAAACCCGTCCTTAGTGCCAGAGCGCCACTTTCATTTCATTCCTTTAAAAGCATCAAGCTCATTTCAATCACTTTAAAGCCACACAGATGCTGCAGCCTTGAACTCTTCTAGAAAATATCGAATGGTTCTTTATCTAAAATCACAAATATCTGACAGATCTGAAAGGAAAGCTTTCATTCCAACAGTTTAAACGTTTGTGTTAAGTCTGACTGAGCCCATATGAGAAAAAACACAAATGACAGTCCTGTGAATTCACAGTGAGCAATCATGTGTCCTGCAGGTTCATTCCAGCCATCTCTCTCTGCTAAACCAGAGTATTTCCAGTTGTCACAACACATCTGAGGCTGGAGATTGGACAACTTTGTTACCTTTTCCAATGGCCACCAGTGGCGACTCCTCTGGTTATAAAATAAATTCCAGTTTGGAGTTGTCTCTCTTCCACAACATGTGTTTTGCACAACGTGTCTTCCATCCCCAACCAGTCCCAGTTTCTTCCTGTTAAAAGAGAGTTCTTCCTTCCCACTGTTGCCAAAGTGTTTGCTCATCTGACTGTTGGGTTTTCTTGGTTTTCCGTGTATCGCTGTAGGTCAGCCATGTCACACCTGGTCTTAAAACACCAAGAAATCTGCGACATACATACGATCTATGTTACTGTCACCAATTTATGTTTTTCAGGGGCAGAAGCAGGAGTGAGTGTTATAGAGGAGCATGATGTTACAGGCTGTATGAAGTCTGGAGTCAGTAATCGATGTTACTCCCTTTGTGCCGAGCCATACACAGATGTAAAGAGAAATAATGCAGCACCGTAAATCACAAATAATAAGCAACAGTGAATGATGAAGCACGATTCCATAGGTTTCTGTTTAAAGTCAGGTGCCCTCTGCCTTTTTTGTTAGAAATGTTATGGCACCGTCCCAAACACTCGACCCTCACCGACTCTGCAAAGTTCACGATGATTTGAAACATGACGTGGCATGTTGAGCTTTTTTCACCACATAAACTGACTTTAACCAAGGCTAATTGTATTAGTCTGCTAAACATTTATACCACTGATGTTTCTTCTGATTACAGCATTGAAATCACTCAGTTTAAACCTCACTAAATATCTTAGTGTGAGTTTCATATTTCTGCCGCAGCAAAAGGCAAAAAGGCTGCTCAGCAGCTTTCCTTTCACGGATACATGGAAAGACAAATGCAAAGAAATAAGCTTCAAATAACACGCTGTGCAGCATTTGCTGTTTTTTAAATGTACTCTAAAAATAACCTGGTTTCACTGGACTGCAGCTACTAAATGTGGGCGAGCCGTTTACCAAAGGTTAGGATTTTTTCTTCCTTTGCCATCTGCCAGGTGCACATGAGTAGGTGCAATGTCTTTATCTTTTTGCATTTTGTCACAGTTGTTTGTACATCAAGAAGTAAATAGTTTCCTATATAATAAATGGTCAAAACTTTTTTATTTAAATAATAAAGCCATCATTACAAGACGCCCTTTTTATTTCCTGCTACACTTAAAAAGGGACTAAACAGCAGCTTTGCTGATGCAGAAGTGGACTGCATGGCAGGAAGAGCTAAGTAAGAGTTTCTAGAGACTGAAAAATGAACATGGAAGTTAAAAAAATTACAGTTCCTCTAACGTTAGAGGACTTGCTCAGAAAGTTACTTAATCTCTAACCTCATGCGCACAGCTTGCTACAAAAAAGGGGGTTTGGTCTCTGTGGCTACTTCAACTCTATGATGGGTCACACGTTGTTGAGGCTCAAAGTCACTCTGAAGGCTGTAGAAGTGGCAAAGTTCTAACTCTAAGCTCAAAGAGGGCATGAACTGAGAGGTACTGAGCGTAAGCATCGCATCCTTTAGATTTCGGCATAAAATTCACCCAGAGGCCTCCACAAAGAAATATTTCTTTTGAGGCAGAGATTTGGAAAAGGCTCAGACATCGCAAATAAAAATGGTCTGATACGTTACAGGTTTTTCTAGGGTACGTTTAAGGCTCACATCCTCACACCCACATGAATCCTAATCTAAAACTTGTAAAACTTTTCGGGTCGGGCAGTTCTGCAGTTGCACTAATGGACAAGCACGCATGTTTGACAGCTATCTAATAGTCGTCTCTCTCCTCCCACGTGCCCACCGACAGAAAGGGAGGATGAACATTTGAAGGCTCGTCATCGACTCAAACCTGCTGTCTGTTTTGACTCACTGAATGTGGGAGGACGTGCAGTGAAAAGCAGAGAATAGTCCTGGAAGGTGCTGCCATTCAATTTACATCTTCATCGCGGCGTCTTTGGTAATTTGCTGTCAGCTGCTCAGTGTCGGTTCATGTTTCACCTGAAGTTTCATGAATCGCCTCTCATGTGGAACTTGAACTTTTGTGGGGTTTAATGAAACCTTTTGTACTTCTTAGGACTATGCTGATTGGATGCTTTGATTTGATTTGAAGCTACATGCAAATTTTAATGTGTAAATATTAATGCACTCACCTTGCCAGACTCCATCAAGGGGAGACTGTGAGGAGAACCTCGCTCCACTAATCGAACCCTGGAACAAATGTGTTATCGTCAAAACTTTTTACAGTAAAGCGAGAGGAAGACGGCTGACGGGACTTACTGACAGGTTACCGTACCTGTCGTGACGCAGCGCTCTCATGTCTACGTACACAGTAGTGGGGTCCGGCCCTGAAGTGCCCTGCAGCCAATCACAGAACAAGTGATCAGAAAGATTTAGTTTCCCAAACTCTCCGACAGCGTTTCACTGGAGCGATGAGCTGACTGTACAGTGGGTGAACAATTTAAATGGGAGAGAAGCAGCTAAAAAAATACTATTTTTGGTCAAAGAAGCTAAGAAGAAGTGAAGCTAAGTGGGATATTGTGGGGATATTTGATCTCTACGTTTAACTAATCCTCATATGAGGATTATTAATAGTCGCAGGATTCAGGAAACCTGTTGAAGTCCAAGAGAAGAGCCCAGACCTGACCTGGGCTTAAAACCAGGACCCTCCTGGGTCAGACAACAGCACTACACATAAGCCACTGTGGTGCCAAAACAAAGGGTTCAGTGCCGACACAAGAGGAGGGAGGGGGAGGCACAGGAAAGGAAGTACAAACTGATTCCATTATGCGACTATACAGAGGAAGCAAATCCAGGAAATTTCAAAAGGAAACTATAAAGATGAGGAAGATTAGGTCACTAACTGGGTTAAATCTACTGATTTATGATTACAAGTTTTCAATTTGATTTTGCTTCCACATGCAAGGATATCACGAGAAAAGCTCCCAAACAATGACGATGGGAGCGCTAGTTTGGACGACTTCCTGGCGACTTTCACAAAGTAAGTTTGTCATGATTGGGCTTCTGTTTTATGATTTCTTACTATAAGGTAGTCTGTCTGAAGATCTCCTGATAACCAGTGCACATAGGAGGAAATCTTACAATTGATATCCATTAACCACTGTCTGTATGAATCTCGGCTCCACTCTAAGACAGACCGACTTTGGGGATAATAAATGTGCACGATTTCCATGCAAATCAGAAATACGGACACTTGTGTGCATTGCTCTTCCTCGGTGCATTTGGTAATCTAACCTGACACTGCGTATGTGCAATGTAACAGCTTTCAGTGGCTTAGAAAATATGATTTTTATTGTCAAACCATCTGATTAACAGTTTCAAGTATTTCTTTAGACAAAGTTTAACCTTGTCCAAGTTTTCCTACTTAGGGACTAGAAATCAGTGAGCAGGAACATCCCTAACCCACTGATAAAAATTCAAAGAATTTAAGCTGCAGAATAAACCTTTGAGTGCAAAGCTCCGTCTGAACTCTACCAAGTTCTTGTGATAACTGCACGTACAGAATAGTCTGCAGGAGCAGCTGGTTTGCTTTTTACCTGCAGGCAAATGGCCAGGTTGACTCTGCAGCCGAAGGCTGTGCTGACAGAGCGCGGGTGAAGGCCGAGGTCTTTGAAGAGCTTAGAGAAAGAGAGTGTGAGCGCCATCCTGGGCCTCTCCTCTGCCACCACCACACAGGCTCGAACCCGGGACAGATCCAGACCCCGAGCCTGCGAAAGAGACGAAAGGAAAATGATATCTAATCCCAGAGAGTACAGCTGTGGACTGCTGGGATGAGAAAAAAACCTTTCAAATATAAAGTTTTTCTTCTGACTTTCTGCCTCTTTAACCTATTTAGTTCACCAGAATAATAAGACGCTCAAATCCCTTCTTGTGTAGGTGTTACATAAAAAAAAAAAAAACTGTGACTAAAAATAAAAAAGTACAAAAGTATAAAGTTTGCTTCATCTGTAGCTGTAAAGGAGACAAGAAAAAATCTTTGTTTCTGCTTTTCTCTCAGCGTTTAACGCTCAGTCTCCATGGAAACTTAAAGACAGATAGTGACTAAAATTAACTCTGTGGCTTCTATCCGTGACCAATCAGAGGCGTCGGTGTCTGTAACTCCAGCTTTCAGATGTGTCCTCGGGCTGAGCAGATGGAGACAGAGTTTATTACCGCTGAGCAGAGGAGAGCGTGAGGGAAGTGAGTTAAGCAGCGTCAGACTTGGTGGAGCTGCTGTCTGCTCACTCACATGGAGGCTGTGGGTTTATCTGCTGTGTCATTTTACTGTTCCATCGTCTTATTTTGAAGGTTTAGCCACTGTGACCACATTCAGACAACTCAACCATCTTTGAGAGCACAAGGCGACAGTTCTGCTCTGGAGATTTGCTGAAACGTCAAGATCCACTTTAACCAGTCCTCGCAGCAGGTGGGGAGCTTGTTTACATGCTGACACAACAAACTCACAGAGGCTGATAAACAGAGCAACAACTAGAGGAACTTGGTTGGTGTGCCTTCTTTTGCAAGATAACATATTTGTACATGTTCCCGCTGACTGAGTCTAACTTTGGGAAAAACACGGTCCTGACATCTTTATGGACCAAAGAAAAACATATATATCTATTTGAAGGCCATGTTTACAGAGCAGGCTTTGAACTGCAGGGGATCGAGGGGAGAGACCAACTTGTCTTCATATTTGAATCAACTAGTTTTATTTATTTGGTGCATTTTGAGTTCTCTGAACACTCAAAGCAATTTACTCTCCAACCCACACTCACCTTTTCACACAGCACTTTATTATCTTCTCTAAGGTGCTTTAACTACTCTGCGTTCGCACCTCTGGCCAGTATAGACTCAACTAACCTAACGTGTATGTCTTTGAAATGTGGGAGGAAGCCGGAGTAGCCAGAGGCAACCCACGAGCACATTCAGCTCCACACAGGCCAGCTTAGAGGTTTGAACCTGTCTTGCTATGAGCCACGAGTACTAAAAACAAATACGACTCAGTAAATACCGACGGTCATATTTCTATTTTCATGGTTCCTGTTAAAATCAAGCAAGCTGTGTTTTCTTAGTCTTCATTTTTGACTCCTCAAGCAGATCCACCTGCAGGCTCGGAGTAGAGTCACTCTACTCAACAAGAACTTCACAGTGCCTGCAGCACTGTGGACAAGGCCGGCAGGCTGCATGAAACATTTACAGTGAGTCTGTGTGATGTATACGAGTGCTGTCCATTGTTCTTGTGTCAGGATGTGTGGATTGTAAGGGTAAGGATCCAAATACTGCTAACATCAACAAGTGTGCCTTTAATATGGCTCTTAACAGAGAATCCAGAATAATAGAGGTCAGAAAGTAAAGAAACAAATAAATAAATAAATGTATGGAGCATAGCAGATGCTGTTACAGAGACTACACTACAATGCACCACCTGCATGTGTCCAGCAGGTGAATATTAAAGAAGTACAACAGGAATGACTGCGTGACTGTCGTGTCTCCAGCTGTCTGTGTCTGCAGCAGAGTATAATCGAGGCTCAAGGGGGAGACAGGAGTATTTATAGACAGGGAGGGCTGATTAGGGAAGGACCAACACGAGGGTAACAGGACAATCAGGACATTCAGAGGGAGACAGGAAGCAAAACTAACACAGGACATGAAAGAAAACAAAAGTAAAAAGTAAAGGAAGTAACCAAAGGAAAGTGATACAGACATGAACACTCCCACCTATCAAGTACGAGTAGAGGAAACAATCCAAAGGAAAACATAGTAAACATGGAAACAAGAAGACACACAGCAGACATGAGGACAGAGAGAGGGAAAAACAAGCAGGGAAACACTGAAGGAACTTGAACTGATGGAAACTAAGACAAGAAGCTCGTCACACAGAAATGAACCCTTCAAACACTTGAAGCCTGAACTCTGATCCATCCAGCAGCTCCAACAAAACAAAAACCAGGCCCATGACAGAACTTCTCTTTTATACACAAAGTAATAAAAACATTTCACATCTAGATGACGTAAAACATGTCGATAGAATGTTTTTTTCAATCGATGACCTCGACCAGGCTGCACAGCCATCAGACTGTCCTACAGTTAATCACAGGAGCAAACTGGAGGCTGGACACATTATGTTTATACATCAAGTTCATTTTTTCATATTGATATTTTATATCAGGGATTTAAGTTGTTTTTCATGGCCCACCAGCTTGTCTCTACTGTTGAAGGACTGCTTGCAGCTCGCTCTTCTGCATCTGCAGCCTTCTGAAAAACCTCCCATGTTTGAAAATGGTCTTAAATACGTAAACAGGCAGAACTTGAAACCGAAACGTTGCTCGTTTCACTGTTGTGCTGACCTTGAGCGCCTCGGTCTGCAGGCCGAGTCCTTTGGTGCACAGCTCCATGACGCTGTAGGAGCAGAAGGTGTCTCGCACCCTCAGCTGGCTGACGGCCAGCAGCCACAGTGCTGGGTTGGACTCCAGCTCCACCGGCGGGATCAGGATGGACTGGTGGCCAGAATACACGCTGCAGACAACACAAAGGCTTTTCAGTGTGTGTGTCGGGGATCTGCACGTGCCGACTCAGAACAATAACACAAATTTAAAAATGGACGACAAGTTTACAAGCACTAACAGCATCAGGAGACTGATGAGGGTTGATGATCTGGTTATGTACTGCACCGGTTTGGACAGTAAAACTAACATTCACTCTATAACCAGTCACACTTACTAAGACTATGATTTATTGTCCTGAGAAACCGGCCAACCAGCACCACAGGGTTGTGTAACAATCTGATGTAAATGTGAGCTACTGTCAGCGAGGACGACGTGAAATCCTCAAGCCGAGGATGATTTGTTTTATCCCGAAGACATTTAGCAGCAGATATCTGCTCCAGACGAGTTGAGTATTTATGAGAAGAAGATTTGAAAGTAAGCAGACCTGCAGGCTGGAGCCAAGATTTAACGATTTAAAGACTGTCGAGTTTCAGGCGGAGACCTTTAAACATTAATATTACTTATTATTATTATCATTAAGCACAAATCACTGTTCTTGTATTTTAAGAGGGTGAGGCAGGGATGAGTATAACCAAACCTTCCACTTAAAGTGTAACACAATTTATTATTTACAACTCTACCCAACTCTTCCAGGAAGTGGATTCAGGTTAGTTTAGTCAGGGTATCTGGGCAGGAAATGCTCAAATACTTTAGAATATTTTAAATGTTCAACATAAAAAAGTTATATTTATTTATGAATTTCTTAAATTGCCATTAAGTGTTGTCAGCAAACACAATGAGTCACTGCATCCACAGGTTCATGCAATATAATGCAAGAGTAAAAGATGAAGGAGGCAGCTCCAATCTGTAGTTCCCAGCCTGTGCCATGTCACAGGGATAAATCCATATAGTGAAGCAGTTTTTAAGCACTGTTCAACTTAAGGTTTTCATTTCCCCCCATTTAACAGGAGGGTGTTCAAAATAACAACATGCAAGCTTGTTTTTAGCAGCGTGCTGCAGTACTCATGGTGCATGCAGCTCAGGTTTGCACACGTTATTAAATGAAAAAAACAAAGAAAGATGAAGTCATGAAACAGATGTAAAGCATTTTAAAATGAACTTAAATATATAAATATATATTAACCCTCTCGAGGCAGGCGTTGCCGATTTGCAACAGTTAAAAACTAACAACCTGATAACCCCACGTACATATTTTATGAGGTTTTTTTTACTCAGAAGTACCACTGCAGGACTTGGTTGTGCATTAGCAACAAAAACTCAATTTGAGCCTGAGAGGGTAAATAAGAGTATTAATCCTTAAAACAGATGTAGGGCTTTAATGATTCACAAAACATCTGCTTTTATTTACTTTTCTGGAAACCTGGGAGTTACTTTGGGAGTAAGGTGGGTGTGCCTTTGATTTGCATCCTTCAAATCACGGCGGGAGTGTTTCAGAGTGCTTTATGTGCCATTAATGCCAGTTCCTGTCCTCCTTATCTGCTCTGAGCTGCTTGATGAGCTATGTTGAATCTGATTGAATAATACACATTGTCTTAAGTGGGATACTAAGTTACTGCAGCTACATACAGTACAAGCTCATATCTGTGCTGCTTTGATTTGGACCATCCATTCTTTAACATAAAGAAGTGCAAAATGAAATGACTGGAGGATCCTCAAAGAGTGTAAAATGCATATTTAATGGTTTGTAAGTGGGTGGAGATGCATTTAGGAGCTGCACCAACCTGCAGAGACACCAGAGGACGAAGCCGAGGCCGCAGTAGGGATCCAGACAGATGGCAACTTCTCTGGACGGGTACAGCTCACACTGCAGCTTCACTGACCGACAGAAGGCTGCAACTGCATTATGGGACATCTGGAGCAGAGAGGAGACGAGAGGGGAGGGAGAGAGACACACGAAACACACAAAAAGACAAACAAGGAGCAAGATAGGAAGGTTCACAATGAATTTACATTTAAAGTAAAACATTTCACATTTTTCCCCCGGTAAACGAATCTTTGAAAAGCGAGCGACATCTTAGTTGGAAGAAGCAGTTTGTGTGTTTGGACTAAGCCCTTCAACTGTGAGCCAAATGTGCTTTCATTCTGCTTTCTGTTTACTCATTTTGCTGCTGCGCTGATGGCTGAATTTCCCTCTGGAATAAGAAAAGTAATGACTGGAGGAGGAGGAGGAAGAGGAGGGGAGTGGGACCAGGCGGCAGTGGTTTGGTGAGGATTAGGGCTGAGCTGACCTGAACTCCGGCCAGCATGCCGGTCGTCGACACGCTGAAGTCCAGATAGGCCAGGCCGTCCGGGTTGGTGGGCTTATAGAGAGCTGGAGGCTTCTTCTTTGGCAGGTCATCTGCAGCATGCACACACACACAAACACACACACACACATATATATTTATTTCATTGCACTCAAGAGTACAGTCTCATTTCAAACACTGACCTCCAGCTGAACCCAGAGAGAAAAGGGCCTCAAATACTCTGCTGCAGCAGAATCACAGCAACATGACTGATGTCTCACTTTCCATATAAAAAGAGCTTTAAAGCACAAGCATGGTGATACTCTGTGTTTCTCTCACTGTTAACAAATCCCAAGGGAAGACAGAACCAACAACAAACAGTGCTAACAAGCTCTGTGTGTACAACTGCAGCCTGATAGATCCCTTTCCACCCTTTCCTGGGTGAGATATTCCTTTATAATCAGTGGCACTCACCCACCGGTGTTTATTTTCACCTGATCCATATATACAAGTGTTCTTAATCTGTATTCGTACTCTGCTGAAAAAGCACAACAGCCACACGGAGATGAGAGTAAAAAAAGCGTAAGGGGGTATGTGTGTGAGAAGAGCATGTATCTGAATATTCATCTGAATATGAATCTGTTTTGCAGTCACAGGGAATATGTTGGTCCCTCTGATATTTTTGACAAACCTACAAACTTCATATTTAAATGATTTTGTTTAAATGATCATCCATGCACAGTTCACATGTTCTCATCTGACCAGTTTCTGACTAGCTGGAGATTTGTTGCTGGTAAGAAAATCTCTACAGCGTGCACTAAACTCAAGGCTCTCACATTTAATCTGGTCCGCACCTGTCTTGAAATTTTGACCTGCCTAGATGTAGCCTGTCCGGTCTGTGCACTCATTAATGGACAGTTGCACCTCCAGACTGCAGGCTGTGAAAGGTTTGGTTCTCTGGGGTGAGTTTAAGCAGCCGGAGATTTGGACGGCAACCACAGGACGAAGGACAGGGAGCTGAAACAGGCAGCCAACTGTCACATGAAAGTGAACCCTAAGTGATCCCAAAACTACAGCAAGTGCAGATAACCAATTTCTTTAGTGCGTTCACTGAAGAAAACATTAAGTGTTCCAGTTGTTCTATTTAAAGGGTGATCTAGATCTTATTCTTTGCTTTTAGTCGTCTTGGCTCAGTAGAGCGATTTGGAGATTTTTCTTGAAGGGCAAAAACAAAGGGAAAGAGTGTCTGTGATTTATAACACACACATAAAGAAACAGAATTATTTTTGTTTTAATAATAATTGGAAGCCAAAATTGCAATTCAGTTAATTCGATTCAGACCCGTGCTGACAGCAGACAAAACATTAGTGGCGATATGGACTGAGGGGTGTGGAAAAGACACTTCCACACGCATCAATTCAATAAACTGATAACAGACTTGCAGCTACAGCGAGTTTTTATTTTTCGATAAATCACAGAGTGATGGAGCTGTAAAGGCAGGTTTCATCACAGCAGAGGATTTCATTTAATGTGCATTCTTTAGGTTTATATCTGCAACCAGAACTACTCAGACTGCATTGTGAGGCGGCTGTGCACGACCTGCATTTATGTTAAATTAAAGTAGCGTGATTTCCCTGTGTGGATATGAATGAAACGCTGTACCGGTGTCCAGGACTGGGGGCCAGTTCCTGATGTCCACCGTGGCCATGGCCTCTTTGGAGCGCAGCAGCTTACAGATGACGGCGGTGGTCATCACACACGCCGAGTGACTCACCTGCACAATTAGAAAGAGAAAGACAGAAGAAGAAATTAAGCTCCCTTTTTTCCCCAGAGGAGATCAGAAGTCAGCCAGAGCCATACGAGTCTGGAATTAGCTGGGAGCGAGAGCTTGAACCTTGGAGGTCTGACTAAAAGAGAAACCGCATCGGTTTAACAGACAAATTAAGAGTCTGACCTCGACAATCATCTTAACAGTGGGCAGGGTGGTGGAGATGTTCTGAGGGTGAGGCGGTCGCACTGTGATGGGAACGCAGCCGGCGTACAGGCAGCCGTAAAAGGCTGCGATCAGGTCTATACCTGCAGAAGAAGGAGACACACAGGTGTGAACGATGCTTGCAGTGTCCAGGTGCTGTCACCTGAAAAGTACATTGAACATCTGCATCGTGTCTCACCTGGCGGGTACACCAGAGCGACATGATCTCCTTCCTGCAGACCGCCTCTCTCCATCAGCAGAGCTGCCACTCGCTCCGCCCTCTTATGCAGCTGCAGACAGGTGAGAGAGCTGGACACTGCCCCCTGCAGGTGAGAGGGGGGAACGGTGTGAGCCATCAAGAAGCAACCTGCCACACTCAAAGGACAAAAACTGCAGTTCATCTAACGGCCAGTTCATCCACAGTTATGGATAATTGTTATTCAGTTTTCTACTTGCTTGAATTAGCTCATAATCGTCAAATATGGTCACACCTGTTTTTATTTATTTACTTAAATTAACCATGATAATGAAGCCTGAAATTCCTGATTTTAAGCCACTGATTCCATGGATAAAGATCTGTTTTGGTATCGATTATAATCCACTTTTATTCTCCTTGTATTCAGCATCTTAACATCACAGAGAAGCGATGACTGAGCTACAGATTTTTCACCTACAGTTCACCAGCAGCAGGTTATACACTTCAAAATGTACAATTTTTTAAGGTGGTCAGTTGTGCGCAAGTGTGCTGGTACCCGAGAGCTGAGCAGGGTGTAGAGGATGTGGTCCGGTGTGGTCTGAGCTCGCCACTGCAAAACCTCGGACAGGAACAGAAACTGCAAAACAGAAATAAACACTTCTTTTACACACACGTTGACAGTTTAATCTGTGTGTGCGTGTGTGTGTGTGTGTGTGTGTGTGTGTGTGTGTGTGTGATCTGATTTCTGTAAAAAGTTCAAGTTGCTGATGTAATTCAAAAAACAGCAGAGGGGCATCAAACACGTTTACAAGGAGAATAAAATGATACATTTCTCCCATCATTTCAATTATTGCAACATCAGCATTTTGAGATAAAACTGCAAAGCAGACAAGAGACATTAAACTGAAACAGAGCTGATAGCACAGAGGGAGTGCAGCACATGTACAAAAAGTTTTTAGCATCGAGGGAACTCCATGTCAACGTGTGCTTACTCACCACTTACTGCTTTTTACTGCTGAGTCTCTGCCTTCTGTCCGGCACATTAAAGCAGTTTAATCAATATCACAGGCGGTGAAATTTCAAAGCAGGTGAAAAAAACAAAAAACTGCATCTGAAGATTATATTTACAGGCAGTTAAATATAATCTGATGCAGACTGACTGACTTGAATGATGCTGAAAATCTGACTCCATCAGGCAGTTGAAAAAGTAGGCGGCCTATTCAGAAAGTTAATTGTCAGTTTATGTTCATAAATCAATTTGTCCTTTTCATAAAAACAGTTTTTTCTAGATGTGTTGTTTTCATAAAATGTCTAATTTGCAACTTCTCCCAGTTCTGTAGCTGCTCATTAACATTTCAGCAGATTTCCTAAAAACAAGACATCAAAATATTTCTATTAAAGTAAAGAGGAGCAACTTCTCTTTTCAGCAAGATTAAAACTTTAAGCAACATTTTAATTACCTAAAAATACTGTATAATAGATTTTTTTTAAATGTATTTTTATCAGCTTCCAAAACCTCATACCACCGTATTCACCCATGAGAGGGAGGATACAGAGTATAGAGGAGTCACAAAAACGCCGACCTGCTGAAGTTCAAACTGAGCATCACGGGGGAAGAAAGGTTTTTAAGTGTCTTATCTGAGGATTTCAGAAGCAGCTGATCTGCCGGTATTTTTCCACATCCCTCTCTTGGGTTTACAGAGAATGAGCCAAAAGAGAGAGAATATCCAGTGAGTGGCAGGTTTCTTTGTGAAAATGCCGTGTTGCCTTGCAGCTGACAGGAAGGCGACACTAACTCAGATAACCCATCGTCACAGCAATGTCTGCAGAAGAGCATCTCTGAAAATGAGCTGCAGCAACAAAAGACCACACTGGGTGCCCCTGCAGCTCATACTCAGTCACCAAAAGTGGCAACAGAAGACTGGACAAACGTTGACAAACGTCTGAGTCTGATGAATCTGGTACAAAAACACAAAGGCAGCCATCCTGGCTTGTTTGGTTTGGTGTAATGTTGTGGGGGAGATTTTCTTTGCACACTTTGGGACTCTTAGTATCAACTGAGTATCAATTAAACATCACAGCCTACCAGAGTACTGTTGCTGACCGTGCCCATGCTATTATGACATGGGCAGTGTACCCATCTTCTGATCTTTGCTGATGCAGCAGGATTGCAGCACCTTGTTTAATGTAAGATAAAAGAGGCTCCAGCCCAGAAGCTGTGTGTACCTGACAAAGTGTGCATGAGTCCAAGTGTCTGTGTGTTTGTGGTTATTCGACTATGCAGACGATTAGTTTGGCAAATACTCATGGAGGACTGAACAACTTCCATCAGAGTTTACTGAGTCATAAGTGAAGGTGAAGTCTTGACACGACTTTTCATACAGAATATTCTGTTTGATGTGATGTCAAACATAGAAGAGCAGAAAAATGTTCTAGACGATGGAGTCAAAGAGATTTTGATGGTTTTGCTTGACTAAATTATTAATAGTTTATCAGAAGTGTAGCAGATTACTCTTCCTGTCAGTCAACTTGTCGCTTACTCAATGATCTTCTCATCTCTCGGCTTTTCAACATAAAGTTACCTTTTTTTGGGCGGAGCTTGATTTAAATGCAGTTGTGATGTTGAGCTGAGACTTTGTTACGCAGCTGTTTGCCGTTTGCCTCACCTGGTCGTTATCATCAGTCTGTCCCAGGTCTCTGCCGCTGGCCTGAGCGATTCTCTTCCCTGACACCAGATTTCCCACCATCACAGAGGCGGGACCGATCTCTGCCACACACAGACACAATCAGCACATCAACAACTACAACTACCCACAAGGTTACCACCTAAAAACCCTGAGCGGACCCTCACCCACCTGGCTGTTTCTGCCGCGGTTTGGGCAGGTTGGTGACACAGGTGTGGGGGCACATCAGGACATTGCAGGGGTGCAGCCCCCCCTCCAGGTACAGCTGCTTGATCTCCGACAGGTGGATGCCGCCCAGAGGAGTCTTGGGAAGGGTGTTGGCCGGCACCAGAGCCAGACAGAAGACGCCCACCCCGTGGATGCTGTCTATGGCCTGAGAGTCATGAGGGAGTTTGGTCAGACTGTAGATGGGATTTAACGTCCCCATGGGGTAACTCGCTTTGCTGAGAGTAGTCTAACACAATACACACATATCTAAGTGGAGTAAGATGCACCAAACACAGTACACGATCCAAGTGTCCTGCACAGTGTCCAACATAACCGCAAGAAAACGACATTTCAAATAAGACTTGATCTAAATGCAATAAGGCTGCATTTGAACGTGCAGGGAAAGCACCTGCAGTACGCGGCTCATCCACTGGAAGCTGTCCTCCTCCGTGGAGTCGGGTCTCTGCTCGGCCACCACCACGATCCTCTCATCTCTCAGCACCGTCACAGAGAACACAGCTATCCTGCACAGACGGGGACAGCAACACCAACCTGTTTGTTTTCTATTACATGACGAATGTTTTATTCCACTGTGTTGATCATTTCAACTGATTTTATTTTATAAAGCACAATTCTATTCAGCTTTTTTTACCCATCAAGCTGCTTTCTTTGTCTTTTATTTTCTTCTATTTATTGAGCTCTTTCTAGTAGAGCAGTTTTATTTTATTAAGCTATTCTGACGTGTTTTATCATCCATTTTTTCCATTCTGTTATTTATTGGTTGACTGGTCGGTTCATGTTGTTTGTGACAGTTATTTCACAAAGGATAAATAAAGTACAGCGTATGATGGATTGTCTGGATTGGTGTCCAGACTTGAAAAATGTGTTTCCTTTAGTTTTTTCACGCTGCGAGTGTGTGATGTCACATAAGAGGAGCGCAGCAGTGGTCACTGAGAAACTCTGAGAGCTCGCTGCAGATGGACTGTTTGATGCAGGTGGGTTCCCAAGTCTTCATTCTTTCCTTTGTTTGTCAATTTCATTTTTTCCATGGATCCTTCTTCATTTGTTTTCCTTGTTTCATAACCTCTTCCTCCTCGTTGCTCTTCTTTATTTCCCTTCCTTCCTTCCTTTGTCTGTTTCATTTCTCCTTGGCTTTTCATGTGTCCTTCTTTCTGCCCTTATAACTAGCTTGCTTCCTTATCACCCTTATTTGCTCATTCTGTTCCTTGTACTTGTTTCTTCATTTCATCCATTTGCTTTTTCCTTATTTTTCCTTTTCCTCATTTCCTTCATTTCATCCTTATTTATATACTTTTAAAAATTTTTGTTTCCTTTATTTCTAAATGTCTAAATATTTTTTCCATGACTCCTTCTTACCTCCCTGTTTCGCTGCATGTCCTTTTCTTGATTTCTTCCTTCTTTTTTGCATATCACCTTTTCTACCCTTGTCACCTTATTTCCTGCATCCTTATTCAATCCTTTGCTTCCTTTCCTTGTTTCACTGCATATTTCCTCTCTTTACATATTTTCTTCTTCACTGTCGTCTTCGTTTTTCCTGTAATGAAGCCCAAAAGCAGAAACTAAAGGCAAACATGGATGCTGGTATAAATATAATGAAACCTGATGGACTTTCTTCTTCATGTTTCCTGAGACTCTTTCTGCAGCTGCTTCCTCCCTGAGTAGAAACTTTAAATAGCTCCGGGAAACGTCATCAGAGGCTGTCAGGTAAAAGATGAATTTCCTGCTCGGTGGCCGTGGACACAATTAAACTTCACTCTATTACTGTTTCTGGATTCATCCACTATTGCTCTACTTTATTAGATTTATTATGAGCGATGGCATTGCTCATTTATCAGCGTATCAGCATTTATCAGCGAGCGTACCGATGTCGGACAGCTCGCTGGTTTTCAGCTTCTGTCGATAGGAACGATGATAAAAAAGATCATAAAATAAAAACCGATTCGCTGGCGGTCGAGTCATGTGACATTTGAGAAATGTGTGACTGCAATATTACATTTTCAAGTCCAGCAAACTTTAGTCTTTGTGTTTTAACATTTTAAAACCTGGAGCTAAATTGAGCTAAATTGTTTTCAGGTTTGTTTCTTTTCCAAAAACAAATTTACTGTTATTAATCAGAACTGTCCGTCATTAACATTTTATATACACATAAAACATCTTTTGGTGGTCAAACCAAAAGGTCACAAACTGCTGGAAACCTCTGATTTCTGTCAGGAGCCATTCTAGTTAATGAACAGTTATGATGACCTCATGGCGACGACCACAGACTGGAGGTAAAAGATGGCCACCATGACACCTTCTGTTTGAATTGTGAAGCTGAGCGTGTGCACTGTGGCCATCTTGTTGTTTTGAAACAACAGGCGAGGGATGAACCTACGTTCATCTTTTATATACAGTCTATTGTGACCCTCAAACCCCACCCACGTCACACTCACCTGCCCCTGTAGACGAATTTCATTGGCTCCACCGCGAGTGCAGTGGCAACGATGTCATCGGCATTGTGCCTCCGCCCGCTCACCATGATGAGCCCGTCCATCTTGCCTGTGATGAAGACGAGGCCGCCGGGGCCAATGAAGCCCAGCAGGCCAGTCCGCACGAAGGCGTACTCACTGATCAACCCTCCGCTGGAGCTCACCGGGTAAACCTGCAGAGGACATTACAGCATCACAGTATTTTTTTATTTTGGCTTTTAGTGTTTGGGTTCATGTCTTCACTTCGCCTCACCTCAAAGGTGTTCTTGGTCATGCCCGTAAGGCCGTAGTACGATGTCCCGGTGGCGATGGAGCAAACGCAGAGCTCGCCGATCTCATCGGTCTGACAAAGCTGGGGCACGCCTTCCGGCTTCACTACACACACCAGGCCTGGGAGGACGAGACACACACACGGTTAACACTCCTGAAATGTCTCTGCTTGTTTTAAAAAGTTATTTATGGCACGAGGAGGAACATTATTCACTCCAAACGCACCTGTTTATGAGACTCTCATTTGTCAAAGCTAAACTCTGAGCTTAAAGTAGGTTGTTCCAACCCGAGATGACGACCCCTCCTGTCTGTGTCACAGCAAAACCAGGTTACCCGTGTAAAACTGAACTGGTAGTACTTTTTTAAAGAAATATTTTGGGCTTCTTAGCTTTATTTGTAATATGTTAGCGGACAGAGAGCAGGAAAGCTGGAGAAACACCAGCAGTAATGCACAGAGTAAATAACTTTGGGCTGGGTTCAAACCCAAGCCTCTACATTAGCCCTACAGCAGACTGGTCGCCTGCTCCATCCAGGGAGCTACAGCAGTACCTGTGACATACTCTCACGAGCTTTCTGATTCTAGGATTGGCTGTGAGGACAGCGATAAGTATCATGTTACACAGCACAACTATAAAATGCTGCATCTAGATCAGTTTCAAGTGACTCAGCAAACAATTTTTACCCCGTGCTTCAGCATCTTCTTATTTCAGTCATTACAAAGAGAAATGAATGCAAGCTTCCACAGAAGCTGAAGGAAAACAGATTTTGCTCCTTAGTTTAGTTTCCTTTGTGGTGCTGCACGTATAATCTCTGTGGTGAACGCTGGGCAGAGCGACTTCACAGAGGCTGTTGCTGCCTGTTTGCTCACTCAGACCGACTGGAAAGGACCAACTTTTATTATGGAGCATCAGTTTGATCTTGGGAAGATTCCTAACTGAGTGAAGCAGCACAGTAAGAGGTGATCAAATTCCCGTAATACTAAAGAAAAGCTCCAAAACTCATTTACTTTTAACCCCTGAGATGAAACTGTTTTATTATTGAGTGCAGCTGCTTATTATCAACATTAAAATCTTTTAGTTTGCAGCTCAATGAGCACATTTAACCGTGGATTGCATTTTTATTCACGACTCTAATTGCAGACTAATCTGCACTAAAACTAATCAGTGAGAAGATTTTTACTCTAATCCATCTGCTGTAAAACGGGACAAACAAAAAATGCCACTGGTGTCTGTGGATTCTTCATTAAGACCTGAACGGATGATGTTTGGTCCTAAATGCTTTTCAATGTTCTGTGTTACCTTGTTAAACTATGTGTGGGCTTCACCCTGGAGGGGAAAACTCGGCTCATTAGAACAGATTGCAGGCTCTGCAGCCGCACTGAAAACTCTCCTGAGTTTCCATAATGTACAGCAGAACAACGCTTAACTCGCTCGTTCATTAGGAGGGAGAGAGAAAGGGGTTAAAGACCGGACACTGATGAAAAAGAGAAGCTGGGTCTTAAACTAATTTTACGATTTAATGGACTTCAATTACAATAGATGGAAAACTAGAAAGGAGAAAAAAGTTTGAAAAGTTTGCTGGCTCCTTTTTTTTTTTTGCCTGTCCCGTTTGGCTCTTTTGCCATCAGAATTATTGTCTAAAGGTGAAGAAAGATGCCCAACGGATTTACTTTACCAAATTGACCATCCCAGCTTTGCCGTAATGGTCCATTTGATTCACCTTTTACTGTTTATTTTATTTTCGCTTGCTGAATACGGGACAGACTTGACTGGGGGAAAGAAAGAGGGAAAGAAAAACAGCTGAGAAGAGGGACGGGGGAGAAGGGCAAAAAACTAAAACCAACAGAATAAGCAGACAAAAAACGTTTGCTGGCTCCTTACGTCAACATTCAGTAACATTTTTACTAGGGGTGGGGGAAAAAATCGTGATAGTAGTATCGTGATATTTTGTTTGCTAATAATGTATGGATACAGGGACAGCAGAAATCGATATTTTGTTACAAAAAGGTTTTTGTGCTCTGACTTCAGAGCATGTTGATCCTTTTTCTGAGCAAGAATCCTGACATTCCTTCACTGTCCAAATGTGACAGTTTACTTATTTTAATTTAAGACATGTTTTATTTTAATTAAGTTTAAAACTTTTTTATTTAATGTAAAATTATATTTTGTTTTAATTTACTTTCAAGTTCTTCAGTTGCTGAAGGGGCTGCATAGTTTTCATAAACTGCAGAGTTCAGAATAGCTATAATTGTACCAGATGGTTGATTCAGTTAAGTTGGACTAGACTGTAATACAAACCGTTCAGTTTGTCAACAATAAAACTGAAATGAGAGAAAGACTGAGTGTGAGACTTTGATATTAGATAAAATTAATATTGATAAAGTTTACCTTTATGTACAGAATCTGAATATCGCAAAATATTTTTAAAAATTGCAATAATATCGTATCGTGGGATGTATGGTGACTCCCACCTCTAATTTTTACTTGAATTGCACATTTCGATTACAATCCCCGCTTTTATTTTGTAGAAACACAAATTCCCTAAACCCAAGTCAGGCATGTGTGAAGCTCACAATCATTTTAGGAAACTGTTTAAAACCCTTGTCTTCTCCAAGATACATTATACTGCTGTTTAAACGTATCCCACCTCCGACTTCCTGCTTCCACGATTAAAATTCAACATTTGTGACACTAAAGTTATATAAATCTCAGTTACACCAGCTCAACCACACTTCCTCTTACAACACACACACAGAACGATGTACCTCCGGGTGTGACAGTCCCCACATCCTGAACAGTGAGCACCGACAGCCGCTCCTCCGTGTCGACCCTGACGACGCCGTAACTCAGGCCCTGCATGGACAGGACGCCCCGACCTGGAGGCTGGCTGCTGTCCTCCACCGGCCTGAACACACAAGCCGACACACACGAACAGCGGTGATCCTCTGACACAGCTCGCATCTGTCCAAACTGACAGACCGCCACACTACTGTGCAAACCCCTCGTGTATTTCAATTTAGCTTCCACGTGTTTCTTCAGACAGCGGCTGCTGTTTCACTCATCCTCGTCGCAGCCCTCCTGCCCGATCGCTCTCTTTCCACGAGTCACTAAACACTGACCTTTGGATTGTTCTAGCATGAAACAGACACCTCAAATGATGAACCAGTGTTGTGTCTACACATCAAAGACAACTTAGCAATTTTAAATTGAATCTTTAGGCTCTGCTACTAGCAGCCTAAACACATCATTTATTCCCATTTCTTCAGGTGAATCTATGAAACTTGTCAGAGATAACGCAGCTCGACAGGCAAAACACGCAGTGATTCCTGGAGAGCTATTAGCCAAAAGTTTGACACATCCATCCAAAATGAAGCTGACTTTCATTAGTAAATGTATATTTCAGATATTTTAAGACTTCTTCGGATGTTAAGCTGGATGCAGGTAGGCTCCTTCTGTTACTTCCTGTGATAAAACCTGTTCAAAGAGAATAAACTGGACTGCTTTATGTAAAGTTTTTCAGCTGTACATAGAGTCTCTGCAGGTGTGTTTCCCCAGGTGCATGCAAATGAGACTGCTGCACATCTCTGCATAATCTGTGACGTGGAGGTTGTGTTTACGTACCTCCTGATGGCCACCGTCAGGGCCTCGGGGGAGCTGGCGCAGGGACAGATGACTTCAGTTCTCAGCCCTTTGGTCTGAAAGACGTTGAGGAAGGCGTCGCAGGACGAGATGGACCCTGACAGACAGAAACAATAACAGAGTGTCAGGACAGCTTCAGCTCAGGTGTCAAGCCACTTTTCCCACAAACTCCTGACACGTGCAGGCGCGTACCAGATCCCTATATGTGATTAAAAAACACTCAAAAGACTGAAGTTTTAAAATGTTCCAGGCCAGTCACCTTTTTATGACCACGTCTCTGAGCAGGTGCTGGACGTTTCTTTCTATTTTATTAGCACAGGTAACAGCGCACGGCTGGTTTTATATTGTGTTTTTGGGTTTTTTATTTTGTCGTTGGAGGGCAGCTGTATGCAGGGATCAGCTGAAATAATTATTTAGGGCAGGAATATGAGTTCATCCCAGCGCACTCAGGCTAACATGTGTCACCATGTCAGAGCATTTAAAAATCAATAACGTTGCCAGAAAGCTGTGTGTTTTGTATGGTAAAAATAAAGTGTGTTCATAACTGTGAAGAGAGATCAACTGAAAAAACAAATCAACACCTTTTTGTGTCATTAACATAACATTTCCCCTCAACTATCACTGCTGCTTTTAATAGTCCACTCTCACTGAAACGTGTCCACAGTGGTTATCGTGCATCCATCTGTGTGCTTCACTACAAATGAAAATGTTCGTCACTGACAGACAAACCTGTGTGATTTCTGAATGTTGATGATATGCTAAGATGAAAGGTGTTCTGACACACTTGTGTCTCTCGCTCCTTCACCTTTCCTTCGATCGCAACTTCTCTGTTTAGAGAAGCAGTTAAGCTACATCCCTGCTTTTGTTTTGTCTCCAAATTTCTACATTATTTGTGGGGAATTTCAGGAAGGTTTCATGAGAGATAGAAAAGTTTGAATGTCATGTCTCATAAATGCTTATCACACTGAAATGAGAAACTTTGGGAGAAAGTTTTTTCAAATAAATATCACCAACCAGATCCAGATATCCTGGGGCTGATCCTCTAATGTCAGAGCACACCTGAAGGCACCATGAGACAGCACCTGCTCAGAATAAATGCTATGACCTGAAAATCCTGTCTCGTGCCAAACATGATGCAACATGATGCAAGTTTCAAGTCACTGCAGCTTAACGCAGAAAAACAAGGTTTCTGTGGTCACTGCTAAACCAGTTAAACAGTTACTGAACTTAAAGATACAAACCATCAGTCTGGATGGTGAAAACATCACCTCCTGGTTCCAAGCTGTTGTATTTTTGTCTCATGTTAGGCTGAAAACCTTTTAATATACCAAGTTTGTGCAGTCGGACACATCCTGCTCTATTCCTGTAAAGTGACCCAGTTTCCTGAAATCCCCAGAGAGTTTTCTTTTTTTCTCATTTCCCTGACATTCTCTATCTGGAATACACCTCGCTAAACTCCCCCGTTAGTGAAAGAGCTCGGCTGTGAAGGCTGAGCGCGACCTTACAGGGGTTTGATCCGTCGGCCACCAGCAGCATGCGCAGCGAGCTCAGGTTGATGTCCTTCTGGTCTTTGTGGGCCACCAGAGCCCAGTGCATGTCTCTGGACTTCACACAGGCCACCTTGGCTGCAGGAGGAGATGCGCGTGCAGAGAAAAAGAGTGAAATTAGCATTTAATCTTTTTGACAGGCAGGTGAATGGAGGGACTTGACTAAGATGAGTGACAGGTGTGTGTGTGTGTGCCTGACCTTTGTACTGGCAGACTTTCTGGATCCACGACAGAGGGTTGACCTTCATCAGCGAGTAGGGCACGCTGATCACGTGCATCATGTTCATCACACTCTGCACACACACACAGAAGAAGATATTCAGGTGAGGCTTCATGTTAATATCTTTGGAATAAAACTCTTCTGTTTTTTATGCATTATTTGATCATAAATGATAAATGGGCAGGAGGCTGGGGAGCGTGGGCTGAAAGCCTGAGCTGAAGTCGACCAGGTAAGCTACGAAGATATCTGTGCATTAGGTAAGACAGGTATAATCCCTTATGAGACGCTTCAGTGTTTCCCACACAAAGACCTTACTCGGGCAGCGCGCCAGCTACATCAGTCCCAGCCGAGTGATTCATTTTAGCATTTCTACACTTTTCAAATCTGCCTGCAAGAAAAACCCTCTGCACCCAACTTAGGCTGGTTCTCTTGCTCTTATTTTGAAAGTTCATTCACTGCTAATCATCCTGCTCTGGCCCCTTCACTCTTTGGTTTTCTTTACCAACCGGCTCACTGGCCAGGTTGTTAATGTGCAGGTCATTAATATAATTCAGGCGCTTCCCCGCAGATAAACGATCCTGTCCCACTGTTGGACTAAGCCCAACTCCACCTGCTTGGACAGAAGCACTAGTTTGGACTTTAGCAGAACAGAACAAGGACAGTGGAGGAGATCCTTTTGCTTTTGGGAAGCAACTGGGAACAGAAGAGGCAGAGCGTGAGAGATGGGTGACTGCCAGAGTAAAGCTCGAGGCAGAATTGAGCCCAGGCTGCTGCAGGAAACACTGACAGCACTCAGATGCTACACAGAGCTCAGCAGACCAGCCTCTACGCGTTTAACCTGCGTACTGACACCAGGGGGCGGTGTCGTAAAACCAAGTGTTAAAAGTCATCTTTGATGATCTTTTGCACAAATGCAGAGGGTCACTGATGTCCGGCTACACGTCATTGGCCTTTTTCTTCCTTTCTTCCATAACCCGTCGTTCAGCACAGCTACAGAGCTCCGCAAGTTCAATACATCAATGTAATGGACTTGTCTTTCTGTGAATCCTATTACTTACTTTTAATTTTCCATCCTTCTTTGTTCCCAATTTATTCTTCTGAATTGTTTTTATGTGGATCATAATTTTGCTTTTATTTATCTTCTAATTATTTCTTTTATTGATTGTTTTTCTTGCTTTTTGTGCAGCACTTTATATACGGCATGCTTAATTGTGAGTTTTAAAAATACTGACTTGACTTAATAAAGTGTAAAAATTAAAATGAAAAACACAATTATCATTTATGTATTTAATCAACCCTGAAATATAGTTCTTCTTCCAGATGTCAGAGCAATGAAAACGCTTGTTAATTTCATACTGAGAGATTTATTCATCTTGCAAAGGCACTGTCTTTGGTTTGGACAGGGTGGATGCCAAAGCTCTGATCAATGCTTCATCAAATATGTGTTTATTCTACACAAGAAGGAAAGGACGTTTAACAATGATGCTAGAAGCTGGTTAACTTACACTTAAAGGCTCGTTAATATACTTAAAATGGTAAATGGCCTGTATTTGTACAGCGCTTTACACATTCAGTCATTCACACAAATATCTCATAATAACAACCGTGTTTATAGTCGTGTTCCATATGGTAAATGGTCTGTATTTGTATAGCGCTTTACTTAGTCCCTATAGATCCCAAAGCGCTTTACACTACATTCAGTCATTCACACACTGGTGATGGCAGCTACATTGTAGCCACAGCCACCCTGGGGCGCACTGACAGAGGCGAGACTGCCGGACACTGGCGCCACGGGGCCCTCTGACCACCACCAGTAGGCAACGGATGGAGTGTCTTGCCCAAGGACACAACGACCGAGACTGTTGGGCTCGAACCGGCAACCTTCCGATTACAAGACGAACTGCCAGCTCTTGATATAAAGTCTTACTGATCATTTTTCAGATTTTTTGACTCCATTAGACTCCATTAGACTCCATTGACGCCCATTGTGAAAAATATTTGCTTGACAATTAAAAATAGTGGAAATTAAAGAGGAATAGTCAAAAAAGTGATGGACCTTCTCCCAGCTAAAACCAACAGGAAATTAGTGTCATGACCTATGACCTCTTGCAGGCAGATCTTACCGTCAGGATGCCGTGCCACAGACCCACGTCTTTTTTAAAGTCCAGCACATTCACTATGGTTTCAGCTGCAGGCAGAGATGGGACAGAAGAGGGTTAAATTACTTATATATAACCCTGAGACTGCACAGTGTGTCTGCAGGTGTGTGTGTGTGTGTGTGTGTGTGTGTGTGTGTGTGTGTGTGTGCGTGTGTGCGTCCTTACCCTCAGTGTAGCTGCAGGACTGAGTGAGAGCCTGGCAGTGTGTGAGCAGAGCGATCCTCGTCACAGTGACTCCCAGCACACTGCCGTCCTTACAGGTTTTATACTGGGAGGAAAACAACAGATGGATCATTGAAAGCAAAGCAGAGGGAAGCTGTAAGTGACAGACTCAACCCTGCTGTACCTGTCGTTCAGTACAAAAACACAATCTCATTTCAACTTTGAAGACATCACATTCGTGGGTCTCTGCAAATAGATTATTACTAAAGATAAATGTTGCTGATTATTTATTCCTTTGATTTTAGTTCATAAAAATCCAGATAATTGCAAAAACATTCATTTTAAAAACAATATAAAATACCACACGCTGATATTTGGAAGTGTGCTTTATCGCTTTCTGGCCTACATACGCAGACTGACGCCACTTTTATGTCTGCAGCTACATGCAGCAACTGGAGTAGGTCACATTAATGTTTCATATATAACCTGTTTTCTCACGTTTATTATTTATTTAATGTAAAACATGTTGAGAAAAACACTATAGAAATAGCACACCCACAATCCAAGCCTAGAAATCAGATTCTTTCTAAAAGATGGTCTTGAGAGAAAGGTGGGCGTCTAAAATATGAAACCTGGTTTCCTTCCTTTGACCAGCAGGAGGCGAGACTCATGGTCACATGTAAACAGATGATAAAGCAGGGTATGCTTTGAAAAAAGAAAATTAGTAGGTGACTGCCCCCCAATTACCATAGCTACTCCCACCTCAGTACACCTGTTCAGCTGCTTGTTAACATTAATATGTAAGCAGTTCAAGCTGAGCTGACTCTGAAGCTGGCAGGCTTGTTGGTGTCAGGCTGGTGTATTTCAGAAACTGCTGATCACAGAAACATCTCTGAGATTCACAGAGAATAGTGAGAAAAAGAGAAAACATCCAGTGAGCAGTTCTCTGGGAGGCAATGTCTTGTTGATGCCAGAGGTCAGAGGAGTGCGGCCAGACTGCTTCGAGCATCTCTGAATGAATGAACAACACATTGAACCTCGAAGCAGATGGACGACAGCAGCAGCAGAAGGCCACACTGTGGCCATGCCTGTCAGCTAAGAACAGGAAACTCAGGTTACAATTTGCACACGCTCACAAAAATTTGGCCCACAAAAAAAGAAAACATGTTGCCTTTTCTGGTGAGTGTCACTTTCTGATGGTAGGGTGAGAATTAAATATAAAGGAGATGAAAACATGGATCCATCCTGCCTCATATCAATGCTTCAGGCTGCAGCTGGTAGTGTAATGGTGTGGGGGACATGATCTTTGGCCCTCAGTATCAGCTAAGCATCATTTAACCACCACAGCCTACCTCAGCATCATTGCTCATCTTGTCTATTGTTTTATGACCAGCTGACAAATCTGTAGCAAATGTGTGACACTGTCATGTCAATATGGACTAAAATCTGTGAGGAATGTTTGTAGAACTTTGTTGAATCTATGGAAGAATTAAGGTCGTATGGAAAAAGTCTCAGCTGAGTGTATGTCCAGTCTGGCTTTGACCAAAGGTGAGAGAAAATCCAAACTTGGCTACCAGCTCCTTTCAAGCTCACACAAGTTTGATTTCCTTACTGAGTACAAAAGCTGACATGAGATTGTCAGCAGGAAGCAGATGCTTCTCGACAGAAATAGTCTGGCACAGGTTCCCGATGTAAACACATACCTTTACACCTACAGATTTTATTCTCTCCACCAGAGAAAGGAAACAAACATGTTTACCACAATTCAAATATTTGTCAATGCAGACATATGCAGTAAGCCTGTAACACTAATCCTATCAGCACAAAGTGCAAACAAGCAGCACAAGCAGCAACCCAGCGGTTGGTGAGATGGACCACAGGCAACAGTTTCATTGTGCCTTTGTGTTTGCATATATGTGTGTGTGTGTGTGTATTAGCCTCACCTCTATGTAAGCAGTGTCATTATTTGCATCTTTGATGTGGGGGAACCAGTCTCTGGGCGGTTTGGACAGGTGCTTCGACTCTGTTACGAACCACAGCAGCTTCGGCCAACCTGCAGGGGCGAGAGAGAAGCAAAAGGTACGATAAGTAAAGAAGAGAGACAGAGGAGTGATATGACTGTCACGATGCTGATATTTGCTGTTTTATTTTGAAAGTCATCTTGGTTTCTTTGGTGGTTTTGAGTCCTCCCCACAGCTGAAAGCCACACTGGTAGCATTTAGCCTCACAGGATCTTGTATTTGGAGAAGACTGGGTGCTGTGTGGCATTCCTGTGTCTGACCTGCTGCCCTCCTCACCTGCTCCATGGAGCTTAATGTAACTTCCACAGAAAACAACAAGGACGCCCGGGGTTCAAGGCTTCACTTCAGCTGCTACACCCTTGTCTTTATACTGGTGTGGGTGGTGGTGGCATTACTGGAGTGGGTGATTGTATGATTGACCCTGATTGTGTTTATCGGTTCTCTGTGAATATTTATACTCAGGTCCAAATGCTTTCTGTGAGTCTTTGTCAAATTATGTTTTATCCAAGTTCCTTTTGTCACCTCCTCCGTCTGCACTGGCTGGTCCATTGTTTAGTTTTACCTTTCATGTATGCAATTCGATTGGCCAGCTGCTCTGACAGTGACAGCGCTTCCACCAATCACAGAAGCAAAACAGCTTAACAGAGTCCTCACTAACGAGCATTTTTTTCCCTTCCAGTTAGTATTTTCACACCCATGGAAACGTTTAATGCCGCTGAAAGAAAGAGAAGATTCTTACTGGCACTAACACAGTGTAGGAAGGCGATGATAGTAGTGCAGGGAGTTTCACTCACATTTGTGACTGAAAATAGATGCATGCAGATTGTAAAATGTGGTTTGGAGCATAAAAATATGATGAGATCCAGCACAAACAACAAAAAGTTGCGACGGTAGAATCGAACCACCTGTGCAGAAAAGTTCAAAATAAAGAAAACAATCTTTTCAGCTGCTTTCATACACGCTCGCTTTGTTTTACACAGTGACAGCCTAAAACAAGCTTACTAATTACTCTGTAAATCTAGATTATTAATAAAAATCTACTGATGAACTATTAGACAAAGCCACTCAGCAGTCTGATTCAAATGAGCTTTTTTTTCCCAAGCCAGTAAAACTCTGGAGAGTGACAAGATGTTTCTCTGACAGTGTGCTCACTTTGAATGAACACCCTTTCTCTTCTCTCGTTGTGCACATTTAGCAAAGCCACCCATCCCCCACCCCCACCCCGCATCATGCCTTTACAACTCAGCTATGATTGATGACTTTCCCTCACCTTTGAACTGTGGGATCTCTCCTGTTGCGCTCTTGGGAAGACCCTTATGGCAGGCATCACTGGTCAGCGCCACAGTAACGCCACAGCTGCCCAACAGGAATCCAATCTGTTGGCTGCCGGCGTCCTATTGGATGATACAGAACACGATGAAAAAAATAAAGCTGATGCTTTTGTTGTTCAGATATCTCATAACTACAGTAAATGTGTTTGTAAAAGACTTCTACTGCAGCACAGAATAGAACAGAACAGCCCTTTAATGTTATTGCACGTGTACAGTGAACTTGCAGTTACACTTGTGAACATACAGCGCTGGTTTGGAAGTGACTCTTGCTGCACTGCTGCTGCACTGCTTCAGCAGCCCAAACGTAAATTTTATGGAAAATCCTGCAGCACAAATGCAGGAGGGGGGAAGGGGTTCAAGAGAGGCTACCGACATGCAGCAAAAGGCATTTTCTGCTAAGCAAGTCATCACCGTGTAACCATGCCAACCCCTATGCTGGCCACTGCGCTGCAAAGACAAGCAGCTTTGTCTCAGAGTGAGACTAAAGCAGAAACAACTACGATACAGGGTGGCATCCAAAAAAGAAGCTGCTGAAATCTGAGGTCACTGAAGGTGAGAGATCAGCAGTTGTAGCTGAGCTGATGTGTTTCCTGTGTGACGGTGGGGCAGCAGGAGGGCCCGTTTCTTGTGTGTCAACTGTATTTTTTTGCTTTCTGTTTAGACGTGATTATTTCCTCAGAAATACTTGTTGCTGGTAAAAGGCTGCAGCTGAAGATCCAAAACATTTTATCAACTGTCTGAGGTATGGATAAGGCTTCTGTGCAAACACGACTGAAATGAAACGCAGCGGGAGTCTGGAGCTCCGGGGGGGCGAGGTGAAATACAGATGTGGCCACAGCAGGTTTATGAAAATCTAATTACCTAACCTCCAGTAGAGACTAATCCTGCACAAAACAGCTTCAGCAACAGATTTAAAGGTAAAGGAAAGGAACCAGAGAGCTGCAGCCACGACTAAAGACAGCTGATTTGCAGTGCTCTGAAGTACCTTGCGACTTAGGGGCACCTCTATGGGAACAGGGACCACCTCTGCCAGCAGACAGCCGTAAAAGGCCACCATGAAGGCCACTGGGTCGTTGTTCGGAAACACCAACGCCACCTAGGAGGGAAGGACAGAAGACAGCACGGGGGTTCAGAGAACTGAAATCATTTTCTAAGGCTCAGAAAGCAACACAAGGAGTGAAAATTTCAGTCAGTTTCTAAGCAACACGCAAGTTCATGTAAAGTCCCCAGCACATTTATCTGTATGCTCAGCACAAGTTAATTTGCTAGAATGACTAACATACAGCTCTCAGTGTTTATTTGCTTTTCACTGAGAGCAGAGTGAGGAGACTGATAACAGTCTTGTGTTTGTGCACTCAACATGAATCCAGAGCAGTAGTCTGGAAGGTCATTATGTCCACCACTGAAACGTGACGGTGAGGATAACATCAACACTGGGCATGTGCGTGAGTTTAATAATCATTAGGTTACAAGAAAAAGTGATCGTGGTTACATCTGGCAAAAAACACTGTGTGCAGCTCCTTTTAAATGAACAGAGATGAGGCCCAGTATAAACTGTGACAGGCAGGCAGAGCTGGCATCACAAGTGTGCTCAACTATCTGAGCGCAGTTAAGGGCGGAGGGTGATCCAAGACTGCAGCACAGAGCAGTCGGCCATCAGTGAGAGTAGTTATGACACTGATTAAGTCAGAAACTGTGCGAACAGGAGGAGCTTTCACATGCGCAGCAGCTGTAGGAGGTCTACAGCTGCTTAAAAAACACACGAACAATATGAGATGTAGAAGAATTTCAGCTGACGTGGCCTGGCACTGAAATCAGTTGATCTTCCCGCACTGTGGACGGCTGAACTGAGGCTATGATAGACTTTAGTGCTGGGGATCAATACTCCTTTTATTTAAGAACACTTCATCATTCCTTCTGTTCTCTATCAAACTTAACAACAGCTCATCTTTTTGCCACACACACAGTTCTGTATTATGCATCCTGCTGCTGTTTCTCACATTTATGCTGCACTTTTTTTTTTTTATCACTGTTCGATATATCAAAACTCTTTGCACCACTACCCTCTCAGACCCATTATGTTTTTCCTAATAAAAATCTCCCCAGGAACGACTCAATGAAAGAAGAGCAGCGAGCTAGCCACACAGTGACATGTGCTCCATTAACCCCGACACCAGTGTCACATCTCCCAACTTTTTCTAGAGGACTTTCTGTTCCACTCCACAGACAGAGAGCTGTTGGTACTGCTTTTTTTAATGAAAAGTTGATAACAGCCTCACGTTGCTTTGGTGTCATTTCCACTGCTTGAGCACCTCCCATTTATTGAAACTGGCACTGGTGGTCTGTCCAGTTTGCATATGCATCAGCTGCATATGCAAACTGGACAAACTGGAATTGTAAGCATGTGGTGATGTACTTCTTGCAATCTTTTACTGCTATTCCAGCAAATGTGTTTTTCTGAACAGAACAGAAACTTACAGGAGGTCAAAAGCACCTTAAGTGCAGGTTTAAAAGCGTTTTCTTTGTGCTGAACAGAGTCAGGTTAGATTTGCTTCTGCTCGCTGTGCTAAGCTGCAGACTGCAGCTCAATATTTTGCTTACAGATATTACAGTAGTATCAGTATCTCAGTGAAGTATCCCCTTCATTCTCAAGGGAATACAACAGGAGCTTTATTATGGAGACATTTTTTGGTCAAATAATAATAAAAACTGCATATCATCATAAATATACCAGCAAATATATAATTATCTGTTTTAATAGATTTAAAAAAAAAAGCTAACTTGGCTGAACAAAGTATCAAAGGGTTGGAGTGAAGTGAGCACAAACAAAAAGAAAAAAGTGAAAAGTGAGAGCTGCAGTGGTGGGCGAGTGTGACTCACCCGATCGCCCGGTCGCACCATGGGCTCCTGCTTGCTGCCCAGTTTGTGGAGGATGTTGTAGGCAAGCTTGATGCTGCGAGACCACAGCTTCCCTGCGGGGAGCGGGACACAGGATATGAGGGTGCGATTGAGAGAGGGGGAGGGAGAGAGACTGAGATTGTGTTTGTGTGTTCTTGCACTTCTATTTTGAGGCAATTCGGTCGATAAGAGAGGAAAAAAAACTGTCTGAAGTGATGACATTTAAGAGCTTTCAGCAGTCAGGAGAGGTCACTACTGACGTCTGGAGAATGGATGGATTATACTTAAAAGCAAGTGTCTAACGCACAGTTGGTGGACAGGTGCACAGGAAAGAGGAAACCATGTAAAAATGGTGGGGGGAGGACGCATTCCTGCACACGTTCAGCTCTGAGTTTATTAAAAATAGAATATTAGAAAAATGCCGCTACTTCTTTTGCATAATTTGATTCCCCTGTGCAGCCTTGACATATGCTGTTACAGAAGCTGCAAATACAATGAAAAATTGGTCAGGAACGACTTGAGAAAAAGCAAAAAAAAGCTTTCAAGGTGTCGAGGTCCTAAGAAAATCCCCAGATCCCAATCTGATCAAGCATCGAGGAGAAGCCCAGTTCACAGCAGGACCCACAGGATGATTAGGCTGCTGGTTTTAATGGCCCGGTCTGGTCATTATATGTGTTAGTCTCAGGGAGTGTCTCATTATAGTCCACATCAGAGGTTCTCAATGTTGTGATGACCGAGTGCCAATTAGGAAAAAATGACTCATGATGTTGTTTAATTAATACAAAAAATGAAAAGAAAGGTCAGGCAATAAAAGAGCTTTATAACAGAGTCATGGACATAACTATTCATGTGTAATTAGTACTTAAGATGTGTCTGTTCTGATGGATTTTAATATATATTATATATATATATTACTATATTGATTTTAGGGGGATTTATTTTGCTATGAGAGCTGTAACAGAAGAGTTCAAACTTTTTTGTCCCTTTTGGTCCCCTTATTTGCTAAAACCAAAAGAAATCAAACAAATCAAATCAAAAACCCAACATGACTTTTAAAAGAGGAATCATGAAGAGGCAGACCAACAGAGGGCCAACAAATGATCTCATAAAGAAAAGAGGAAAGAGGGCACAACAGGCGGTGATTGAAAAGGAGACCAGGTGAAACTAATGAGGGTGGGCGGGATACTGAGCAGGAAGTGAAGAAACCTTCAAAGTAACCAAAAAGATAAATAACCATCACAGACACCAGAGACAGGGGGACACAGAGGGGCCAACAAAACCACCAGATGCTTCTGTGGATGTTTTATCTTTTGTTGTTCCACCACTTTCCTGCATGACTCCTCTTCTCTTTAGTAAAAAAGTGAAGCAGCGGTTTAATAACAACTTCACTTTCATGCAGTTTGTTTCAGAGATTAAAATAATAAAATTAAAATATTATATTTAGTTTATTTAGGCACATTTAGGTCCCTTTGAGTATTTTCACCGATTTCTGGTTGCACTAGCTTCTCTCTGTCAGACTTCAGTCTATCACCCTCTGTATGTGCGAATGGGGATAAGGTGTCACCGGAGTTGTTGACAAGTTGACAAACAGTAAATTAACCGTAACCAAACAAGAACAGACGCCAAATAACCCCAAATGTATTTACTGGTCTGACAGCAGGGCCACCCCAGTCAGCGTCAGAGCCCGGGTGTCAAATTCATTTTACATTGCGGGCCACATACAGCCCACTTTGATCTTAAGCAGGCCGGACCAGTCACATATTTAACTGTGACAAAGCTGCTGTGACAAAGAAAGATGAATAGTCATGAGAGAGGTTTTTATCAGCAGGAAGAGCTGGAAAAGTTATGAAAATACAGTTAAGAGTCCAAATTTAATGCTTGTTCTTGTTTGTAGTGAGCAGCAGCTCAAACAAGTTAAGAATTATAAATATAGAGACCAGGAGTGTGCAACATACGGCTGTACACCACCCCTGGTGTGAATCATATTCAGCCTAACCAGCATGCATGTCTGTGCATTTTTAAATTCTTGAACTAGCAAAACATTTATCTAACTGTAGCTCTGGTGGACATGAATGAGTGAGCACTAAGTGTGTGGTTACCATATGTGAGCACGTAGAGGGGCTTCCCTGCTGTGTCCAGGCTGGTGAGGCAGGGGGCTTTCGGGGAGATGGTTCCCCAGCGTTGGAGAGCCGCCTCCAGAGAAGGAGGCCAGTTAGTGACCACCCCCAGCGGCTCTCCTCGCACTGGCATCATCTCTGCCCCCTCCGGCCGAGGCTGGTTAGGGTCGGGTTGCTGGACTGTAACAGGATGAGGCCGAGAGTTTCATGAGTGCACAGCTCACAAACTTTTACTGTTTATTTGATTTCAAGAGAAAAAAACACATAAAAAACTTTTATGAACACAGATGTACTGAGGGGAACGTGAATAATTCGTGAGTGGAGCGCTGATCCTCTTTGAATATTGAGTTCAGACCGCAGAGAGGCTGAGAGCGAGGCAGCAGCGGGGAGGGATTTGACTGGATTCAATCTTCAGCCAGTGCCATAAAAAATAGAGTTAGAGTCAATTGGAAGTTTTAACCGCTACATCAATCCCAAGCTCAAAATTTTGTTGTATGATTAAAACACACATGTTTACAACACACTGTCAAATGACTCCAGGATATGATTTAAAAGACCACAAAACTGGACAAAAGTATGAGTTTCCCAGAGAGTCGAAGAAACAGAGAAAACACTCCCAGATGGCGAGGGGCGAGCAAAGAGCAGGAAATATTTCAGTACGTTTACAATTTTAACCCTTTAACAACACATCTGTGCTCTATATGAACCTTTCCCATGACTTGGAGTGTCCACATGAAGACAGTTCTTTACATGGACGTGAGTGTTGTTCTCACCATTGATGAAGATTTTGGTCACATTGGTTACCACTGCCCAGCATCTTCCTCTATTATTTTATTATTATTAACTAAAACTAAAAATCTGACTGCATTTCCCTTTTTTTTTAAATTCTGAAAGTTCTTCAACTGTCATGAACTAATTCAAAGAAAGAGCTTTTTAAAGGCTAGCAGATGATTATTGATCTGCACAAAGTTTATGGCAGCCACAATGTCTGTTCACAGCTTCATATTTCTGGAGTCAGAGTGGACCATAAAAGGCTGGAGTGCTAAGGCTAGCAAACTTGTTTATCTGCGGTCTTTATATTGTAGAGGTAAGGTAGAGACCCTAAAATAATAGAGAGAAGAGCACATCCCCGTCTGGGCATGCGCTTGGCGACACTGGGAAGGATAAACTCCCGTTTAACAGAAAGAAACCTCTGGCAGAACCAGGCTCAGGGACGGGCCGCCATTTGCCGCGACCAGTTGGGGTTGATGGAATAAGTCACTAAGAGAAGAACTTTGCTTACCACATGTTATGAATTTGAGACATATTACATGTTATGTTAGTGCTATGAACCACACAGGACCAGCACAAACCTGCCTGAGGGCGCACTGTTCTGCATAAATCAGTGTGGCCACGCCTATAATACTGCATAACTTTAAGTGCTAATAAAATTTAAATAGGTTTGTTTAAAAACATTTTCAGCCCCATCAATTTTTATGAAGGAGAAAATTAGCTACACTGACTAACGTTGTTTCTTATTGTCAGCTGCCAACAGGTTTATTTCTGCTGTAATGTTTTTAACATGGGAGTCTATGGGAATTTACTCCCACATGGATCCTGCCTCGAGTGGCCATTGAAGGAACTGCAATTTCTGGGACTTGACCAGCTTACAAGACGTTCAGCTGTTAGAAAGATGCTGTAACTACTGCTGTTCTGTAATCACACGCAAACAAACTTATTTGCAAGCTGACCAACTGTCAGCTTCAACTTAACAGAAACTCTTTTTTCCAAAATTTCTTGAGACCTGCAAAATTAACATTCACAGTTCATTTATTTGCATCCATGAACGCCACTTAACACCTCAGCACTGAGCTGTGTTTCTTTGAAAAAGGCTGATTTTGCACACTGACCTGTAGCAAAGCTCATTACGTGTTTATTAAAGAGATTTATTAAATGAATCACTTGGGGATCATTTTTTAAAATGAACAGAAAGACTGTTTTTACCTTCTAAAAGCTCATCAAAGTCATCAACAAAGAACTCTCGTAGTGGAGGTCTGCGAGGCTGCTTCAGCGTGTTCACCAGCTGCTGGATCTTAGCCGACACGCGACTGCTGACCGGAACACCTGCAAAAAGGAAAGTGGTGACATGAACAGCTTACAAGACGATCATGAAAACTATAATAAACCTCCAGTGTTACATGATGTGTTGCAAAGTCTGAGACTAAAATACTGCCTGTGATGTAAACCCTGGACAAATACTGAATGAACGATCCTGCTTTTCTTCTGACTTTCTTTCATATATGAGAGAAATAAAGTTTTTGTCAGTCCTGTAAGCAAACAGTTCAAGCTTTTAAACCACAGACTGTATATAAATGATGTAAAGTAAAGTAAGTAAAGTAAAATTTTATTTATATAGAACCTTTCAAGATAAAATCACAAAGTGCTTTACAAAGGCAGAAAACAGACATTAAAATCTCAAACAAAACAAAATTAACCAAAAGCGAGTTTAAACAGATACGTTTTTAACTGCTTTTTAAAGACATGACTGAGTCCACAGATCTCAAACTCAAAGGGAGCGAGTTCCAGAGTCTGGGAGCCACTGATACAAACGCTCTGTCACCTTTTGTTTTTAACCTTGTACGCTGGACAAACCAGCAACCCCTGATCACAAGACCTCAGGGACCTGCTGGGGTGATAAGGAAGAAGAAGATCACTTATGTAAGTTGGAGCTACACCGTGCAGGGCCCTATAAGTCATGATTATGATCTTAAAATGGACCCTGAACTTGACAGGGAGCCAATGCAGCTGAATCAGCAGGAGAGTATTTGTGATGCTTTATCAGAAGCCTAGCAGCAGCATTTTGAACACCCTGCAGTTGTTCCTGGGAGGCATTACTTAAGCAAGTAAACAAGGAATTACAATAGTCTAGCGAGATGAAACAAAAACATGAATAATCATTTCCGATTCGGAACGTGACACAATGGGACTCAGCTTAGCGATATTTCTTAAATGGTAAAAACAAGAGCGAACCAAAGATTTGACGTGTGTCCAGCGTCAGAGCTGGATCAAAATAACACCAATGTTCCTAATGGAGGATTTAATATAAGAAGCAAGAGGGCCCAGATTTTTAACCATGAGGGGAACACATTTCTAGCCAACGTAAACCATTAGTTCAAGGTTAGTGAAATATGGTACTTTTGGACCTGGAGGCGTCCCCGCACTGAGTCCATTAAACAGAATGCAGGCTTGCAGCACTGCAACATTTGTACAATCTACAGTCTAAACATTGCATTTCAACAGTTTTTTAGACTCCTGGCTCTGTATGATGTCATGTGAGAATATCCCTTATATGGTCATCTGAGGAAATCTGGCTTAAAGAGGGAGGAGCTAAAGCAGGTTGTTTCTGACAGAAGATGAACTTCACCAAGAACCTGGTACATGATAAATATGGATTAATTTGGACTGTAAATAATAAAATACTAATCAAGTACAAGCCAATAATAAATGTATGAAGATGGAAATTTGCAGATTGGTTTCCCTTTAAGGCGCTGAAGTAGAAACTCTGTATTTTTGGCACAAGGCTCTGCTAAGTGGACCACAGCCTGTGATTATTCTGAGGAGCTCTCAGCTCTCTAACTGTGACTGTGATTGTGAAACATGCTGAAGAAAGAACAACAAAGGTGCTCTGTCAGCTCTGCTTAGAAAAATAAATGGTAAAAAAGTCCAATCTGTTCTTCCAGGGGACTGACATCAACACAAACCGTGTAATTGGCCAGTTCTCTGAGGCGCTGGTCCAATTTGAGCTCACTTCCTGATTAAAGAGTTGCTATTTTTATCAGACGGTCTCCAGTATTTTTATTCAGAGGCTCCAGCTGGGAGCTGGCTAAAGGTGTGACGTTGGCGGTGACTCCTACCATCGCCTGTCTCCATGCGCTCCGCGTTGCCGTATTTCTGCGTGTTCCTGGCAATGGTTCCCATATTGGCCATGTGGTGACGCTCAGTGTGGGAGTGGGACGAGTCCGACGAGTATCCCGTCACGTCCGGCGGGGCCGAGTGGTTCTCTGTGAGGCAGATGGAGAGAGAGAGAGCTGAAACAGACAGCGGTGACTCACTGTTCACCTTTATCACTGCTCTGTTTGTCAAGTGCCGTGTGTTATAGAGTCCACGGGCAATTAGACACGTTCTGATGGTCATCTTGTTTCACTGCTAATTTGGGTCACAGCCCTGACAAACACAGGAGTCAGCAGGGTCTGGAATAGCTGCGCTTCAAAACATCTCTTGCTGCGTACACAAGTGTAAAGCTTTCAACGGAAAACTTCTTCTCCAAACATCAATAACAACAGATGTTTTTGGTCATATTAAAGGTGCACTTTGTAGCTATCCTGTACAGAATTGAACTAAACCTTTTACCACCAGGGGGCAGCATTTTACCAGCACATGTGTGCAGTCTTTTTCAAGATATGCAGCTGTTTATCCATCCATCCCATTCACTTCCGCTTATCCTTTTTCAGGGTCGCGGGGGCGCTGGAGCCTATCCCAGCTGTCATAGGGCGAGAGGCGGGGTACACCCTGGACAGGTCGCCAGTCTGTCGCAGGGCCAACACACAGAGACAGACAACCATTCGCGCTCACATTCACTCGCACATTCACACCTAGTGGCAATTTGGATTATCCAATTAACCTATCCCCACAAGCTGCATGTCTTTGGACGGTGGGAGGAAGCTGGAGTGCCCGGAGGGAACCCACGCAAACACGGGGAGAACATGCAAACTCCACACAGAAAGACCCCGGCCTGATGGTGGTGATGCAGCTGTTTAGCTTTATATATTTCTTTTCAGCCAAACCTATTTTCTAAAGAGACGTTGCATTGACTCACTGGTATTACACAAAATTGCATCTCAGCATCAATTCGACTTGAGTCAATACCTCACAGTCTTCTTCCACATTTTATGGAGTGATTTAGTGAATTTTTAAAGGTTTTAAAAACAGAAATTGATAAGAAAACGATTTAATGTCCACATACTGTTTTGGAAATAGCTGACATTTCTTCTCTTAACCTGCTGAGGTCTATTCGGCCATCCGTGGTGACTCCAACTCTAAATGTAACCCTAAACTTTACTTAAACAGTTCCCCCAAGTCAAACTGTTCACATCACACATTCTGCCTTTCTCCAAACTCAAGGTTGGGGTTACCACCTATCATGACTTATACCTCAGAATGGTGATTAAAGGCTGCATTATTTTGATTGTTTATACTCACTAAGGCATTCTGCAGGCATTCTGCAGTCTTCAGAGACTCTGTAAAAGGTGAAACCTACCCTCTGACTCCAGCGGCGGAGGCCACAGCATGTCGGAGCCAAACTCACAGGACCGTCGCAGAGAGCCGCCGTTCTCTGCTATACTAAGAGCTCCCTTCCTCTTCAGAGACAGGTGGCCGATACCTGAAGGAGCAATAAACAGCTGCATCACAGTCAAATACTGTGAATTACTGCAAAGGCTCTTGGACTGCACTCCTATTGGGCCATAACCAAGACCAACGAAATTCTAGTCCTCCTTGTTACAACCTCAGTTGTGTCAGAAAATGAAAACTGACTCCTTTGACCTCTTTTACCTTGTTTTCACTCTTTGTAGACCAAATACTTTATCAGTAACAATCTTTGGGTTTGACTATAATAAAAATAATGTGAATTTCCTCATTTTAGGAATCACCTTTATTAAAAGACACAGGTGAAAATTCAAAACGCTGGAGCTGTATTAGGAAAAATGCACGAGAGGACTGGAGTCTTACCGTGGTGCGACTGTGACAGGTGGCTCTGCTGGTGGTGCGACTGGCCCAGGTGCGCCAGGTGCGTGTGCGCCAGGTGCGAGATGTGCATGTGCGCCAGCGAGTCGGCTAGCCGTCCGGCATTACCGCTGCCTCCGCTCTGCGTGGACGAGGACGAGGAGGAGGTGGAGCCTAGGTGGGCGGGGCCTAGCTGGGAAGGGCGGCTCATCCAGTGCTCCATGCCCGACATGTCGTCACCTGGCCCCGCCTCCTCCTCTGAGCCCGACGAGGAGTCTGAGCACAGGGGGGACAGACCTAGAGAGGGACAGTAGCCGCCATTATATGTTAATAACAGAACTTTCACAGCATAAAAGTAACAATAATAAATAAGCAGGAACTGAAATAAGTGCTAACACAATATAAGACCTGCTGCTAAACAATTCAGCAGTTTGGGAGACTAGCTTCTTCCAATTAAATGAAATGATAAACACTGCTACGACGCCAGAGCCATTTGTTTGCTAGATTAGCTCGGCATCCAATTTAGCTCAAGAGAAAAAGATAAAAGTTTGTGTTAATGTCCCAGCTCAGATCCTTTTTGGTTCTTTGTTTTTCTACAGAAATAATCAGATAAAACATCTTTTTAGTGAATTGGAGGCTCACTTTCTTATTGTCTTACTGTTGCTTTAAGTCTTCACGCTAAGCTAACCGTCCCCTAACTAAGTGCTTGAATGAGAATGGTATTAAATTTTTTCTTAGCAAGAAACTGGTGTAAGAGTTACAGAGAAGTTAACAGGGTTTCAGAACGAAGAGGGGGAAATACAAACAGTAGGTTCCAGCGATAATCATGGGGAATGTATTTGGACAACGATGAGCTCAGAGCTAATCAAGACCCAGAGGGAACACAGTGAGCGCGGGATGTTAACCTAAGTAGAGCAATTGCACTGTTTTTGTTATTCAAAGTGATGTAATCCTGGACGTTTTCCTGTGATTTCATGTTTTTCTGGCCTGATTATTGAACTGCAGCTGTGGAATGTGTCTATATTACTCGCCAAGGGAATTCAGTTTGAATTCAGCTAACACAGAGATAATCCACATAACTGTGCTTGTGAAGAAAGACTATGGTTAATAAATGGATACCCCAAACCACCTCAACATTTACTGAACCAGCAGGCACTTTGTCTTCTTCCTGTATTTATATTTAGGTCTTGATACAGTGAGCCCTGCACTTTTTTCCATTTCACCAAGCTCCTTTTTGGGTCACATTAAGGTCATTTTGAGCTGGGTTGTTTTTCATGCTTTGGCTGTTTTTACACAGTAATTTTCAGACTTTTTGGATAAATAAAATATATCTCTATATATCTATTTATGCAAAAGAAAAACTAGAAGCATACAAATCTCTTGATGCATATTATTTTTCACCTAACCCGTGTGGCTGCACATGCGCCTGAAAATCGTGTTTTACACCAATTTCCTACGCTGGATTTATTTCTAATCAAACATTCGGATTTCCTGTGGGCTTGCTCGCCTCCCTTGTTTGAGGTCCCACTCCTGTGCCACCCCACATCCCTTCATTTATACCCAGCGTGGCATTTAATCCACGACTACTGATCCACATCTGAGCCCGGTAATAAGAAACAGATCTGAATTGAGTGTTTTTAAGACAATTGTCTCCAGTCAGTATTACAATGGTTCAGAAAAAGCCTGGAGACCATGATTCATTCTGTTCACCGCTGAAGTTTGATGAGCTTTGGGCGACACAGCAGGCTCTAGAGCTGAAAATGTCAATAATTAGTCAGCTAAGGTAGTAACAACCACGAGAACCAATTTAGGTAAAACTGGCTTTGGGCTGCACTTTAGGAAAAAGGCTGAATTGACTTCTTTAAACGAGTTCATCGTGTGAACACGGAGGAGCAGTAAACATAACATGGGGATTCAGTTTCTGCTCTGACTTTCCTATAACAGGAAGCAAATAAGTGTCCCGTGACGACCACTGAGGCTCATGAGTAAGACGAGCCTTTGGGGTGACGTCGGGATCGCTTAAGAATTTTCTCAAAGGTTAAAAAGCAAATTGGCAGTGAACAAAGTTATTACATTTCCTCCATTAAAATCCAATCAGCAGCAAAATTATACCGTCAACTCCAATTATGTTCAATCTAATGAGCTCATATTTGAGGTAAAGGTCAGCTCCGACTTTCCCCCTTCGTCCATGTTTTCTGCAGTTGCAAATACGCAGAATAGTCAGCTACTAATCGGTGTTTTTCCTTTTTCTGATGGCAGATCGCATTTACAGTAGCTGACTGCGTGCAACGTTACATCTGTCTGTGGTTTGTTTTCACTGTAAAACCATCAGCGCCTCAGGAAATGTGCATGTTTGCAGTTTTTTGGAGAGATGAGTGTGTTTCTGTCAGAATGGAAAACGTCTGAGAAAGCAGAGACACGGCATTACAACATAATCCCGTCTGGGCTCGGGCCTGCCTCTCCGGGGTCAAATTTTCGGCTTAGTGCAACCCATTTCAGCGGAGATAACCACAGCATGTGTGTGTGTGAGTGTGTGTATGGGTGTGTGCACTTTCTCTGTACTTTTTTCTTTAAACTAAACATTATTTTAAAGACATGAAAAAACAATCCAACGCTTGGCTGCTTCTAATCTCCTGCTCAAAAGTGCACATCAGAAGATCACATGACCTGTTAAACTGAACCACTGAGCTATTCTTAGTTCAATATTGTTAAGTCGTGTAACTTTACGCAGCCACTTTCACACATTCTGTTTATAAGTTAAATTACTGAGCTTCCTTATTATATTTTACTTTGGGGTTTTTCTAGTTTTATTTCTACTTTATTGACGTATTTTGTTATAGCTCGCAGTTTTAATGTTTGTCTCGTTTGATCACATCTCAATCAGAGAAATACATGGAGCACAAATACAGGTGTGTGTCTCAGTCTGTGTGTCGTCACCTGGAGGCGTGTATGCATCCATGGAGGTCTGCACCACCAGCGAGCGTCTCTTGGAGGGCATGGGCACCGCCACCTTCCTCTCAACGTGTCGCGCCAACACAGCCTGCACCGCCTCAGTGTGGACGTCTGAGTGAGAGAGAGAGGTAAACAGGCTCATTCATGCAAAGGAGGAGGGAGAAATTTTTCCTAAAAAATGAAAGTGGAAAAAGTGCACTGTCCCCTCCATCTGTCTTTTCCAACAAACAAAGCCACTGAAGTCCCATCCATTTTGATTACACTGCAAGTCCCTGTAATGTATTAACTGAAAATTACAGTTTACACATGAATAAAGCCAGACTGTAATCATCCTTCATTTCACAGTAAAGAGCAACAAGTTCATTTTAACTACCACAGTGCCAGCAGCGCGATGTGATATACTTCTGTTTTTCTAATCATAAGTACTGAATGCCAAGTATGTGCAGTAACATGGTTACACTTAGGGCTGCCACAAACGATTATTTTGATAGTCGACTAGTCACCGATTATTTTTGCGATTAGTCGACTAATCAGATCATCATCCATTGGACGTAAAACGTACAGCTTATTGCACCAGCGGCATCTGCTCTTATATAACTATCGTTAGCTTACAGCTTTAAGTGTTTAAGGTATGTGCTAACTAAAAATAAAAACAAGATGATAGTTTATTGAATTTAAATGAAATTTGCAGATTGTTTTAATGAAGTTTAATAAACTCCTTGCTATCTAAAATATAACAGGACACCGGAGTAAATTCTCCAGCGTCTCACACTTCTGATAATCAGCTGTCTGCTATTCAGCTGTGTAAAAACTATAACTTTAATCTCAGCCAAACCGATTTACTCAGGAACAAATAAAATACTGAAAAAAGCCAAACAATAACATTTTTAAGTTATCTAAGTGACTTATATGTGTTTAACCTGAGTAGTGAAAGACGAGAGTCCGGTGTTCTCACGGCTCCAGTGAGCCTTGCCCCCGGCTAGCTATCGAGCTAGTGGGTAACAGACGTCTCTGAAAACGTCGGAGCGCTTTTGAAAATATGTGGTGTCTTGATAAACTGAGCAGATATTTGAGGTTTACACAGCTACATTCTCGCCTGAAAATATGTTAAACGTTTATTTTGTGACCCAGAAAGAATAATAAGAGTAATTTTAAAACTAACTAGCTGCCGCCATTGTTGGAAACTCAGCTTCTTCTTCTTCGAGGTTTAACGGCAGCTGGCATCCTTGTACATGCAGTGCTGCCATCTTCTGTTTCAGTCCGTTATTACACTCTTAAATCCTACTACTTATTCCTGCGTCTTTTGGGATCTTACAAAGCTTCAAACAACGCGTCGACTATTAAATAGTCGACTAATCGTGGCAGCCCTAGTTACACTGCTTTATGAATTCATTTTTTTCTTAATGCATTTAAAGTGGAACGTATTCTGTTCATTACCAGCTCTGTATTTTTATTCTTGGACTCTGCTATAGTAGCTTTGCATACTACACAGTCCTTCTTCATCTTATACTAAGAATACTGAACTAGGCTCACAGGGATTACTTGTACATACGCTGATTTCATTATATCTGAAGCTTTCACCTTGTTTAATACGAGTATCCACTGCTGGAAGAGGAAATATGAGAGAAAATGAAGAGGAGGTGAATATGGACACTATATAAGAAGTCTCAGCGATCCGCTGGTGGTGTTTATGCAGCTGTCGTTTCCGTACCTGATCTGTAGCGCTCGTCTCTGGTGCCGGAGGTTCTCCGTCGGTGGAAACGGGCCGCAGAGGGAGGGCCGAGGGGGGCCCGGTGAGACATTGGCCCCTCCATACCTACAGAGCCAAGCAGACAAGCAGCGACAGATGCATACATATATATAGAGAGACACAGACATACACACACGTGCACAAATACGTTTGACAAAAGCAAAAGATAGGAGGGCCAACAAAGAAAAATAAACATGGAGATGATCTGACTCAGCAGAAAAATTAGATTTTTCTGGCATCTTAAAATGAAAGAATTGATAAAGAAAAAGAAAGTAAAAAATAATAATAATAATTCAAAAAATGTGGCAGTTTCTTCTCTGCTCTCTGATAGAACATCCCTCAGTATCCAGTGAGCCGTTATTGCTAAATCATCCGATATACGATAAGGGTAAACCAGATTGGGTGACACATATGTGTGTGTGTGTTTTAGCTGCAGGAGAGCCTGTAGGGCGTGTGTGTGTGCGTGTGAGTGTGTTTGAAGACAGCGACTACAGAACGTTCAGATAAAGAGGAGCAGGCCCAAGCTGAGCTCTAGGGAGTCCTAACCTACATTCACTAATGGCGGCGGCTGAAGACTGAATCGATAGAGTCGAGTACAGTATCGTTGCCACTGTATTTGTCATGATACCGGATCGATTCTCTACTAGCGGTATGGGAATATTTTCGCGGCGTGGGGAGTGTGTGGGGGAGTCAGAGGTTGCTAAATTACCTCCAGCATGTGGAACATATGCCCTGATCAGCTTGGACCTCTTCTTCTCATAACCCTTCTGAGTGATGTCCCCTGCGAACAGATAGAGATAGATAACGAATGAGAGAGCCAGCGGAGGCTGCGTGGGTGTTTCCCTTCATCTTTTTTCCCCCAGAAATTGTGTCCATCAAACACGTTTTGGTTGCTTATACTGTTTTTGTTTTCCTTTAAAGAGGACCTATTATGCTGATTTCCCACTCTTTGTTTTAAACCCTGATTCACAGTACTGGGCCTTATTGCAGCCGTCTTCAGTGTATGAAATAAGCTGTTCCCCTCCTGTCGATACAGTTGTCTTCTCATTGGCTGCCCCTCGTAAAGAGACATTTTCAAAAGCAGGTGGGTGTGGCTTCTGTACTCGAGCTGTGTGCCTAACATGACCATATAAGGAAATCTGCTTTTGCTGACATCATAATGGTGGTAACACTTTATTGTAACAGTTGTGAATAACTAGAAATTTGATAGTTTATTAATCCTCACATGGAATTTCCATTATTGTAAAGTTGTATCTGATATTTATAAATCGTTTTAAATAATTCATACTGGATAATGTATATATAATGAATTAATTTGGCTGAGTAGGTAGTTTAGCAGCTGGATAAATAACGAGACTGTTACCTGGAGATGGTGGTTTTATTTTCACTGCTTTATATTCATTTATGCTAGCTGTCAGTGCTGTTAGACAAGACTGTGGATTGGATGTTATGACAGTAAAGAGCAATGTGTGTGTCGTTACACATGCGTTGCAGTGTGTCTGCTTTGATCTGAGCTGTTCATGTTGGGCTTGGAGCTTATAAATAAACATCGGCATCGTGGCCACGCTAGATACAATTACAACCTATTACAGTCTGTTTCACAAAGAGAATACACGGGGCGTGGCTGCACGAGAGTTGATCGCATCCTCTCAAAGCAAGGAGAGGATCCCAGAAATGTCTCTCTGTTCAAATGGCATCAGGTGTGTTTTCCACAGGAGTGGGCAGGAAGTCGGACACAGGTCCGACACAGAATCTGAAGCTGTGTGAGGGATGATCTGTCTCACTGTTGTGGCCACATGAGCAAAAGGGCCAACATTTACACAAACCGTGTCCTTGTGTCTGAGGTGCTAGCAACTTTTTATGACACAATAATAACACCAGTTATTATAAAATAATAGGAATTACAGGATAATCTAATTGTTTGTTAACACCCCAATAGCTATATACTAAATAGCTATTTAACAATTTACTGTTTATTAATGACAGTTATGATAAAGTGTTACCAAAACTCCTGAGATGGTGCTTTATTGGGATTACCTGTGCATGCACTGACCTCAGTATTTAGTAGGCAGTAGTATTTCAGCCATGTTTAAACCTCTACCACTGTGACAGCATAGCTACAGCACAGAGAGTAAGGACAAGCATAACAGGTCCGCTTTAAATAAGACGGTGCAGCCTCATTGGTCTCGTGTCACCCAGCCTCCTCTGTCTCTCAGTCTTTTAATGCTTCTGTCCGACTGTTAATTAAGAACATAAACATAAATAAAACAACATGAAATGAATAATGAATAATGGAGATGATGAATAATGTTATGCACTGCACAGACTCTGCAGTTCAACAGTCAAATGCTACATGATGTTTTTTCCCCAATGCATACAGAAGCTTTCAAGGTCGTATGATAATCTGAGCATCATTATAATGTTATGTGGCACAATTCTTTGTTTTGTTCTGCAGCACACCAAGGTCTTGTTCGCTTTCTGACATCAGAACATCAATGCTTGACATTCACGTCGGGTTTAAGCGCCACAGCAGGAGGAGCCTCTGTCTCGGGTGTCACGTTTATATTTCTGGAGATAAAGCGTCCCAAATGAAAACCTGAAAGAGCAGAAACAAAGCTGGAGAGACCCGTGATGGATGACTGGGGGAAGGAAATTTCATCTTGGCTTTTGGACTCCTGTCCAGCAGGGAACACGAGTAAATACACTTAGTGCTATCATTTGTAAGCTACATGTCCAAAACATCACCCGGGGCCATAGAAAGCAACTACAAGAAGCTGCTCATTGAATCACATCTGATTCAGGAAGCACCTCACCCAGCAGTCTTTGTATACACAGTGACCGTCAACGGGCATGATCTTTTCCTTCCTGCACTCCCACTATGAGAGTCATCTGAGGTTTTAGTAATTCATTTCGAATAACTGCAGCTTTTTCTTTATAAAAGACTCAGAAATAGTAGAAAATTCATTGATTTCTGTCAAAAATTCAGCTCGATCGACTGTACACAGATCAATCACGCGTGCATGAATAGCTGACCACCAGAGGAAAAACATAGTATAGCTGTAGGTAACATATCTCTTCATATAAACTACATGACAAGTGAAATGACACCATCAGCACTCCTGTTATGTGACTACATGATGATTTTAAGACCGAGTATGAGTATTAGTGTGGATTAGTGACAGCAGCAGAGACTAATGGACGGACAGGCAGAGGTCAGCGTGGAGAGGCAGCGATGCAGAAATTCATTCCAGTCCCTAAGGGAGGTCGTGGCTGCCTAGGCGACCCCCCACCCCCAGCAAAACCAACACGACCGCTGATCAATCACAGCACCCCACGGTCCTCGCTGCAGGGCTAATGTGTGCTAATACTTCCTTGTTTGTCCCAATTAAATGCTGTTAAACTGGCTCACACCAGTTCGCTAATTATTGATTGTTGTTTGATTGCCACGGAGACGGGAGACAAATCAAATCCAAAGACAAAAAGTCGCCGGGAGGCTACAATATCAGTCGCTCTGAGACAAGTGAAAGTATTACACCACAGCAGATGCCTTTAAAGTCATCACATGTCATGGAAAACATCAAAATCAACCAACTATGTCGCTTTTCTGTCTCTATATAAAAGATTTTTATACAACATTCAGATTATTTTTTGTTTTTTTAAGCATCAGTTCTGCTCATCTCCATCTCCCCTCTCTATGACATCAAGAGAGCCAAGAGAATAAAAAAATGAGTGACTGAGAACAGAAAAGAGATGAACTCAGCTAAGAGTAAAGATAAATCAAATATTTAAAAAAAAGATTGGCAAATAATGATTACTTTAATAAGTTTATTTTGCTATCAAGTTCACATCAAACATACTCGTCTTTAGAGCCTCTAAAGACAAGTATAGCTCAAGAGACGATGAAGCGAGAGCCTAAATCCAACATTTTAACCACTTTTTAGTCCACGGGCAACTCTTAGTCCCATCTGATCAACATCAAAAACTCCTTTCTTAAAGTTTATAGAAGTAAAAGCTATTTGTGAAAACACTCATATGTAAAAACATTCCAACAATGTGTCTCATGTTGTTCCACTTTCTATCAAACGACTGTCGTTACCAAGTCGTAACTCAAAAACGTCCTTTTTGGCTCTTTATCTTAAACGTCTTGATTTCTTCTTAGTAGAAATATAGAGAAGCAGCATTAATAGTAGTAAAGTGTCATCCTTCTCTGAAATGTTCACACTTTGCAAGCAGTCCAGTGGCTCTACTCTCAGACTTCCCTCAGTGGAAGCAGCACAGCAGGAAGTCCAAATTGGGAATGAAAATATCCAAATGAAAAAGACTCCAGAGCTTGAAGTGCATGGAGAACAAACAGAACCAGAGCAAGCACAAAACACCAGTCAGCATGGACAAAAGAGGACACAATAACACAAAGACAAGAAGACTTCATAATAACATGAAGGGATCAAGCAGACGCACCACCAGAGAGAGAGGACAGAGGGAGGAAAATACTGAGGCAAATAAAACCACAAAACTACCGAAAACCAGAACAAAGCAATTAATAAAAGAACCAGAAATACAATAATACAATAACATTTATAGCTCAAACACACCAAGACATCCATAAAACATCCCGGCTTTGTTTTTTAAGCAAAGCTTTCATAAACATTTCGAGGACAGAGTGCGTGTGGAGCACCAGGATGGTCCAAACAGTGAAAGTGAACTACGCTGTGTTTATGGGAGTGAAAGGAAATGTCCCCCTGCGCACCGCTGTGGCTCGCTGATGTGTTTTCAGACCAACAATGGGGCGCTCGGGTTTTGGATACACAGACGATAAATCACTGCTGATTTTTGGGCTTTTTGTTGGGCTTTCTGACAGCTAGAAAAATGTAGTATATCACCAGGCTTCCTGTTTATCTGAGCACAAACACATCTACACTGTCAGATCCATGTGATACCAAAGAGTCCAACATATTTCTGTAGACCTGCCAGGAGAGAAGACGCTCGGCTTCACTAGTTTTATCTGCAGTCGTCTGCTTATTTCAAGCTGCTGTTTCTGTAAAAGGTGAATTTATCACACCTGAGTGGAGACTGCTACTCAATTTACCAAAAGATGAGCTCAGCTGTTTGCACACAGATTTTTTTTTTTTGCAGTGCGTGACTTCAGGGCACAGATGTGATTGTGCGTCTATGAATACAAACAACTTATGGCTACAAACAAACAGTGGAAGTGTAGCGAATCCAGTTTCCATAAAAATCACTTCCTAGAGAGAGAACCTTATTATGGTGTAAACAATATATTTCCAAGAAAGTCTCTGAAGGACCACAAATCAGGTCCAGCGAGCTCACGCTGGCTGCTCATCCATTTCAACAGCTTTATCCATTTCTTACAAAACAACCCTGCGAACATCATGACAGCAGCCAAGATGGTTTTAAGGCAGGCTGCCGAACGGGACGCTGCTTCCATGTCCAGTGTTGGTGCAGTCAGACCCTCTCATACAAGCCACGAAATATTGTTAACTGCTAGGGTTAACTGCAATAAGGCCCAATATGACCAAAATCTCATATCCCGATATAAGAATTCTATCGCCTGATAACGATATAAATCACAAAAATGTAACATTTTCTGTAAATTCTGTGAATCTCGGGCAGCTTGACTTGCGGGAAGTGTTTCCAGCTGCGCGTCGATGCATGAAACGATACATTTTTAGACATAAGTTGTAACGGCCGCCGTTTTCTTTGTGAGTATTTATTACACGGCGTGCTGCGGGGAAAAGCCTGTTCTAACGTTTGAGTCTAAGGTTTATTTTTTAGCACCTGACGACTTTTTTTTAATTCTCATCCGTAAATAATCTGCTCTTTCACGTGATTCAGTTTATTTTGAAAAGTCTCAACAGGATCTTGAGCTTTATTGTGAAAGGTTTATGTGGAACATAAACAAGCGGACACGTGATGCTGTTACCGTAGTTGTTGCTAACAACAACGCATAAAAACAGGCGCTTGTCCATTGGTAGTGTGGTTATATAAAATATAAGAGAAAGAGAGAACTTTAATAAATTAATATAGCCACTACAGTGACCATCAAAACGATGAGAAAATATTGCCGTAAACAGTTTATTTTGCGACACCACGAAACAAGCGATAGCGTAAAATGAAACGATAGACGTTTTTATATCGTCATCCGATATATATCGTTATATCGACCCCTATAAAGGGTCAGTGATATATTTCCATCGTATGGACGTCATCAGGATGTTCAGAGTGACCGTGCAAATATACCGGATCTCCAACACATGTATCAAATCGCACCAGGAGATTTTCAGAAACAGAGCATTTAGTCTACAAAAGGCTTTACGGCCCTATTTTTAATGGAAACAAATTATACAGACTGCAGTAACATACAATGGGGTGGCTGTAGCTCAGATGGCAGAGCAGGTCAGCCACTAATCAGAAGGTCGGTGGTTCGATCCCAGGCTGCCTCCTGGCTGCATGCCAAATATCCTTGGGCAAGATACTAACCCCATGTTTGCCTACTGGTGGTGGTCAGAGGGCCCGGTGGCGCCAGTGTCCGGCAGCCTCGCCTCTGTCAGTGCGCCCCAGGGCAGCTGTGGCTACAATGTAGCTGCCATCACCAGTGTGTGAATGCGTGTGTGAATGGGTGAATGACTGAATGTAGTGTAAAGTGCTTTGGGGTCCTTAAGGACTAGAAAAGCGCTATACAAATGCAGGCCATGCAGGCCATGCAGGCCATGCAGGCCATACAGACAATCCAAGAAGTTTCTAGCCTGCAAGACCTGCTGCTGGTGCTCTGCTAACACTAGCTATACTCTTCACTGTAAGGCCTCAGATATATGGCTCTAGAGACAATCCCCTGGTAACGTATACTTACTATAAAAAAAGCTTTACTCTCCAAATGGTTGCCAGAGGTTGCAGGCTGTTGCTAGGTGAATTTGGTCACAGCTACACCTTTGAAGACAAGTCTATGTCTTCCACTCAAACTATGGGTGACTGCAGCAACGTGTTTGCAAACAAAACAACTGGAAGGAGTTTTTCTCTCGAGTACCATATGCCTTTTTGTGACCAAAAAGCTGTAACCACTAGCAACTACTGACCAATCAGATGGAGAGTAAAGCTTTTTTGTCAAGCAACTGTACATATACAATTGCATGTTATATTTCAGTAACACTTAAATATGACTTTATTATAAATTAATGTGACTAACAGTTTCATATAGCTTTTAAATACACACACAATATTTGTATGGTCAGTGTTTAACTACATTAATTCTATTCAATATTTTTAAGATTTTTTCTAACTTTTAGAGTCTTTAACTAGTCTTATTTTTTCAGTCGTTTAAACAAAACAGTAAATTAGTTGACAAGGGGACCTCTAACGCAAATATGGTCAAATCTGGCTCTAAGAATCAAACGAGACAACCCGGCTGATAACGTTGAGGCTTTAAAAACCCAATGAGTTTATCCCGTCCATGGATGCTTCCAAAATGAGCTGCATCACATTTAGCTTGAACGACAATGAGCTAGGGTTATTACAGCTAACTAAAACATTGCAGTGAATCGAAACAGAACAAAAACGGGACACCGGAAGCTACTGAGACCCATAAAACTGACTGAAATGATACTGTGCAGATGATTACCATCCTTCCATAGCATGGCAATCACCTTCATCTTGGAAATATCTGAAGGCTCTCTTTCCATTAGCTCGGCTTGAATTTGTGCTTTTATGAGAAGTGCAAAAATCAAAAGTGGAAAAAGCCATAAATGAAATTCTTCTTCACTCGTCCTCTGTCACACCGACCCTCTGCGTATCCACCCATGAACCTGCACATGTCCATGCTCATCCAGCCTCTCTAACGTTGTCTCCAAACCGCTAAACCTGCGCTGTTCCTCTGACATTCTCATTTCTAACCCTGTCCATGCTGCTCACTCCCAGCGAAAATCTCAGCATCGCCAACTCTGTCACTTCCAGCTCAGCCTCCTGTCTTTTTATTGGCACTGTGAGGTGGAGGTGTTTGAGATCTGCTGGAAAACAGATAGATAGATAGATAGATAGATAGATAGATAGATAGATAGATAGATAGATAGATAGATAGATAGATAGATAGGTGTGTGTGTGTTACATCTGACTGAGGTGTTTTCTCTGTTTATTCCTGGTTTCTTCTCTCTCTAATTCACACACACGAGCGGTCCATAGGGAGACGCCATCTTCCACTTGCAGCGCAGCAGAGCAGGGAGGGAGTTGCCTAGCAACGGTTCTCCTGGAGAAGGCCTGAAACGGCCATCTTGGATTTGGAGCATCAGATGTGAGAAGTGGGCTAATGATACCTGCCAGGGGGAGTGCATATGTTTGAGTCTGTGAGGTGTGTGTGAGTCGCAGCAGCCTGTATTGGCAGCCTAATTACTTTCCTCCGTCTCGCCGCTCCCTCTCTTCCCCGCTCCTCGACGCTCACCTGTTTTAATGGCACACAGCTGAGAGAGGATCGATAGCGGCTGACTGCAGATTGGAGTTTTTACGCCCGCTGCCAACGCGCAGTTGAAAGGTTTGGCAAAAAAAAGAAAACCAGTGCCAGAGAGCAAGTGAGAGAGAACCATGAAAACTTCTTTTACCAAGTTCACCATAAACCTGTGATGTTGTCTGCAGAGAACGCATCATTCCAGATTTCTGGATGTTTTACCACCAACTTTTTCTGCAACAATACGATCATGTCAGTCACAAAAAACAATACAGTCTCAATTAATCACTTGATTTAATAAAACCATAAAACAACGAGGAGTAGTTACAATTTCCTAAAGAATATCTTGTGTGTTTGTGTTGCTTGTTTGGCTCGATCAGCGCTCCAAAACCAAGAATTATCTTTTGTTTTTTTAATCTCAGCAGAAAACCAGACGTTTACAGTCCAAAATCCAAAATTACTCGTCATAGGAGTAAATAAAACCTTAAAATACACATCTAATGCTAGCGTGAGGACCCCTACCAGATGCAGGGGCTGGTCAGGATTCAAACCCCGATCTATCGTTCCAAACATGGAAGTGTTGCTACTACACTAACCAGCTACACGACTCACACACCCCAAACGATCTCCAAGCTACCGAGTAAATCCTGGGCGTGGTCAGAGAAAGAAAGGACGTTGGAGAAGCAGAGGTAAGCAATATCGCCCTAAAGTGGTCCTCGTGGATCACATGGATGAAGCAACACTAACCGGTATAGAAATGAGCAAACAAACACATGTGTCTGCTACGCACTAACACCACCCACACAGCACATAAGCTACATCGGTAATGCCTTGTGGCGCTGTGCTGGATGGAGAGTGATTTACTGACTCCGCTCCTCTGTCATGCCAGTGTCACAGCAATGGCGGTGAGGGTGCTGTCAGGGCTAGCACCGATTAGCAGACCATGCACCCAATAAGTGCAGTTTTCTGACTGCTTTACTTAATGTTACCGGATAACGTATCATTCAATAAAGTTAATAAAGCTGATTCTGATCATTCTTTGGTCTAAATTTGGTCAAATAAATCAAAACCAAAAAACAGCGATGGCCAAAAAGCTAACACAGAGTTCAACACTACGCATAAGCAGTAAGAAGAATGGATGTGGCGACAGAGATGTCACCTGTTAGACAGGTAACATCATGAAAGCCTCGAGCCAAATTTTTTTGTCATCCCAATTTCGGTGTTGAATACTTGTGACTGTGAATGATTAGCCAATGAGGCTATCCTGGATAATCCTTAGAGGTGGGAATCACCATACATCCCACGATACGATATTATCACGATACTTAACGCACGATACGATATTATTGCAATTTTTAAAAATATTTTGCGATATTCAGATTCTGTACATAAAGGTAAACTTTATCAATATTCATTTTATCTAATATCAAAGTCTCACACTCAGTCTTTCTCTCATTTCAGTTTTATTGTTGACAAACTGAACGGTTTGTATTACAGTCTAGTCCAACTTAACTGAATCAACCATCTGGTACAATTATAGCTATTCTGAACTATGCAGTTTATGAAAACTATGCAGCCCCTTCAGCAACTGAAGAATTTGAAAGTAAATTAAAACAAAATATAATTTTACATTAAATTAAAAAGTTTTAAACTTAATTAAAATAAAACATGTCTTAAATTAAAATAAGTAAACTGTCATGTTTATTGCTGCCAAAAACAAGTTAAACACATTTGGACAGTGAAGGAATGTCAGGATTCTTGCTCAGAAAAAGGATCAACATGCTCTGAAGTCAGAGCACAAAAACCTTTTTTGTAACAAAATATCGATTTCTGCTGTCCCTGTATCGATACATTATTAGCAAACAAAATATCACGATACTACTATCACGATTTTTTCCCCCACCCCTAATAATCCTCCTTTCTTACACCTAAAATAACCACATTTTACAAGACGAACTTAATGTTTTCTTCAGTATGACCAGAAATGAGTGACTCAGGTGGTTCCTTTTAGGTCATTCAGCTCGATGATCTGCACCTTTAACAATATATCAGGAACTATGAGCTGATGGAAAAGGGGTGCCTGGATGGGAAATCATAATTACATCTCTTAAATGAAAAAATCTTAAAAAATAATTAAGAGGATGTTGAACCTTTTCTCCTGTCAACTGGCTGCAGCAAAATCTAGATGCACAGCAGAGCAGAGACCGTTGGCTCTGCATTACACACAATCTTTCTATTGGCTGGACTCTGCTCTGCGTCCTTTTCCTTAACATCCAGCTTTAACTTGATCTCTCTCTTTCTTATCACATAATCATAAACAGCCAGTCCACCCACAAAGCCACCATGGTAACCAAATCTACCTCCAGCAGGCACACTCAAACACACACACACACACACATACACACAAATGCACACACATAAAGGAGGACTAAAGCATGCGTCATGCTTTGGGGACCTTGGGCTGTCACACTCACATGCAGGGACCCGTGTGGACGGCGGGGCGTCCTCTGGCTTTACAACTTGTGTGTCCACAGCAAAGCCAGGGGCAACACACAGAAACACACACATTTATACAGTATATGTCTAAATATACACACAGTTGTAGCAGCAGCCAAGCGTCACGTCCACAATGGCAGAAAAGCAGAAAACCAGGGCGCCCTGTCGGAGCAGTGGGTTAAGATGCCACCAGTGGACATACAGTATCATGTCCGGGGGGAAACAGTGATACGCGTCCATCACTGTTTCCCACAGTCCAAAGAAACTCAGCTCGGGATATGAAACACAGACAAAGGCTACAAATGGTTACAAAGAGGAGGCAGAGAACTACACACATATATCATAATTGCAGATACATTTTCTGACAAAAGGCTAATCTATTATCAGAGGAGATGCATCTATTAATAATGCATTACTTCTATTAAGAGATGCATTTACTCGTCACTCCCTAATTTCTGTCAGAAACATATCTGAGGGGTAATGAGCTCGCAGCCTCGTCAGCAGACGGTATTCTGCTGCTGTAATAAGTCGCTTACTTCAAACCAGAGTCGTCTGACTGAATTTCGCAGGACTGATCGTTCGCTCGCTCAAACGCGCTTTAAGAAACAGTCACTCGTGTATTGATTTGCACTTCCTGGACATGAATTTTCCAACCTGATTTTTGTGCCTGAGCTCAGATCTGTCTGGTCTCATTTGTACTTATTTGTGTCCATGTAGAAGAAATGAATATTTTCCCTTTGTGTATGACTCCACTTATTTTTAAAAAGACGTCAATTTAAAGCACATCACAAATGACTGATTTAATGTAATTTGTTTTCATATTGTACTTATGTAACACAATGACAAGGAAAATTGACTTGTAATTACATTTTTGAGTGCCTGGTTTTATTGATCCATTGATCCATATCCAAATAATATTTATTTCTGGGAATAAATGACATTAAAAAATTAAAAAGAAAAAGAAAATCGGTCTGCAATTTCACAATCAGTGTATCTACAGTCGGGATAATAAACCGTTTGATGGCATTACTGTGCTCTGCAAACTTTTCATTATACTTGGCACCTTGTAAACAAGCAGTCACACCGAAAAAAACTCTACAAGCTCGTCTTTGCTTCAAGTGGCTTAATCGAGTAAATGTTCGGGCTCCTCGCTCAATAAACGACACTAACTGTTCAAAATTAGACTCAATTTGCAGTTCAACACTGAATCCATTCAGCGTCTGAGCTGTAGTGACACCTCTCTCTCTGTTTCTGCTGCTCCTCACTCTGACCTAATTAAAAGGTTAAACTGTCAAATTAAGGCAGAAACAGACACGCAAAGCAACGTTTTTCCTGCCGATGAAGGGACCTCTGGGGTGAGACGACATTTCACGGGATCAGTCCATGTAAAAGCCGATGAGTCTTGGAGGAACCAAAATATGCAATATGCCCGAGGAGTTAATAAATCTGTTTGAGAAAAATAAAAACCTCTTTGGGTAAAATACACAAACAAAATCATCTATGTAGGACAAAAACCCTGCAGAGAAAAATTCTGGATTCTGACATCATCAGTGCATGTAAGTAATTGTTCCTATAGCTCAACAGTTCTGCTCATTTATTGGTCAAAAATGTCTAACCAATGCTTGTTTCCACTTTTCAAGAACTGGGATTTGACTGGTTTTAGTGATTAGTATCAATGGAGTATAATAAACAAGCAATGTGAAGACGTCACTGTGGTTTGCGTAAATAATGATAAGCATCCTTCTCCGTATTTACCATTTTAAACTCGATTAGGGTAGCTTTGCATGACTCACAATTTAAAATAATCCTTATATAGGTTATACTGGGCCTTGGTGCCTTGCAAAGACTATGGGTATGAACAACAGCTGAGTGGGGCTTCTGTGCCTGAGATTGGGGCTTTTATACGAGATATAAGATGTGACAATATCGTTTATATCGATATAGTCTATGTTATGTTATAATTATAGTTGTGGAGCCGCAAGTTTGCCTCTCTTTGTCCACTTTTGTCTCTACGCAACGTTACTCGACCTCACCTCTCCTTCACTGAACACAACTCCCCCTCCTCCCCCAGCGGATTTCAAACTCCAGGCTGTCAGTCACGCAGTAGAAGTTGTGAACAGAGCAGCTGTGAAATCTGTCTTTGTTATTATGCTCATCGTCTTTTAGTTTACATTTTGACTGCACAATTGTGAGTTTTTGTTATGCACAAAAACAATATAGTTTTCTTTGATTTATGGAGCATGATTATTTAGTAAATGCTGATAATTTATTTTTGAGTAGTTTTTTTCATGTACATCTACGCTGTATGTTAATTAAAGTGCCTGTGTGACATCTGGGACACAGCTTTGACTAAGAACTCTGTTTTTGTTCTTACTTTATGGCTTTAAAAAAATATCGAGATATATATTATATATCGCCATCCAGCTAAAAAATATCAAGGTATGAATTCTGGGTCATATCGCCCAGCCCTACCTGAGATGACCATTTTAGAGACATCCTCCCACTAAGACACAGGTGTCAAACTCCAGGCCTCAAAGGCCGGTGTCCTGCAGGTTTTAGATGTGTCCTTGATCCAACACAGCTGATTTAAATGGCTAAATGACCTCCTCAACATGTCTTGAAGTTCTCCAGAGGCCTGGTAATGAACTAATCATGTGATTCAGGTGTGCTGACCCAGGGTGAGATCTAAAACCTGCAGGACACCGGCCCTCAAAGCCTGGAGTTCTCCACACCTGCTTTAAGACATCATACAAATAACTGTATATATAACATAAAATAAATAATACTTTTTAATATACGGATTGAAGAGGGCTGGAAATGATTAGACAAATTAAACTCTGATTAACTAATTATTTACCTTTTTATTCAAACCTCCTAAATGTAAGAGCTTGCAGCTTCTGTGGGCATAAATGCCAAATCATGATCTTTGCACAGCAAGTTTTTAATACAACTCAATAAAACCTTGTGTTTCTAGTTTTTTCAAAGTTGGGGATAATAGTGGAATATCACTCAGTGCATTCACACACAGTAGTTTGTCCAGCAGACGGTGCAGGGAAGGCTGAACTCACAATCAGTGATACCATGACACCATTATTCACATTTAAAATCCAGTACTGGGTCTGGATGTAATTTTAAAGTATTAAAATCCAGCCATGGACTTCACAGTCTTCACTATGCACTCACTCTCCAGACTAAATAAAAAAACTCTTGGACAAATTAAGTGATACTAAAAGTAGTACCACTGAGAATTAGTTGAGTCCAGCAGCTTAAAGTCATGCCAAGTTGGGAGTTTAGATGAGTGATTTAGGCGATGATGTAACGTTCTTCTTAAAATGGACAAACCGCACAAACAAAACAGACAAGCAGCAATGAAACTCAGCATGAATTACTTGGTAACTTAAGTACAAAACTGTCCTATAAGAAAGCTATACTATACAATAGCTTTTGCTGCTGACACGTTTCAGTCAGTACTGGATGACAGAACAAGTCCGGAGAACAATAGCCACGTGGTTTCCGGTTAAAAATGGGAAGCAGACCAGTGACAGCTCGATGAGTGGTGCGTTGGAGTGTCATCAGAATAGAGGGGCTGTCAGTCATTTGTCATACAGCGTCTTTGAAATGACGTCTGTCTCCATCACATGCCCGCTGAGTCTCACAGCAAGCAAAACTAGACTGTGGGCCTCGGTTCTGTGGGCGTGTTGTGCAATTTGACTGCTCAATGAAGACGACTCAGATCAGAAGCGTTCAGATTGACTGAAAATCAATGTCAGGATTGTGCTGATGATCAGCCATCAGGACTCCTTAAACAACACCGTGAAACCATCACGTAGTCACAACACATTAAAGCTGCTCGCTGCTCATTTGTTTTGACGTCTAGAGTAAAGGTGAGGTACAGGATTCACATGGACGTGTTTCAGGCTTCCCATTTCACTTTGAATAGGCTGATAGAGTAGATGGTAAAAAACAGCGGTCCCCAACCTTTTTTGCGCCACGGACCGGTTTATGCCCGACAATATTTTCATGGACCGGCCTTTAAGGTGTCGCGGATAAATACAACAAAATAAAACTAGTACCGGTACCGAAAAAAAGAAGATTTATTCATAACACATGTGAAAAGACCCAGGAAAACCGAGTAAACGATAAAAACGATAACAAAATAACGCTGAAAACCGATAAAAACCCTGAAAACTAAACATTTCACACCTGAGCCTCAACTCTCGCGGCCCGGTACCAAACGACTCACGGACCAGTACCGGTCCAAGGCCCGGGGGTTGGGGACTGCTGGTATAAAAGATGGAGAAAGTCCAATTGCAAAGCGTCAAGTTGAAGCTTAATTTAAATGTCTGTGCTGAAGCGACGTAAAGCCTGTGAAGTAGTCTATGCAAGCGGCCAGCGCTCCTGTGCAATTTAATTACCAAAACTGTGGTCGGCAATAGTTTATATTTAGTTTATCTCCTTGACTTGATTTATTCTCTTTCAAGTCGATTTGAAAAATGATGCCAGAAACAGAAAATGCCTCAGAGAAAAAGACGGTATCGAACAGGCCAATCACGGCCAGTAACGTTCGGGGAGGTGCACATCAAGTCATGACAGTTACAGCGTACGTAAGAACTTTTGCCATCTCCATCAGACTGTGAAACTGCATGCTTATTGGTTAAGAATCTGTGATTGTCAAGTTAACCAATGGGTATACCCACAATCATCCTCCTTTCTGAATCAAAGGAGGATGATAGTGGAGGATAATTCTCACGTGAAGAGATCAGGAAAGTGTTATTGATGTCACAGAGAAAGTTTTCCCAGAGACGACTGCATTCTGAAAATATCCGGAGAGAGCAGGTCGTTGCTTGTGCAGCTAAAAATGAAGGATAAGTTGATCAGTGCCGTGAGTAATTAGCCTGCTGTATATGAACAATATCAGTAACAAGTAGCTAATTTGCCTGAAACTATGTGCCAATCAAACCTTGGTCACCCTGCCTTGTGAGTAGGGATGGATATCGTTCAGGTTTTATCCGATACCGGTGCCAAACCAGTACTTTTGAAACGGTGCCTGTGATTAAACGGTGCTCGAACCGAAAGAATGGAGAACACAAACTTTGTCCAAAAACCTCTATCATAACAGTTTTGTATAACATGTTTCCTTTACTTAGACCAGACAAAGATAAAGGACTGTAGCATGCCTCATGTTCTCCTCCACCTATAAGATCCCCGATAATCAATATGCACAGTGAAGTCAGACTGTCATAGGGCAGAGAGGGTCAGATAGCCAATTAGAGAAGAGATCAATCAGAAAAGATTTGAAAAGCTAGAAATCATCAAGCAAAGCTTCGAGACAAACATCAACCCAGCTGAGGCAGGTTTCATGCTGTCATACATGAGACTTATAATAACCCCGTCCATGTCAGAGAGTCAAGCTGCCCTTTTCTACCAGGCTTCATACTACATGATGATATCAAGATGTTTTACCCTGCAGACTGCAGTCACAAGAAGACTGCCATTTTCACCTGCCCTTATTTATATCTGGCTGCAACAAGGCAGCAACTACAAGACTCATCATTACAGAACTGAGCAATGACACAGCTAGAAAGGAGGGCCTGGGGTGGGGGTGGGTTGCAAAGCAGCGGCACATGCAAATAGAGGGTGGCTGAAACACCACTAATAAGAGATTTATCAACTGGATGTGTAGAAGGGTAAAACCTGAACTGCAGCTAAACTTGAATATGATAAATGCCTGAAGACATTTTCTCATCAGTTACTATTTAGGTTCTAATGTGTAAAACAAACCCAACAACTTTTAAATATTACCAAAGATTTGTCGGCAGGACTTTGCATACACACAGATATAACAAAATTTATCTTTAGGAAGGAACAGCTTATGTCAACTAAGATTTGCAACTTTTAAAAGAATTTTTAATGAAATTTCAAGTCCAACTTTACAGTCAGATCATACCAAAGCAAAGAGGAGTTTCACAACTGCAGTTTTTTGGAGGGTCGAAATTTAATTACTTATCTGACGCAAATGTGGACTCACCAGTATAGATGATACTCAGCACAAATATGTGACCATTATTATACTTATTACGCTTCAGCGCATACTGTTTGTGAAAAATTGCTTTGTCATTACTTAGAGCTCAAGACACCAGTGTGTGTGTGTGTGTGTGTGTGTGTGTGTGTGTGTGTGTGTGTGTGTGTGTGTGTGTGTGTGTGTGTGTGTGTGTGTGTGTGTGTGGTCTGGTTTAATTATTAAAACAAATGAATCCTGTTTAGCATCTGCAACAAGCTGATATATCATTTGTACAGGTTATGAATACAGATTAATACTTCTGCATTTTCTGAGCTTAGGAGCACCAACAGGCCATTTTTACTAAATTCACACATCTCCATGTCAGTGCACTTTTCACTATCGAACAGTGCATCTGCTTTGAGCATTCTGGCAACAAAACTCTGCCAGGTTCTGCCCCCCTAATTTACATGAAATATAATAATAATACAAGAGGATTTTAGTAAATGATCAAGAAAAAGAACTAGACTTTAATAATTATTTGGAGATATCCAATTGTAAATGTCAGAAAAAGATGAATAGGATGTAGTGAAATGAGCCAAGTGTAAATAACTTACACGAATAACAGCAGAGCAGTTTTCCCTTATGAATTGCAATAATACCAAAAATCTGTACATTTATATTCTTAAAGGGATTTTTGTCAAAGTTAGGAAAGCAACATTTAAGTCAAGTGTGTTGCTTTTAAACAATAAAGAATCATTTCCAATCTTGTCCTCACAGTGAGGAATATAATCCATAATCAGGATTGGCAGATATCCAAACCCAAAGCATCTCAATCAAAAAAATGGGAGAAGTTGGACTTGTGCTCCTCTAACTGTGACACCCAAAGCAACCTACTACACGTTTCTTGGGCTTTTTTGAACAACATTACTCCTGGCCTCAAAAGCTACATAATCTAGTGCTTTGAAATTTCAAACAACAACTATATGCTGAGTGACATGTTGGTGTGGTCACTGGCACTGTTGCTTCACAGCAAGAGCGTCTCAGGTTCAAACCCACCAGCTGGCCGGGGCCTTCCTGTGTGGAGCTTGCATCTTGTCCCTGTTCCTGCGTGGGTTCTCTCTGGCTTCCTCCCACAATCCAAACACATACACTACCTATACACTAGGTTAGCTGTCGATTTTAAATTGTATGTAGGTGCGAATGTAGTTGTCTGTCTATATATGTCAGTTCTGTGACAGACGCTGGACTCTGGCTGGACCTATAAACACCTAAATCTATGGAGTACAATAAGAAGAACTTTGCATCCCATCCTGATTGGAAACTCTCCTCCACAGCAATGCTTCATTCATCACGCCTGATCAACTTAATCACACATAATAGTGTAAATACTCATTAATTATTCATCAACATCCCTGGGAAAGAGACCGCGTGAGGCACTGCAGATACAAAAAAACAACAAGGCTACACTGACCTGAAATGTACGGCTTCAGGCCACAGATGCACGTTATTGTTGTTGTTGTTGTGTTCATGCACACGCAGAATCTAGGCCTCCGTTGTTAATGAGAAAAAAACTGCAATATTGCATTTTACAAAACCCCCAAATCTGCAAGAATTTAGAAGTGAAACGCAACAATCACCCTCACCAGCTCCTGATAAATATTCAATACAAAAAAGAAAAGAGAAAAATGAACAAAAGCTTTGATACCATGTGAAATATTTAGCAAGACGAAGGAAATGTGCTGCTGGTTTCACACCTGAGCAGCTCTTTGGTGATTAAACATGAACGAGTGTGTGGACATCCCCTCATTTTTAATCTCTTTGTTTCTCCTGGTCACAGCGTTTTACTTTTAACACCTGAGACTGGAGCCACAGCTCACAGCGTGATCTCAAGAGGTCCTTAAACACACCAGAAACATTCACAGCTTCATTCTACAGCACTTTAACAGTTAGTTCAGGGACTGCAGGAGAGCTGGACTTTGAGAGCTCTGCGGTTAACGCGGCCGTCCTTTGACGTTCCTATCATCCACCGACAGCTCGCTGCATCCCATCTGCGAGTCACTCTGCATAAGAGCGAACGCTAAACGCTTGAGAATGGCTCCTTAATGCCTCGAGGTCACAGCAATACAGCAGAGATGATGCGATTTAGGCGACAGTAAGCGAGGGAGTGAGGGAGAGGCTTATCTACCAGAGCTCAGCTGATTGCTGCGTTTATCTAATAAACAGGTGGAGCGCCGCACCGTCTCCTCAAAGACAAAGACGGAAGTTTCATCCTGCAGCCATACTCACTAAATGCAGCAGGAAATTGTAGCCTGACTGTCATTGCTGCACATTTCAATAACCTTAAAGGCACGGCGTCCTCAAACACCTTTATTAGGAGGCAGAATACCTGCTTTACCTCTCTGCCACTAATCAGACAAATATCCTCTGTGGCATGTTTTAGCTTCTTAAAGGAGAACAATTCTGCTCATTTCCAGCATCACATTTTATTCTTAGAGTAGTTTGCGTGATTCACAAGTCTAAATAATCCTTAAGTATCTTATACCAGGCTGTGACGCAGCCCCTCAGCTCATCCACTGTCCTCCTCTCAAAGCTACTTTCTCCTGATTGGCTGCCAAGTGTAAATAAAGGCTGAGTGGCTCTTATGTGCCTGAGATGACCATTCTAGGTACAACGCACTCTATGACATCATACAGAGCCAAGACAAAAAAAAATTAAAAACTCAGTACTTACCTAAGAAACTAAGAACTGTCCCTCATTGGGGTAATTCAGTAAAAAGCATAATAGGACCCCTTTAAGTTTTTTATGTAGTGACTGTACAAGTGATGAAATGGAGTTCTTTAAATCAGCCTTTCAAACATCAGTTAACAACAACTGAGGCTGGTGATCAATAAAGGTGATCGATACTTTCAGGGGTTTTTTGCAAACGAATTAATCCCTTATTCACAAACAACACATAATCCACTCATCTATTTTTCTGAACCTCCTTATCTGAGTCACAGGTGCATATATATGTTTAGACCTGCCTCTCCGCACTCACTCCTCCACTTGATGGATCGTTTTTGTTCGCTATGTTGATTGATCTTTGTGCGCAAACAGTGACGTTGCCACAGCTCTGAAACATACTAGTGCTGAAGGCGCGAACGCTCCCTGCAGCATTCTCCTGAAACATCGGAGTCGCCCCTCATATAAAACCTCCACATCTGGTATGTGGGGGAGAAGTCAGAACCGGAAGCAAAGAAAGTTTCATCTTTTCAAACTGTAGCAACAACGCGAGGATACAAAAACTGCTGAAACAACAGCAAAGAGTAGCTCGTGCCAGCGGATGTGATGTCACTTTCCGTGGATTAATCACGTGCATTAATAGATCCTGAAGAAGCGATTAATCCCCAAAACAGTGCGGACATCCACCCTTCTCTGGCTGGACAACTGTGGCCTCAGATTTGGAGGTGCTAATTCTTATCCACACCACTTCACACACAGATGCCACCTAGCAGGACTACATCATCCCCAAATCCACTTGGTACGTACGACACTATTATCTGTTTCCGGGTCCAAATGCTTGATTAGTTCCCAAAAGCAAACAGTCACTGGCTCACCACCCAGAGGTAAAACAATCCAAATTCCTTTTACTCAAATGGAAAACAGCCCGGCTGCTTCACAAGGTTCAAACAATCAAAAACGTACAGCACCGCTGTAGGTAAAAGGTCGTAAACAGACACGAAAATCTACACACTGAGGTTGTCTGGAGGATTAGTGAAGCACATATAACAATGTGCGACCTGGTGAGTAGCTACAGAACTATGATTAGGATGATAAAAACACATTCGCCCGGGAAACTGTCAGACGAGGGTTTAACTGCACTCAGTAAAAGTTCACCTTGATGGTCCCTGAGACAAACCACAATCAGCAAACTTCAAATAAGCCAAACGTTTTAATCTGCTGCTGTGTGGTCTGAGGTACTCACTGTGAAAAAGTCTTGACCCTAAATTTAACGTCCCCACCCGACACCAGTGGCCTTCAAAAGGCGTTTCATCCAAAGAGTGGGACTGTAGTATTAACCAGCTGGCTAACAACTTGTTTCAATCACTTCCTGTTTGAGAACATTCATTTCAGAACACCAAGGTTACTGCAACGTTCCAGTTACTTTGGATGTCGGATTTAGTGATTTTCAGTAGGAAAGTAAGAAAAGCGTAGAAGACCAGGGCTTGTTTCACTTCTTAGCAAAGCAGAGCAACTCATGTACCGCAAACAAAACAACATAATGCTTGTTGTTTGTTGTGCTATTATTTTAGACATAAGGTTTCAAGTTTCTTTACTTGGACTTTATCTGGACTGTTTCTTACTTTGAAACTAATTGGTTAGTGTTTTGCTTTTCTCACCCGTGCAGTTTATTAATGGACGGTGGTTACGCTGACAGCTTAACGCTCCACCCTAGCTTCCAAATGTGGACACTTTTGGATCTAAAAACACAACAAGGTAGTAATCAAGGCCTTCCAAAAACCAGTGGGTGACGTCGCTGTGGCTATGTCCATTTTTTACACTTTTTATGCAACTAACAAGAACACAAAGCATTGTTTCCTATTAGCTGATGTTAACAAATTGGAGTTTTTAAAATCTCTTTGAAGAGACGCCATCCATCTGAGCGGCCTCATCTGCTGCTCGCCGCGCTCCTGTTTTGTAATGACCACAGCAACACGATCCCTAAGTGATCCAACACACACACACTCACATATATACACACACTGTTCTCACCCCGTGTTTGGATCAGTACATGTGACAGGCCCACGCTGACATGTCCGTCGCACAATCAGGAGGCCTGTCATCCTTCAACCTGCTGTGATCCACCACTAACTCCACCAATCCCTCCATCACACACACACACCTGAATGTTTTCAGGCTGGCTGACGTTGGGCGTGACGTTTGCTCGTCGTCCCGCCGTTTCCATCATTAATAACATCTGCCAGCAGCAGGTTCTGCTCTGATAAACACTCTCGACTGGATTAGGAGCTCCAGTCGGCCTGCAGCTGCCACACTTTCACCTCAGCGTGTGTGCGTGTGCGTGCATGTGTGTGTCACTGCAGAGAGAAAATAAAGCCTTTTATGAATGATGAGGCTGATCAGAAAGAAACGGGACAGTCTGATGCATCGAGGTTTGACTGCTTTCAGGGGATTTCAAAGGCGCGCGCCGATGTTTTTAGATTAAAGCCGCGGATTCTTGGTTGTCTGGACTAATTACTCGGCACTCGCCCCACAATTTACACTCGGTCTTCATCATTCTCGGAGAACACGTGAAAGCATTTTCAAACACATATACACCACAATCTCCATCACCTTCAACACATCAGATTTTGGCAGCATAACACACACGCACACCTGCACACAAGCAGTAAATTGTTGGCAAAAAAGGGTGGCTCACATCCAGCGTGTATCCAGGATCTCTCCCTGTGCAATGTAGACCCTCTCAGGCCTGTATAAATAAAATATGCCCTCCACATTATATAAGGCAGAGATGCTCACTGGCACTGGGATAACAACTGGGTGGGATGTTGTGATTGGGATTCAATGGCCCATACAGAGGAGAGTGTGTGTGTGTGTGTGTGTGTGTGTGTGTGTGTGTGTGTGTGTGTGTGTGTGTGTGTAAAAAGAAGATGGTGGTGGTGGGAAGAATATTCCTCCTCATCCTCAGGCCCAAAAAAACAGAGAGAGCGAGGCAGGGATGCAAGAGTCTGCGATCACGGGCATCAAAAGCCAAGCTGCCCCCCTCTGTGCTGCGCTGTCACGCAGCGTTGCATCGCAATGCTATTATTAAACACACACACACACACACGTACACACACACACACAGGTAGGCTCGGCTGACTGTGTCAACATCTCAAGGTCAAACAATGGCTCGATTTTCGGACCCAAAACGGGCGAACAGGCCGTGTCGGGTGTGTGTGTATGTGTGTGTGTTTCCTCCGCAGCTGAGACAAAGAGCAGCGGGAGAATCCCGCAGCCTGCTCCCGCTCAGCCCTCATCCTCCCCCGGCCACACAGAGCTGCTCAGGCCGGTCCCCTGACTGACAAACATCTGGATGGGAGGAGCGGGAGGGGACAAGGAGGAGGAGGAGGTGGAGGACGGGGCCGCAGGAATGAACGGTTAGATTCCGTTAGTAGGTACGGGCTCCCGGTGTGGATGGTGATGGTGATGAGATAACGTGATAACAAGAGAAAAGAGGAAGAGGAGGAGGAAGAGAAGGAGGAGGGGGAGGCTTTTCTCCCTCGCACCCCTCGTGTTTTTTTGATCCATTTCTTACCCTCTGACAGCTCCAGCTCCAGCTCCGCCAGCCGAGCTCGGATCTCCAGCGGTATCGGCGACGCCTCGCGGTCCGCCATTCGGCTCGTACCGTATTAAGCACGTCCCCGGTTCGACTGTTACCTCCGCTGCCGCCGCTGCTGTATCTCCTCCTGCCTCCTTCTCCTCGGAAAAGGAGAGCTTCTCCTGGCGGCCCCTCCTCGGCGGAGGCGCGTGAAGACTGCGAGAACAAAGAGGATAAATGTGGCTCTTGGTTTAACGGGGGCCCGCCATGACGCCCGCTCCTTGAATCGTTAAAGACCCCGGTTTCGGTCGGCTCTCTATGCTGTCGTTGCGGCGGTTGTGGCGGTGATGATGATGATGATGATGAGGCTCGCGCAGCCCCGGTCTCAGAGCCGTTTGCAGCTTCTTGCCGCTGGTGTCACGTGACTCTACGGAGGAAGGAGGGAAAAGGGAGGGAGCTCCGCTCATCACCGGCAGGGGGCGCATCAACCAACCACACCTACAACGCCCAAATAAACCTGTATGGGAGCCCAAAAGTGGCACAATAAATACATAAATAAATAAATTCCTGGTTTAATTACACATAAATAAAAATAAACATTCGTTTTTGTATGATTATTTAATCTATTACTATTTATAAGTTCAAATGTTTTTTTTCTTTCACATTAGGAACATTAGGTAATTATTTCACTTGTATTCATTTTGAACCCTTTGAAATAAAAACTGCAATTTTTTTATTTGTAGATTTCTTGCAAAAAAACATAACATTCAAGCGTAACCTATATTTTCTTTCATTTAAGTGGTTTAAAATTAGGATACACAAAAAAGCACTCAAGAAAAGTTTATTCTACTACCTAAAAATAATTTGTGCCTGTTCTGCTTGTCTTTTGCAATGCAAATTTTGTTTACCTTAATATTATGAAAGTTGTTTGGTTCCTAGGAACAATTCAAAGACCCCAACAACACTCAACGTTTTGAGGGAAAAAATTGTAGAGCTGAAACTCTACAATAAAAAAATTGTGGCATATCAAGTTTCAGTGCCAACTTTATTTTTATTACTCACTTTTTAAATTAATGAATTTAAAATGATTAGAAACTACATCGTAGATTTCTAAAACAGTTTTCTGTTGGGAAACAAAAGTTGAATAACTTTGAATAACTAAGGAAGCTCTGCCTGATCAAACTGTATAGCTTACATTCTAAAAGTGCAGATTTATTAGTCATGTTTGTTAAGTTTTAAGTCAAACCGCTGTCTGCATTTTGGGTAGTGATTTTTTCCAGTTTAGCACATAGCTTTTCTTCTCCTTCTCTCATTAGCCATTACTTTTAATGTGGCTGTTCTATATTCCATGTTTGTGTGTGAAAACTGAGCCTCAGCAGAATAATATCATTAATATTAAAGGTCAAGCGCCTTTCAATTAAGCACAGTATGATTGAATGAGCATAATGTGCCTGTGACACATAACTGAGCATCAATTTGTCTGCAGAATGCTGTGTATTTCATTAGTATTCCTCATCTCATTCATTAGGCCTATAGCCTTCTGAGAATCAAATCATCCTCATTGTAAACAAGTGGTGGTGCCAGATAATGGAGTAACGAGTGTTGTGATGTTACTCTTCTGCCATCTGCTGGTCCAAAGAAGGAACTAACGTAAAGGGTGCCGACTCTATTTTAAATGTTAATCATGGAGAGGATGATCGGATAGAGCAGAATAAATACATACACAAACAAAACTTTAACTTCAAAGGCACTTCTTTAATAGTTGTTCAATATGTACAGTCTGTACAAAGTAACTTTCCACAACCATGCCCACTCTGTCTCCATGACACCTGTTTAACATTTAAAACTTTATATTTCAAAGAAAAGAAAAATGGCTTCATTACAATCAAATTCAAGTTCTCACATTCAGTTCAAGTGCTGAAACAATGTTGTTTATAGACACACAGTAAGTACCCACCCAGCCAAAAGGGTGTTTCCCTTTATGGAAGCCCAACTATGTCCAAAATATTAGACCGTGTGACACTGAAATGCACTCCTGTTTAAAATAAATAAAACTTTTCTAAAGTAAGGGAGACATGCTTTTGATCAATTTAATCCCAGAACTAGAAAGATCAAATCAGATCTCATTAAACACACTGGCCCTTGCAGCTCTCTGGTATCTAAAAATGGAAATAATACAGCTGATCAGCAATAATATTAATGGAAAAAGCTTCATGTGTGTCCACAGCAGTCATAGATAACACAGATGTATGGGTGGAGAAATACAACAACAGCACTAAAATAAGTTCACAATCATGGCGGAACGTCCTGTACAACTAAGAAAACATGTAACACACACAAACAGGACGAAAATAACTGGCGATGCATCAGGAAAGCAAGAAGAAACCAAAAAAAATGGAAGCTCACTCTCAACAAACAGACCTAAACTACAAATCAAGAAATAAAACAGAAATTAAAGTAGCAGATCAAACTTTACAGATCTTCCTGTCTAAAAAACGGAAAAGTTGGTTTTGCCAAATAGTCGGAGCCCTCTGCCCACCCCAAACATCCAGACCTGGATTAAGATGATTTAAAGGTTCAATGTGTAATACTCAGTGTAGTATAAGAGATCATTCTTTATAGTAAATATGCAGCCTGAAGGCAGCAATTAAATTTGATCTTTTAGACACTCATAACACCTAAACAACAAAAAAAGTGTCTTTTCTTCATCTCATTTCATCAGCGTTTCCACCGTGCTGGCTCTGGTGCATCACCCCAGTTCTGTGAAGGTAGGACCAGACTTACTGCATAAGCCTCTCTTGCAGACCTCGGCTTACGTCAGTTTCCTGGACTCCTGGCCAAACAGAGTAAAGATGGGGTCAAACTCACTATTGCACCTTTATAACGTGTTTGATTGAGTCATTTTTATAACTGTGAGACACTTGCTGCTGCCTATCTTGGGCAGGTCTCCCTTGAAAAAGACGTTTTTAATCTCATTGGGATCTTCCTAGTTAAGTAAAGGTTAAATTAAAAAAATAAAATGAAATATGACTCTAAAACTGTGCACCTGTGCTACTTTTGATTTTTAACTTCCTTTACAAAAGTTCATTTGTTGTATTTTTATCTTTTGTTGCTATCAACCCCCTTTTGTGATTTATAGCTTTTTATGTACAGTTTAGAATTACCAAACACCAGCTATCACAAACATTTGGCTTCCTGTTTCCTTCCAAGTGTTTGGTAGGTGCCACTAAGGCTACATTCACACTGCAGGCGAAAGCACATCAAATCCGATTTTTTTGACCCTATGCGACCCATATCCGATCATGGTGTGACAGTGTGAACGGCACAAATCCGATATTTTCAAATCCGATCTGGGTCACTTTCGTATGTGGTTCTGAAACCGATACATATCCGATGTTTTAGAAAGCGACTGCTGTGTGAACGGTCAAGTCGCATTAAATCCGTCTTTTACATCACTGACACAAGACAGACGCCAATTATCAGCACCCAATAAGACATCGCGAACGCTTCCTGGCCATCCGGTAAAACTGCTGGGAAGACAACGTTGGAGAAACGTGAACATTTTATTTGTACTGTATAATCTGCAGATTCTGACAGAAATCTGCAACTATCCTTTGAAGCTCCGCTCCTCTAAAACAGCAATAAGGATCATTATTAGGTTATTTACATTATTATGTAAATAACAAAATAACTTTAAGCAAAAATTGGGAAACGTGAAGTCCGAAGTCTTTATATTAAGACCATCAGTCAAACAATATTGTTTGGTCTGGGTCTAAACAGAGCGCGTTGTGTGTGATGTCTTCTTTTGCGCATGCGGCCGCTTTGAGCGTTCACACTAGAGCGCGTTTGCTGTCACATGTTATTTGTAGTGTGAACGAGCAGACAAAAAAATCGGATTTGATCAAAAAATTGGAATTGAGCATTAAGACCTGCAGTGTGAACGTAGCCTAACAGATGTAGGTGCAGAACAGCATTTAAAGCAGACATGCTGTAACGATGCAGAAGCAACTCTGCACCAATCCCTTCATTCTTTAATTGAAATAAAAAGATTCAAATACTGTAGTATAGATAAAAGTTATGTAGTGAAATAGTAATTCAGTTAAGAAAATGAATTTTAACACCACAAAGAAGTTGAAAAGCAGTCTCACAGTTACTGGTTCCTGTGTGTGCTGAACTGGTTTCTCTTCAGTGGTCATCTCTGAGGCTTCATCCGCAGCCCTGCAAACACAAACACAACTATCTCAGCACGGACAGCTGGAAAACCGCTGCTTCTTCACTTTTCAAATATCTCACGAGCCAAAGTGAAATAACTGTAGAAGCCTGAGCCATAGACGGTTAATCATATCAACTGTAACAGTGAGCGGTATAGACACCTTACATGTGAAAGCAGAACACAGAGCGTCCAGCTGCTGTGTCAGAGATACTCACTGCTCTGAGACCAGCTCAGGCTGCTGTGAAGCTGCTGCCTCTGAGGCGCAGGAGCTGCTGCTTTTTAATTCACTCTGTGAGGAAAAAATCAGAAAGAAAAAAAGAAAAACAGAACACTGTTCATTCATAGCTTCATGTTCATTCATGTACTTTAAGTACATAATGTGACAATCGAGATAATCTGCTTCATTCTTATAAAGAATGAAAGCACTGACCGACACAACAACACGAACGAGCCTGATAGACCACAGAGGACGACTAAAGCGATCCATGGTTGAGACAAACAACAACATCTAAACATAAAGAACATCTTTGAGGAGGTTGGTGTGTAACTGCCAAACTACAGCCAAGATGCAAACCAAAGGCTACAGTAAAGAACAAGAAGGTCGGATTACACGTTAACAGACAACATCACAGTTACAGACACTGTGTCTCTGTCCAGCAGATTATCCACATATGGTCAGTATGGCTGGAGTTTTACAGTGAACAGAGCCTCAGTTACTCTGCCATGAGCCCAGGTGAGCAGTGTGTGTGTGTAATACAGAGGGACCTGGTTGCCTCGGTGTTACTGTTAGCTGGAGGAAGACTTGCCATGGTAGAGGCTGGAGGAGGAAGAAGAGGGAAGTTCAACATTGTGAGCTCAAAATGGGGAGACGGCTGACGAGGAGGGGACTGACTCTGTGAATTCTACACAAACAGAAATGGTCAGTACGCTTTCTGAACAAAGTGCACATGCACAACACTCAGTGGTGACTTACCTGACTGCTTCGAGCGGATCGCTCCCAGGACCTTGCGGTCGCTCTCCTCCTCTGGTTGAAGTTTCCTCTCCTTCAGGGACACACAGGAAACACAGAGCTCTGACGAACATCTGATTTATAACTTTATTAAAGAACAAGCGTCCTACAAGTTTAAAAAAAAGTGACAGACAGGTGTCTGCCGCTGAGAACCTGATGACGTTTAAATCGAGTCTTTTTAGCCTACTGTGGCTGTAACTCGTCTTTGCTGCTCTAATTTTTATTGCTTACAGTTTGTTATCTTTGAAGCTACTGTTGTCAAACCTCCACCCTTCCAGGTCAGGTTCATGCCATACGCATAATTCTTGGCTTAATTTGGATTTTAATTCCCCTGTTACTGTTCTGAAAAGAGGAGACGATAAACACACACTTGCTGAATGTGTGTGCGATTGTGTCTGCTCAAAACGAGCTGATTATGGCAGAGACGTTATAAAAGAGACAGGGCACTGAAAGAGAGAACTTCTTAGGTTTCTCTTGTGTTTTCTAAGCCCTTCAAAGTACATTTTCCAAAGGTTAAGAGCTGGTTTATTAATATCATACAGAGAATACACATCTATTTGTTTGCTGTTTTTTCTATCTGTTAAACACAACTTTTCGTGTACGGTGTCTCGACCCTATTGTGAAAAGAAAGTAAGGACATTAGGGGGAGTAAAGTGGAGCATGACTTTATTTTTAGCTGCGGGGTTCCATGATAACAGTGGCAAAACTGTCCGATGAGTTACCGCTCCATCTGACTTCATATTAGCGTGAAATGAACCAGAAGGAAGAGGTTACCATTTTAACCCTGTCTCCGAACTAAATGAACAGTAAGAGTATAAAGAAAACATGCCCTTATGTCATATCCTATCTTCACTGCATGAACTATACTAATGAACTGGGCATAGCAGGACTTGAGAATAACAGAGAATAAAAAAAGAGACATCTGAAACCTGGACTGATCTTTTGTTACCTTCCCTGCTCAGTGGGAGACGTGACCTGCTTGTTGGGCTCCTTTCTTCCGCCTCTACTCGGAAGGCGCACCTTTCCGCGCGACCGTCCTTGACCGGGCCATGTGGGAGAAGAGAAACAATCAGATGGCTGCTCAGATGAGTGCGAGGAGGCAGGCTGCTGGGACTGCCAACGGTCACAGTGTGACCAACTCGAGCCTCTCCTGAAGAAACAAACAATAGTCTTCACACTGATGACATCATAAAGTGTCATGACATAAGAGGATAAAAAGGAGCTACCTGTGGCTGTGTGGTTGGTACGGTTTGAAAGCAGAAGCTGCTGTGAAGTCATCCACGAAGTGGTTCATCAGTAGAGGAGGCTAATGATGGAAACAGCTTAATCAGAGGAGGAGCCAGAGAGCTCCTCACACACATTAAACGACACGTTAACGCTAACGACATCCACAAATCACAGGAAATGAACAAAAACAAAAATGCTAATCTGCTTAACACTGATATAAAATTAAGGGTCATAAATACATTTTCCAGGCACAAATTCATCTTTAACGAACTCACTTCAGCCCAGTCTTGGTATCCAGATGCAGCAGTCCACACCTCACCGAGGACTTCGTTTAGCTGTTGTGTGGACGCGTGGGTCGGGCAGGACTGCTGGTAGGTGGTAGCGGGGGGGTAGAAGCCATAATAGTTGTTGCACTGGTCCGGCTGGGGGTGTCGGTAGCTTTGAGCGGGAGCCAAAGCAATGGCTGCTGTTGTTTCGGCCTTTATCCTCACCATGATGGGTTTTCCCTTAAACACTCGAACCTGTTCTCTAAGGTACTTGTAGGTCTGAAAACATGGACTCAGATTATTTCAGTTATTGTATCATCAGATCTCCTAACAAAGAAGGCTAACAGGAGCACTTTTTAGCTCTCAGGTAGTCATATTTGTAGATATTGACTGTATAACAAACCTAAATGGCATTAGCCAAAAAAATGTGCCCAAAAAAAGCAGCAGCTAATTTACTTCTCTCCTGGACCGGCCCTTTTCTACCTGTTCTGCATCGGCTTCTGATTTGAAGGTGATGAACCAGTTATCGTTGCTCACAAACTCACAGGTCTTGAACTTAGGCAGGTTCTCCCCTTCAAAGAGAGCTTCCACCTCCTGCACAGCAACAGCAATATCAAACACGCTGCCAACATACACAATTTACCTTTAAATGTCCTTTAAATAACAACACACGTCTCTATCCCCGCAGGTACATGTAAGAACAACACCTGAACTAAAACTGAGGATTTTGGTTGCGTTGGGGTATTTTGTGCAGTCTCACCTCTTGAGGTGTGGTGTTAGGAATCTCCCTCAGGATTAAAACGCACCGGCTAGGTCTGGGCCGGACTTTCTGTCCGCACGGGGAAAACTGGACCAGCGGCATGGCTGTGGGAGAACAACAGCAGAGTGTGTTTCAGGACAACAATAAACCACGTTCATCACTCTCATCTCTACACTAGAACAGTTCCTTCTAATGTGCATCGTCAGAATACCACATTTAGTTTTTGAACATAAAACCAAACAAAACATTCCTCTTCACTAATCCCTATCACGATCCCGTAGTTTTGTAGCAAAGGAAATAAAGTCTGATCCATGTACTTTAAATATTATAACTCAAAACTGACACAACCTCTGGAGTTACTCTGCCTCCACCTATACCCACAGAAACAAACACTGACATCTGAGAATATCGGAGATGAGGTCCAGGTCTGTGGTGAGATTCCTGATCTGGTCGAGGCAGGCCAGAGCAGAGATGGAAACATACTGGTTGCTGTCCATCTGAGACTTGAGATACAGGTCATTGCTGAGGTGCTCTCTGAGGAGGGACGGAAGAGCTGCTGAGAACACTGATACATGCTGGCGATGGAGAGGTTACCAAAGACCACAGTGCATATATTGTCAGATTAAAGAAATTTAAATGTCCCACTCGGGTATTTAGGTTTACATATGAGTGCACTTATAAACGGGTCAAACAAAACTACAACCACAGCAAAAATACTAAACCGTATGCCTTTTAGTTTGTACCAACTACTGTAAAATAGGGGGTATGTGTGCAAAGCTAATACCTGTTCAGGTAGGACTCCAAAACGGTCGTCAGCTCTTGTCTGATCTCATCTGAAATCACAGAAGTCATTGGTCCCATTTGTAACTTTGAATTTGAGAGATTTTGTTAAGATGAATTTCAGTGTTTCCCACAGACTTCGATTCGACTGACTGAACTGATGCTGGTAAAAGCAACAGGCAGCAGGAATTGTTTGGTTCAGCTCTTTAACCTTTAAATAAGTCACTGTATATTTAATGTTTTTTATTCTTAACTTTTAAATCATAGTGTGTTTTTGTTTGATGATTTTAAAATCTGTGATGACTATAAAACAAACTGCTCCTCAGTTAGAAGAAAGACACCCTTGATCTGTGTGTCGCAAATAGACGCTTTTTAAAGAAACAATACTTTTAGATGATTTTAGTTTAGATGATTAACTCCTGTTTTTGTATTTAAATGTATATACTGTGTGACAACTAAACTCCTGTTCCAGTGAGTCTCTCGTGCTGTGACTGTGCCTCCATTAGCTCAGCATAGCAGCACACGATCTAGTTCTCCACCTGCAGGTGGTGATAATCTCAAGAGCAGAACGAGGACTACTGTTTCCAGTTGTTGGGGGTCTGCCTGAACATAGGAGATCTCCTCTGGAGGAGTAGCTAAATGATTCCACCACAACAGTAACACGCCATTCGCTTATCCTTTTCAGGGGCGCTGGAGCCTATCCCAGCTGTCATAGGGTGAGAGGCGGGGTACACCCTGGACAGGTAACCAGTCTGTCGCAGGGCTAACACAGAGACAAACTGCATGTCTTTGGACTGTGGGAGGAAGCCAGAGTTCCCAGAGGGAACCCAAGCAAACACGGGAAGAACATGCAAACTCCACACAGAAAGACCTGATGGGGGAATTGAACTCAGGACCTTCTTGATGTGCGGGAACAGTGCTAACCACCGTGCCACCGTGCTGCAGCAATACGCCCAATGAGCCAATTGGTCAGGAAATTGAGAAATTTCAAAATAAAGGGAGCTGTTGAATCAAATTGTCTCTTTTTAAACACATTTTGCCTCAGCGTAGCTCGCAGCCCGAGTAAAGCCAACGTGTGTGACAAATACCGGATTTTAAAAACACAGCTGAAGGGACTTCAAAGAGAAACTTAATTCAGCTTTGTACCTGTCACAGGTGGGTCACAGGACTCTCCGTTAAATATGTGAGCGTCGGCTCTCAGTGTCTGATATTCCAGTGTGTTAGGATCCCCCAGGACCATGTTCTCCTGCTGAAACACTGGTATATATCCTTAAAAAGAACACAAATAATCAAATAATAAATAATAACTCAACAATATCCAGCAGCCAATAAAATGCCTGTGTATGGAAAAAAAGCAGATCTAGCCTACCTTCCTGAAGGGTCGGATTGTCATGGACCAGCCATGGCTGCTGAACCTGCTGGTAGGCGGGGTCAGGGTAGCTCAGGTAAATATTGTTGTGGTCCATATTTCAGGATTATTGTTGAGGCCTGGAGCGGTGGCAGGTTCCTATAATAAAAATGCATAAATGTGCACCATATTTATGAGCCTATTAAAACCTACGAATACATCACCTTTGTTATTTGAACCACAGAGAAGATGGCAGAGAATAATTGTTGTGTTGGTTCAGATGTGCAAAAAAGATTAACAAAATCCATGAAGCCAAAAAGAAATGTAGCTCAAATGTTCACCTTGTATCCACTCTGTGTTTAAATGTTTCTGCTAATTGTGATCCTGTGATATCAAAGCATTAACAGGAAGTTTATGTACCTCACCGTTCAGACTGTGCTCATGCATCAAGGACACTTGTATGAACAGTAACATGTTATGTAACTTGCACAATGGCTGCTTCCAGTTGTCCAGTTGCTCAATTTTTGCCAGTATATGAATGAAACCACGACACATGAACCAAATCCTGTTCTTACAGGGTTTTTCTTCAAACATTTAGCGTGTGAATGTTATCGCTCAGCCCAGTCACTCGGCATACTGAGCGAACACGTACAGACTGAATGCAATCTGTGTGCCAGTCCCACATGCAGGTCCCCTGAGGCATCACTGTGCTGTAGGGATAAGCTCCCAGCAGAGCCATAGAGGATTGGAGCTCTGAGACAGATTCTGGGCACTTCCTGCTCTCGCCCTGCCCAGGCTCGGCCTCAGACGCCCCCTGAGCTCAGCCTTCCAGTTCACCTCCAGACCCAGTTCCATCCAGGAGTGGGGGCAGAGAAGACAGATGAAGGAGTCTGCATCGTTTAGAGACCATCACTTATACCTCTTTCCTTCTCTACCTCCTCAGGAGCAGCAGCAGGTTCATGATCCAGGAAGTGAATCTCGTAAGATGAAGTTGAAGCATAAACATCGATCTGATTGGGGTCTAAGGTAGCCAAGGTGTAGCCCTCTTTGCTGCTGTGTGTGGTTGTCCACAGCCAACTGAAACCACTGATCTCAGGATGACTTAATAATGAAAACCTTTAAAAATGGGTGAGTGTCTTCTTCTTCTACTGTAATTATTTCTAATTGTGTAAAGAAAATAAAATCCCTCAGTGGTTCTGAGTTTTCTTCATTTTTCTTCATTAGATTTTTGTCCTCTCTCCCCCATGTGCATTGTCCTGCCTCCCTAGGCTCCCCCTTTTTTCCCCTTCCCCACAACCTACACTTTGTCATGGGAGACCATTGCCACCCCCTGAGTTCTTCCTTTCCACCAAAGTGAAAAGTGATCACTTATAAGTGGGTTGCTTAATTGGGTATAAAGATAAAGACCCAAATGAATATTGTTGTTGCACCTCATGGCGACTGCTCAGCTGGTGCTGTATAAATACACCTGAACTGATGAGGGTCATTACATCTCAAATCATCACATTTTCACAACATTTTCTGCTCAGCCACCTCTGATGTCCCTGAAAAGTTTATAGTTTAAAACCTGGTCATGTATAAAATGATTGCTGTGAAATTTTGGCTTCATATATCAAATAATTTTCTAGATTTTTTAAGGCAAATTCGACTTATTTTTCCTCCACACACTAAATGTTGAGGCAATTTTTGAACTTTTAAATAAAAAAAGACTGAAATTTCCAGACATTTCTTTTGTAAATAGAAATAAATCAGGATCTGCAATTTGGGGAAGATACATAAACAATCACTAGTTAAAACATTTAAATAATTAAAACCACCCTGTCCCATGTAAACCCCATCTTTGAGCTCATACTAACAAAAACAGATAGAGCAAAATAGCACTAGACACAACATGCATATCACAGTTTGATTAGAAAACAACATCTCTGCTTAAACGGTGTCAAATGAAGAAGGCAATACAAAGTAGATCATATCCCCAGATACGTGTTTTTGTGCACGGTGCCTCATCATTTCACCAACATCCCCACACATATTTAATACTCACTGCCTCAATAAAAGAAAAATCCCAAAACTCATAAAAGGTCCAGGAAAAAAGGGTCTGGCTGAATTAAAACGTGTTTTTAGCACTTTCGAAAAACAAGTTAATAAAAAGCAGCACTTTGAACACACCTTAGCACTAAACCTTGATCTAAATAAGAACTCAAAGTCTTTGAGTTGGGCGTGTTGATGTTACGTTTCCGCGCTCCGGCCTCAAATCAGCCTCGATGGGCGGAGTGAAACTGACCACACCGGCCTTTAAAGACACACACCTCTGCAGGTGGAAGTCAAGTCAACCGGGATCAGAGCCTCTTCCGTTTAACACGAACCGTGGACGTTAACAACGGTTAACCATTGTTAACGTCCGTGAAGCTAACTTTAACGTTTACGGTGCTAACGGCCAGTATGACATAAACTAAATATGTTTTTAATACTCTCATCAAATGTTTATGCATTTGTGAAATGTAGCCACTGTTAAATATCCATCTGAATATAAATATATAACATATAATAATGCAGATTCATAATAGTATGTAGTCATATTTCGATATAAAAACGATTAAATATATATTTAACCTCGTTGATGTCACACTGCTGGAGCTTAGCTTGGACACAGATAAGCTCAGCCTCTCTGAGGTGTTTTCATCGTGTGAGACAGAAACTCACCGGTTACCTCTCTGCTCTGCTCCCGGTGGATTTTCTTCCGCAGGTTTAACTTATTTTGCTCCGTGAACTTTGCGGCTGCCATGGAAACCGTGTTTACAAAATGAAAAAAAACTTTTATTCCCTCCAATAAACTCACTTTAACTCCTGTATAAAAAATAAAAATGTTTCTAAAACTCTCACCAAATGTTTATGCAATTGTGAAAAGTAACCACTGTTAAATATCCGTCTGAATATAAATATATAAATTATGATAATGCGTATTCATAATAGTATGTTGTCATATTTCGATATCGTAAAAAATGATAAAAAATATATTTAAACTATTGACAAAAACTAAATAAATGAAAAAATGAAATAAAGTTTAAAAAATTGCAAAGCAAAGCTAAGTTGATATTTAAAGATATTATCTTAATAAAATTTGGGTTAGGCCAGTGGTTCCCAAACTTTTTTTGCTAGGCCCCCCTTTGTTTTACAGGAAAAATGTCCCCCCGCTCACGCACGCACGCGCACAAACACGTCCTCCAACCACACACACCCATATTTTGCTCCATTGCGGTTTATTTCACACCTCAAACATTTAGTAAACAATTAAGCAAATACAAGTAATCTGCAATAAATAACAGGTAGTAAGAAAATAAGCTACTAACTCTTTTACGCTACGTCCACACCTACACGGGTATTTTTGAAAACGCAGCTGTTTCGTCCATACGTAAACGGCGTGTCGAAACACCGAAATGTCCGTGATTTGAACCGGGGGAACAAGTCGTGGCAGGATCAGCCTGATATTATTTGTATCCCACTGTAACTTTACTGTATAAAGAGCTAACGTCTCCAAAATGTCAGGAGTAGTTAGTCATTACAACAAGTGTTTGTGAACTAAAAATCACGAATGTGGGATACTGTTTGTCCGTGATTTGAAGAGCCCAGCGTGTGTTCCCGACGCAGGGAAAACCAATTCTGCAGAGGAGACCTACCTCAGCACTTGTGCAGGTGAAACCAAAGGGAAGATATGCTTCACCATATTTTCTAGTCTTTGGCTTAGAATGAAGTTGGTTTGGAAACATATTCAGCGATGCTTCATCTCCTGCTTTGCGTTTGTGTGGGCGCCCTGTGCTAGCAGTGTCCAAGCTTGTTTTTTCTTTTCCCTTTTCACACTGCGCCCCCCGGGGGCGGGCCCCACACTTTGGGAAAGTCTGGGTTAGGCTATCATTTGACGTTTTAATTGGTTCTGATAAAGGCGAGGATAGGGGGAAATGTAAACTAACAAATGCACAAACAAAAAACCCTTTAAAAACGTTTCTATTGTGTAATTTAAATGTAAATTTGCCTTTTATATTTAACCTTAAAAGTCAAAAATAGCTTTTCATTTTTAATCCTCTTTATTTTTCCATGTTATCTCTGCATCAGTGTTCCTATAATGTATGCTGTTTCTTTTTTTAATCTCTTTTGTTTATTTTTATTTTGTTTTGATCTTGTATACACAAACCTGTCATTTTTACAGAGCAGTTGGCTGTCAGCTCCCAAGTAAGGCTCTTAATGCCAACCTCAACAAGCAAACTGTCAGAAAATCAAAATAATTCAGACAAAGAAACAAAAAGAAGATAATCACATATGTTATGGTGTTGAACATGAGGTCAGACACAGTGCTGGAAGAGGGCGGTCATGATTTGTAGAACCATGGAGGACGGGCATCTAAGACCCGTCAGATAGTAAACTTGTTTTCAATAATAAGGTCAAATATCTCAGACATTGTTTTAGTCACTGTTGCACATCACAGGACTGATTTTCTGTCATCTTTTACATTTATTTACTACAGGTTAAGCCTAAAGACTCGTGCTGACATATTTCTTTTATTTACTATAGCAGCATCTCTTTATCATGTAGAAAAACAGTTTTTTGTCATATTACGACAACAAGGACACGATTTTTAAAACATATTCTTACTGTAAAATTAACAGTTTTGTATGGTTCGTTATTTTATAGAAGTGAATGTATTATTTAGAAAATATTGATGTAAATTAAACATTTGCTTTGTTGTTTTTCTATTTACACTTTTTTGATGTCAAGATTTTACACAATTTTACTGTTAATTTCACAAACGTTTTGCACAATGCATATGTTATGGTGTGGAACATGATATCAGATCATGTCACAGTAGAGGTTGAGGGGTCAGGTGGGCTGTAGACATTTTTCAGATTTCAAAATGGGCTGGATTAATATAGCTATAGAGTATAATATAATATCAACAAAAGCCTTTCCATTATCATCAGCTTGGAATCTCCACTATGCATATACTGGCTTGTGGCCTTGTGTAAATTGGATGTGGAGGATGGAGCGGCGAGGCAGGAGGGCAAGAGGAAGACTGCAGAGAAGAGTCATGTATGTGGTGAAGGACATGGTTGGTGCAACAGTGGAGGATGATAGGAGACAGATGATATGCTGAGGTGGCCCTTAAGGAAGAAGACGTACTGCACGCTCAAACACTAAAACTCAAAATTTTAGTATAGTTCTTTTTTTTTTCTTTTCACATACAACCATAATACCAAGTTTTTGCAGAAACCGTAAATCGATCTTTTGACAACTTTACATAAAACTTCTGTTTTATTGTTTAGGACAAGTGAACAAAATACAACTTTTAACCCTTTACACTATACTGCTTGTTTTACCCAAACACCACCTGTTGTACCTAACAATATTTTCTTGTTAATGCAAATATGTAATGAGACATTTTTTTCTTAAATAAAAATGAATCCAGCTAAATATTTCTGCCCGTACACTCCAACACTGCAAACAAGAGAGAAATTAATCAAGAAACACACCAAATTACACTTACAGTGTTTGCTTTGCTCCAGTCAGTGTTCAAACATGTTTACGCTGTTTATGTCTAATTTAATATCTTGTAGCTAAAGAAATCGGTAAAGATATCATATGTCAATAGCAGATATTGATATGACCTTTACGATGACGCACAAAAAAGAAAAGACACATGTACAAATCGTCCAAACAGAAAAAAGTCTGACTCTCAGGATTTGAAGCCCCTCTGATGAGATAAATGCACAATTACAGAGTTCGTACTCAGGCTGAGGATCCTCGAGGGTTTTTATCTCAGCTCTTCGGCAAAGAACATCAGCTGGATGTAGCTGAGGCCCCTCTAACCGAGAGCCATTTCACTGAAGTCTCTTCGGACCTCTGTCGAGATGAGGAATCTCCTCTGCAGCACTCAGATTAAATTTGTAGAGTATTTGGTGCTGGATCAGGAGTACATGCTCCAGTAGATGGTGTTGAAGAGCAGGTAGGACAGAGGGAAGGCCAGTCTAGAGTACGAGTCGATCATGTAGCTGTTGTTGACCAGCAGGTCCACGTTTTCACGTACAGACCGCTGCCGGCGAAGCCGTGTTCCCTCCGTGGGGCGCATGTCTGAGCTTTGGGTTGGCGATGTCAGAGGGTCAGAGGTCAAGGTGGGTGCCAGACGGGGGAATGTAGTCAGCTCAATATCATTGTCGTGGAAACACCCGTCAAAGGCCATTGCTTGACTGGCGTTGAAGGTGGACGGGATCTTTAAAGGCAAAGAAAGGAAACGAGCAGGTGGAGATTTCACCAACAGAGACCCGGCACTCAAAAATCTTGAATTACAATTTGAGGATTAATCTTTAAAAGCAAAGAGGTAATATGTAAATAAAAAGGGGGGACATCTCCTAAAAATTCCATTTTGTGGCAAAGACAAACGTTTGAATCATTTCTTTAAATCAGATTTGAGTGGTGTTCAAACATGTGCAGTTTTAATGCATCAGTGGACACTTTGTTTCAGATTTACACAGAAATCCAAATTCCAACATGACATGTAGAGATTATAGAGAAAGAGCTAATAACAACACAAAGCAGTTTAAAACTTGTGGATGTTTTGAAATGAAAGGAAATGTTCACCTGACTGCAGTTTCTTTTTAACTACTTTTGACATTTTAAAGATATTTTTGTAAAACGTAATGCTTGCTTTTGCCACAAGGTGTCAGTGTTTCACCAAGACGATTCTTTTTCTCTCGAGTCCTTCAACAGTCCAAAACCTCCTGAAGACAGTAACCGCTGGAGATTTTCATATTTTAAGAGCTAGGTTGAATTTTTGATATTTATGATTAAAACAACTCAAATAATAAACTAGTGATTTCAGCTGTTTAAAAATATGCTCCACATTCTGAAGTACTTTGTTAATACTTTGAGAGGCCACTTTGCTTGAAACCTATTGACTCAATGACTGACTTTTCACACACATGAAAGGGAAGGTTGCAGCCAATGGTTACTTTCAAATAAACTCGAGTTTTTCCCTTCCCACTGTTGCTAAACTGCTTGCCCAGAGAGGATCTTAGGATTGCTGGGTCTTTCTCTATGTATCATTGTAGGGTCTACCTTACAATATAAAGCATCTTGAGGTAACTGTTGTTGTGATTTGGCACTGTATAAATAAAACTGAATTGAATCGATACTCTGGCTCCAAAAAGGCTCTCACGCTTTGCACGAAAATGTCGAAGTTTGAGTAAATCTTAGTAAAGATCCAAGAGGCAGCTGGAGGGTTCTGTGCAGCACATGTAATGACCCTGATTGGCCACTAGAGTGAGACATTAAGCAAAATGTTGCCTCGCTCTTTGCACAGTAATAATCTCCCTTCCCCCCTGTGCTGACCTTCCCCCTCTTCATCTTCCTCATCTCCTCCAGAGTGGTGCAGTAGTTCACGGCTGCATATTCAATCACAGACAGGAAGACAAACAGGAAGCTGGTCCACAGGTAGATGTCCACCGCTTTCACGTACGACACCTGGAAAGCATCGCACATTTTCACATATACAGGGCCACATTTAATATGGTTCACGCCTTTGTCATTTATCTATTTATATTTTAAATTTTAACCTCATTTTTTTTCCTTTGTTGCCATTTTTAAATGGGGTTTCAACAGACTTTATAAAAAAGCCTAAAAACAAAAACAAAGCGATGTACAGTCAATGGTATATCCTCCTACTTTAGTTACAAAATAGAAAAAAGTGACAAAATTGCCATCAAAGCTCCTCATTTTGCATAATTCTAGTGTTATCAATGTTAAAGATAAGCTGCAAAATGTATATATTGTAAATTAATTTATAACACATTTTTGTTGGTTTTATCACATATTTAGGAAATGGCATTATGGCAAATAGCAAACGGCATTGTGTTTAAACAAATTATGAAACTTTCAGTTCCCAAATGTGATCTTGATCTTTGCACTTTTCCTCCACGATTAAGTTTGTACAGTTTAAGTCAAAGAAGGATCTTTTGGGCTATTTCGCTTCACACACGGCAAATAAAAATACTGCAAATGCAAAACATTTAAAAGAAATTTGACATCGGCATTGATATGCTGTTAAATTCCTTTCTGATCATCTGTTTTGGTCACCCAGAGCCAACATAGGCCTCCTGAACTCTCACAAACAGCTGTTACCTGAGGCATCGAGGCGGACACTCCTGTGATGATGGTGGACATGGTGAGCACTGTGGTTATACCTGCAGGGGATGAGAAAACACAGACAGACTTTACATATGACATTCAAATTCTTTCAAATAACGTGTGATGTTTGGTGACGACTGGCTGTTCTTGTTTTGTTTTTGGACATGAGTGTAGACACCAGGAAGCCAAAAACTGCAGTTTTTCAAATTGAGGCTGGCTTCAAAATGAATCCTCCTCCACAGACTGCCACGTTAAAGCCTTTACAGCAGAGATACACGTGATTACAGCAACTCTTCAGAGGGTGACATTTCTTTGGAACTCATCCATTTACTGTTATAACTTTGATGAGCAGGTGTGCTGACACACAGAGGTGTAAGGTGGTAACCGTCTGCTGAGCCTTGGCTCCACCAGCTGGAGTCACTGAAATGAACCTGTGGACTGCGATTGTGTTCGTCATGTTGCTGTGAAGCACAGAGCATCCATGATGTTTGTTCTTCAGTCTGAGTATCGAATTAGCACTCCACCTGTTAATATTGTAACTTTGACTCAAAACAAACTAAATACACTTGCTTCAACTTGACCCAGTTTTTCTGTCTTCTGTGGTTTATATAACTCTGAATAAGATGTGATGAAAAATACAAATAAATATCAAAAATATCCATCAACTGTGTCAAATTGATATTGATGCAATAGGTTTTAGATTCATATAAATGTTATCCTGGCAGTATCATTTGTCTTGCAGAGTGTAGAATAAAATAGATCAATGATAGTGTAAAATAAAATGTTTGAGCATCACTGACGTCATTAGGCTTCACCCCAATAAAGGAACAGAACAAAACGGCACTATTTACAGGTTTAATGTGCCTCTTTAACTGTGGTTAAAGAGCCAGGAGAGAGCAGAAAGACTGGGATTTGAGGTGGTTGTACTTAGGGTTTGCTTAATGAAAGATACCCAGAGACACTCTTGCAGGAACAGCCCGTCTATCGATCCAGAAGGAGACCCAGGAGAGGACGACCATCAGCATGGTGGGGAAGTACGTCTGCAGCATGAAGAAGAAGATGTGCCTCCGCAGGATGAAGGTTATGAAGAGACGGTTGTACCAGCCTGACAAAGACAGACAGAAAAACTTCAGTCTTTTCAGCAAACTGTGACTCTTGATGATAAGGTTGGAGTTCCTGTTCATCCCAAAGGTCTCTAAAAGCACTCTAATCTAAAAGAATATATCTACAAGTAAAGAGACAGACGTGTCCATATGTTTGTGACTACTAAATATGAATCTGCTCCCACTTCCATTATTTTATGACACAATCTTACTAATGACCTGCTAATTGTATTCAGGTGTGTTGCAGCAGGGACACATGGAAACGTTTCAGGACACTGGTCCTTGAGGACTGGAGTTTGAGACCCTGCTTTAGAGCATAGTGATCTGTACTAGGACTTGTGTTTTGTCTCTAAACGTGAGTACCCGCAGATGCTACAGGCACACAAAAACACACCGGTGCTGCTGTAGAAAGCCAGGCCACTGGAGGCTTGGAAATGCTCAATGAAGAACTGTGACAATACGATCTCATCCGTCCTCAGAGAGTCGTTGCCATTCTTCCAGTAAAGCATCAGGTCATTCTCGTTATACGCGTCTACAGTGAGAAACAATTAGAAACAAAGGGAGATGGAAAACAGAAGAAAGACAAGAACTGAGGTCAGCTGACATTATCCACCTTTCATTTATGTGTTACTTTATGATTAAAGAACGTGACGTTTTTATTATTGTGTGTATATACTGAATGTGTCTTACAGCTCTCCAACTCCAGCGAGCAGTTCTGCGTGTCCAAAGGGAAGCTGCTGAAGTCCATCGAGCAGAGAGCCGTCACAGTGACCCTGAAACACCAACACACACAGATATAAAACAGCTTCCCGTGCAGCTGTCCCTGCACTCCAGATAAAGTTCATTGTGACAACTTGTTCGTTCTTACAGTTTACTCCCTAGAAACTCAAGCAAACCAAAGTAGAGTCAGAAAAGTGAAAATAGGGCAGGGACACAAAGATTAAAGCAGGAATCTAAAAGTTTTTTTTTTCCTAGCTGCAAAACTTTCTGTTTTGTCAGTTTGTCACATCTGATACACACTCACCAGATAGTTCAGATAGTTACACTTTGCTTAATAGCAGATGTCCTTTTTTCAGAAAATAATGTAATTTGTGGCAGAAATTTGTTCCTCAGAGATTTTGGTCCAATTGTGTGAAGCTATTGACACGGTAGCTTCCCGCTGTTCCTGCAAATTAGCTGGCTGCAGATCCGTGATGCAGATCTCCTGCTCTAACATAGAGATGTGGTCATTGTGGAGATGGAATGATCTGTACATTTATGCCGTTTCCAAATGTTGCATCAGAAATTGAGACTTCTCAGACCAGCCATATTTTTCCTATTGTCTGTGAATTGTAGCCTCAGTTTCCCGTTGGGCAGCTGATCGGGTTCTCTTCTGCTGTAGCCCATCTGCTTCAAGCATGTGTTGTGCATTCAGTGATGCTCTTCTGCAGACAATCACCTTCACATTCACATTCATGTCACATTTAAAGCCACTTAAATACGGTTCTTCCCCATTTTGATGCTCAGTTTGAACTTCAGCAGGTTGCCATGTCACTGTTACTGTCACGTCATTGGCTGATCAGATGTCTAGGTCAATGAGCAGTCGAACAGGTGCACCTAATGAAATTCCTGGTCATCTTATAAACCATCAGTGAGGCTTCTGAATAGTTTAAGGGACGCTTGGTTCATAAGGGATGCTACAGACATGCACAGTGCAAGATGGGATGCTTAGAAAAATAATAATTACTTACTTATTTTATTATATGAAAAAAACCCTAATAAATCAATGTTTTCCTGACACCACATATATTTAATAAAGTAAACATTGGCTGCACTAAGCTTCAGAGGATTTCATCGTCTTCTCTGCAGCTTAACACTTCTGCATCCAGCTGAACACCTGCCCTCTACCTGACGCTGTAGAGGATTTTTCCATCAGGGTAAACCCGCAGCATGATGTTCTCCATGGTGGTGTCGTGGATGAAGGAACGTTTGGAGTGGACGAAGAAGACGTCAGGAACCCAGATCTTCTTCACCAGCCGGGAGTCAAAAGTCCTGCTCTGGTTGTTTCCAGACGGGAACGCCAGCCTCTCGTCCTTCCAGTAGTGACGCAGGTACAGAGTCATGGTGAAGTCCTACAGACGGCAGACACACACCAGAGAAACATATACTTCTTATGTTTCTTTAATTTTTATTCATGTTTTTCAAGCAAGTTTGAATTCATGGGAGATCTGGGGGCTCAGAAAATGTGGTTCCAGACAGAGCCTGAACCCGGTCAACACTTCCATTGTTTTAGATCAGGCTGTCATTGCAGCACCGTCCTGTTCTCATTCATCTCTCTTGGCTGGAAGAACTTTTAAGTTAGACATGGCGCTGACTTCAAAGCTGGCCACTTGAGGGATCAAGCGCCAGAGAGTCAACTGACAAACAGTGACGTCAGTAAAACTATAAAGTCATAAAACTATAAAGTCATAAAACTATAAAGTCATAAAACTACAGTTTAAGGAATCTCTTTAGTTCAGTTTATCTACATGATTTTATTTTTACCGAAGGGCAAAATATGACAGCTTTTGGTGTAATTTGTCTTAGGAACATTGTTTTTGGCTCATCAGAATGACTTATACGATCTTATTTAGGTGTGGTCTGACAGCGCTTTTAATACCAAACTCTAAGACGCAATAAATTCTTAATGATTTGCAGCACAATGCACAAAGAGGTTGACACACTGGTTAGATCTATGTGATTCATTTGGCAGATATACATGTATATATATATATTTTTATCCTGGATGGCCCTCCTGATGCAACCCCAGAGGGATCCTGGGAGGAGAGACAAAAGCAGGAAGTGTTTGCCTGTTTAGTAAATGTGTAAATTATTGAGCCACTGTTGGCAGCATAAAGGCCGTTGATCTAAAATACAGTGAAAAGTTCATAATTTAAGCTCTCTTTGTGTGCAAAGCAGTCCAGCAGGTCTGACTGGATTCTTTTTAGGCCATATCTGGGCCACAGGCTATTCAGCATTTGACACAAATGATTTGAGGCCTTTTTAAGAACAGCGCCAGCTATTTGGGCCTGATTCTGCAAACCTCTGTTAAACACCCCAATAGTTTATTTAATCTACTAATCTGTTTATTTATTTTACAGTGTAAAAATTATTGTATTAAGACATTTAACCAACATTTTCAGGAATATATTTAGGCAGCCTCTTTTATGATTATTTGCTTGTGACCTTCCTTCATTCCTGTTAGTCACACTCCCTTTCTGATTACTGGTCCAATTAGTATCTCCTGTGTTCAGTTATCCTCTCACTTCCCGGGCTTCCTTTTTTCTCTATTGGATTTATTTGCTACTTTCCTAAATCAGGTTTAGCTGTTTTTATTCACTTTCCTTCAAAAGCCTACCTTTCATGTATGGATCTTGCTATTTCTTGTCTTTCCTATTTTTGATTTTTGGACTTTTATTGTGACATCTTGCATTTGGGTCCTTTCCTCTGTGACATGCCATTAAAAATCCTCACCATGTTGACCTCTGAGATGCTGTCGATGCTCTCCACCTGCACATCAATGCCTACGGGGATGGGCGCACCTAAAGCAAAGGCATGAAAAGTATTTCATTTTAATGCCATTAACTCATAAATTATTCATCAGTGATAGTAAAGAAACTCAGACAGTCAGAACTGTGCAGCTCAAGCTCTGCACATATTTTATGGGTGTCACAATTCTGTGTGTGAGTGGGGGTGGGGGGTGTGAATGGTGTAAACCGTAAAAAGTTATAAACTTAGATAGACTCGACACATGGGTCATATTTCATGGGTTTCGCAAGTGCGTGTGACAGAATGATTCTAAAGCACCACCCATTTAATTTAAGGTTTTCTGGAGCCTATCCCAGCTGTCACTGGATAAGACACAGCCTGGACCCTCATCATCATCTACTCCAGGGTTAACAACCATCAACAGCCAAACATGTCAGTGAAGCTTCTCAGTCATCCAGTTTTGTTGTAGTCTAAGGAGCTTGGAAAGAAAAGCGTCAGGACTTCTTTAATTTTCTTAAAGATGTTTCACCTCTCATCTGAGAAGCCTCTTCAGTAGTAAGAGCAAATGATGTATAGTCCCAGATTTTTAAGGCTTATGGGAATGTCCCCAAGGGGGTCATGGACCCTCTATCTAATCACAACGTAGTGTGTGTGGTACAGTGTAGTGAGGAATGCTCAGATCTCTACATTGGAGAGACCAAACAGCCACTTCATAAACGCATGGCACAACATAGAAGAGCCACCTGCATGTAAAGGACAAAGGTCACTCTTTTGAGGATGCCAATGTTCACATTTTGGACAGAGAGGACAGATGGTTTGAAAGAGGAGTGAAAGAAGCCATCTATGTCCACTGTGAACGACCATCTTTGAACAGAGGTGGTGGTTTACGACACCAACTCTCTGCCATCTATAATCCAGTTTAGAGTTCCCAGACGCCTTAACGGCCACTCACACCCTGGGCCATCTGACCTCAGGAAATCACATGATAGTGTGGAGCTAGGTTTCACAAAGAGCTGACCCCAATCCTCGGCTGATTGTGACCTACACCTGTTTTCACACCTTGCTCGTGTGATTAGAAAGTGGATCAATAGCGGTCCATGACTGCCTTGGGGGACACTCCCAAAGGGCTTAAAATCTGGGACTCTCCATCATTTGCTCTTAAAACTGAAGAAGCTTCTCGGATGAGAGGTGAAGAGTCTTCAAGAAAATTAAAGAAGTCCAGACGCTTTTCTTTCCAAGCTCCTTACACCATCAACAGTCAAGGTACAACCAGCCTGTTTGCTGCAACAAAGAAGAGAGTCACAAAACCAACTGTATAGGGACAACGAAGTGTTTACCACAATAGTAATAATATGTGTACGCCTGTGTCAGTGATGTAATGTGGTGCATGGATGAGTTGTCGAGTATATGGCATATAATGGTGCATGGACACCAACAGATACCATCTGGCGACATTTAACTAGCCTCGCAAAACACTGGCACTTCCTGCAGTCTCCTGCATCAAAACACAAACACGCACACACACACGCACACACACACACACACACACACACACACACACGCACGTGCGCGCACACACATATCCCACGAAAGGCCTCCGGCTATAACAGAATTTAGGATCTACATCTAAGAGGCATGTCTTTGATCCGTGTGAGGAAGCAAAGGAAGAACGTGCAAACTCCCCACAGAAAGGCTGTGAAAGTCCTGGGTTTGAATCCACACCCAGGACAGTTTTGCTGTGTTTTCAGGCACAAACTTACAAACCCAGGACACAAACTCCACCCACAGATGAATATGAGCTGTGGTTTTGTTGAAGCATGTTCTTGCCAGCAAGTTGTATTTCTATCATTTGTCACAGCACAAATAATCTCATAACTCAAAGGTAGATTGTCAAGTTTAGGACAGACTGAACATTTTTGATAGAAGCCTCAGATTGGAGACATCTAGGTGCGCAGTTGTATCACCACTGGGAGGCAAAAGAAAAACAACATTAGGCAATAAACACAATTTCATGTATTTGAATTTTTTATTGTGCGTTCCATCAATGACACACATATGATTAGTGGTTCCTGAATGCCAGATAGTGCGCACAGGAATTGATAAGGAACTAGTTTGTGCTGCTGTCAGTCAGAATCCAGGGTGTAAAACATCCACATAGATGCAGGAAATGCCTCGACTGCAACACACCTTGCATGCACCAAGGTGCAAGGGCCCTTTAATCGCTGCTTGCAGCTTTAATTGACATTATCAAATTGCAATAAAGACAAATGTAATATAACTGTCAACAAAGAATTCTAAGCAATAAAGTTGGACGAATCCATGCAGTTATTGCAAGGCTGGACCATACTGTCATACAACACCAACACACCAACAGACGATCCCGGAATCTCAGATCTAATTTGTCAACTGAAATTTTTTTTATGAGTTTCTCACTTAGTGAAACACATAATACACACAGTGCAAACAGAAACACAGCTCATAGAAATCCACATGCCTTCACAGTTAAAGGAAAAAAAGAATAGAAAACTATCCTGTGATAACAATAAAAATACTGTTTTTAATGTGGACTCAGTACTGATATGTTTAAGGCACTGAGGCTTTTTTAACAGCACCGGAGGCCTGCCTGAAAAAATATTATTCTATCCCAGTGAGATGGGATAGAATAAAAACCGATAATATTTTTAACAGCATATCAGGATCAGTCGCTTCTCGTTTATTGCTTTAATCCAATCACCTGTCCTGACCTGGAAACCTCATTTTGTGTTGTGACATCCTTTGTCTTTGGCACCAACTCACCTGTGCAGCCATTGACATCTGTCTTCATCTCTCCCACCCCACCCCATCTTCCTCATCAGCAGATTGTTTAACGGCTCCTAAAAAGGCTGAACGCACATAAACAAGCAGAACACACATAGCTGGAGGGCTCTGCGACCAACCAATGATCATAAAAAAACACCACTTAAATTATGGTTACTCGCTCGCTGTTTGCTCCACAAAGCAATCATGACCTGACAAAGTTTAGGAAAGCAGTTTGTCTATCCCATAACAGTGCCTAGTGGCCGTGCTCTCCTTTGGAATTCTATACTGTTAATTTTAGGATATATCCACAGCTGCGACATGCAGACAAAACAGCTCATTCCTGCGCTGACCACAAGCAACAACAATGATTTCACTGCCGTTCTGCTGGAGAAAAATGTTTCCATTCATTTGGAGGTAATGTTAAAAGGTTAACAACACAGAGAATGCACAGAAGGAAAACCAGCTCCGACCACTCTTTCAGCCTGTTAGCGTGTGTTGCCATTCTTAGATGTCTTTATTTAATCCGGGATAAATTTGGATTAAATGGGAATGTCTTAGGACATCTAGGTTACGGTATAGAAAACAGCTGTTTTCAATGCAAAACTGCTCAAAAATATGTTAACTTTCCATTTCTGCTGTTGCACTGTGACTGGAGTGGGTGGAATGTTTGTGTGGGTAGTGTTTTCTTGACATGAATTGTCACAGTCTGGCAGAGGCAGACTGTATGTATTATGAAAAGGACCCAAAATGCGGACACCATGAAACAAAAACTTAAATGTTAACAGAAAGCGAGCCGTTTATTAAGGCTGGTGAAAACATTACAAAACAAAAGGCAGAGAAGAAGCTAAACAAACTGGGAGAGCTAAGATAACATAGAAACCCAAAACATGAACCCTAACACAAAAATACCTGGAGCACAGAACCTGGAAACATGACACAAAGGACAACAGACAACCTGACAATGACACACTGAAAACAGAGGACTTAAATACACAGGAGGTGATTAGGGGAAGTGGGAACACATGGAGGAACAGCTGACTGACATGAGCCTAATGACAGGACAAGGGAAGTGAAACTAAATACAATGAATAAAGAACACACGACTCCTTCAAAATAAAACAGGAAACATGAGACAGACATGATAATACAAACTTGATAACATAAGACACGCAGCATGAAACAAAGGGTGAGGGAAACATAAATACAGGGGAAGAAAACACAAGGAGTCTAATAACCAAATGAACTTCGCTAATCTAATGAACTTAAACATAAACAACATCCAAATAAACTAAAACTTAAAACGCTGGGTCAACAGACCCAGGAACATGACATGAATAAGGCTCCATAATTCATGATTTAAAGGCCTCAGTATGAGTCAAGCTGCATATACAGTAGTAGAGTTTTAAATGAAGAAGACTATCATCCACTTTATTGTTTTAGCAAAGTCCTGCCATACTTACATTCGTATAACTATATATCAGCGACCTTTTATATAGGCTGGAAGCAGAGAGTGGTTAAGAAGGTGGTCTTAAAAATTCCCATCATATTGCAGTTTTGCCTGACATGTTTTCATAGCAATGAAACATATTTAATAGCAGCAAACTTATAACTGCATTGGCTACCTGTGAATCCTCATGTTCACATATGAGGTCAATGAGCATATCCTGGACAATCTTTCTTTCTGACACTTAGAATACAGTTAATGAACTTCAGTGTTTTATTCAGTTTGACCGGAAATGAATGACGGGGTGTAGAGGGGTGTTTATCGAGGTTGGGGCCATTTTCACACAGATATGTGAGATCAGAAGTCTTCAGGTTTTGCTCCCTAGTTGCCAAAAAACCAAAAACAAATGCAGTGTTACAATAATGATGTCACTATTCAGACCTTGAAACTAAGGCCATATTTTTTGGAGATAATTTATCTGAATTTCAGGAGTGAGACCACACCTCCATACAAATGCAATCCAGCTCTCTGTCTGTCTATGACCCCCCCAATGACATTTAAATTAGCTGTGATGGATCAAGGACACCTCTAAAACCTGCAGGACACCGGCCCTCGAGGCCTGGGTTTGGACACCACTGCCTCAAAGGATACTGTGCTGGTGACAAGCCTTGTACCCTAAAACACAGTAAGTTACTTTCTCGGAGTGCAGACTGACAGACCTTGCAGAACAGTTACTGCGAATCAGGCAGAATCTGTGTCACTGCTTCCAAAAATTCCTATTTGAACCAAGAATTTTGAAACTAAAACTGCACCAGGTATCTGTGAGAAACAGCTGTTACATCCTCCCCAAGAAGAGCCAGGCCATGAGGGGGTGGAACAGCAAAAAGCTAAAGTGCTGGCAGGAGGTGACTGTTACTAACAACTCACAAGGTTGGCACACATGTTTCTCTAGGGCGAGCCACCTTTAAACTGCCAGAGCTCTCTCCTCTCCCCCAGCTTTTATACTGAAGGCTGAAGGATCGCTGAGTGCAGCCAGCTGTGCATCACCTTCATAGGAGAACGAGGTCTGAGTCATTCGTTTTTTTAAACTTTACACAACACAATGTTCTTTTTGGACAGTAACCAAAGCTATGTTTTTCCTTTGAGATGGGAAATTTGCTAAATTGAAGCTAACTTTGTAAACCAACGGGTAACATCACAGTGGGAGACATGAGTCATCAGTGTTCAGGAAGAGTTCGTCCGACGATGCTCTTTCGTTGCATTGATCCAGTTTAGATGCAAAATAAACTGCCTTGCTGGAAATCTTTGAAAAGTTGAGTATGCACAAACACAGACACACAAACTCTCTCTTGGACAGTCCCACACACACACACAGTGGTTTGGGTTTTTCTCTGACCCTCGTCTGGTTGTGGTTAACCAGGTTACATGCCTGTTTTCACCATCAAGGACAACATGTTAAAAAAAAAGCTTTAAGTTCAAGTTCAAGTTCAAATTTTATTCGCCACATGCAGTGGCAGGTTGCCCTGCAGTGGAATGAACCCGCCCCCCGACACACACAACACAGACTTCACATGGGGATACAAGTCAGAGAACGGCTGCATTAAAGAAAAAAAACACTGAAATGTACACTACAATGGGAAAGTACAAGAGGAAAAAAAGGGACCTCTACTCATGCTGGGCTCCTATAGGAGGACAGCATGAGAACAGGAAACAAAAAAACTCCTCTGCACAGAGAGCACATAAATGTCCACAGCACAACAATATGGAGCACGTGACAAGCAACAGGGTTGGGTAGGGGGTGAGGAGTAATCCTAAGCAAACACAGCAGCCATCCTGCCACTGCGCTGTCTCTCTAGCGCGGGCCCAGACCTGCCTCGTGTTCCCAGGAGGCAACAAGCATCAAAGGCATTGGAAGGGGAAGGGGAATGAGTGAGTACTTATCAGTGTAAGTGTATGTGTGTGCGTGTCCATAGTTCAGCTAAGACAGTGTCCTTCACCCTGCCAGGCTAATTAAACAGTCTACCAGCCAACCCAGGTGGCCTTGCATGGAGTGGGAAGAACAGTCAACACACAGTCGTTAACAGGGAGTTTTTGTTCGGCTCCAGCCTTGAGCCCACAGCTGGCGCCGTGGTGGTGTCCGCATCATGATGTTGATGTTGTTGATGTTGATTTTTCTTTTATGCGAGCAGCTCAGGAGAATTTCAAAGCTGTTCTTTAACACTCCGACACTGGTCTCTCAATCTCCCGCTGGAGAGCCGCGAGCTTCTCCATGATGTTATCAAACTTGCGCTCCGTGGTGTTGTCATTCTTGTGCTCAGAGAGACGATTCTGAGACCTCACGACTGCAGTGATCTGCTCCACGATGTAATCCAACTCTCGCTCAGAGGTGTTATTTTGAGTGGACTTACCTTGATGTAATCCAATATACGCTCAGAGGTCTTATTCTGAGTATTCACAGCAGCTGTAAGCTTCTCCAAGATCTTAACCATGCTGCACTCAATGAGCCCATTCTGAGAAGTTGCGCCTTGTCCCATCGTTTCAATCCCAGCGGGCAGCCTTGTGGGGGTTTGAACAGCCGGATCCGCTTTCTTAATTCTCCGTAAAGCCAGGGCCAAGCCAGCTCCGATCAGCAAGAACCCTGTTGTCATGGTTCCGAATAGGTAGATATCTTCAGCGTCCTCGATTGACAGTCACGCCAGGCACACGACCCTCCATTTCTTCCACCCATCCATCGTGTATCTGGCAGGGAAAGTCCCTCCAGGACACTCGGGCTCTCACGAGCCCAGACTTCTCGTTGAGAAAAGGGTGTCAATAGCATTCAGCGACCAGTTGATCAAATCCATAATTCTCTTTTAGGTTTTAGAGAACGACAGTGAGAGACTGTTCCAGGGAAAGTAATACACACGAGACAAGACAAGGACACAAGAGGCTAAGCAGGGAAGATAAGGGGAAGGAGGAGAGGAGAAAAGTGCGACTGCCTTCTCCGAGAGCCAAACGAGAAGGCACTTACTGGATAATTGTGTGTTAATTTGGCCCTGATGTTTGCATGGTGGCAGCTAAATGAACACTTTATTTAGTGAAGTTAATCTCACAGCCGGGTCCATAAAGCTCCCGCCACAGACTGGCTTTGTCCCCGTGTGACTCAATAAAACCAGTGGAGACCAAAAATTTAGTGTAGCCCCGACAACGACTGCTGTCAGGAAGAAAAACCTGCAACAGAAGGTCACTCGCTCTCCCTCTCCTGGCTCTTTACTGCTTTCCTTTTCCCACATCACACCCAGCCAGAGTACATATGAGGCAGACGTGCAAAGCGAGGCCACAGCTGATTCTCCACTTTTGTGTTATGCAAAGGAGCTTCAACCCTAATTTATAACCTAAACCCTGTCTTATTGTTTGATATCAGCTCTGAAGAACTATTGTAACAATACTGTATAAAAAGTAAAAAAAATAAAATCTGAACAACATTTTTCTTTAAATAAAGCAACAAATGACACAACAAATGACAGCTAATATACTTTAATATTAGCTATCAGCTAATACCAGCACAAGCTATCACTACAGTTTTTTGTTAAACACCATGTTAAAGAGCTTGGACTCTTGGAATTGCACCTGTATTGTTCTCATCTGATCATTTGTAATTAAAAACATGGTTATGGTTCACCGTGACGTAGAACAGACTCACACCTTTGAACAATTTCCTCAATGCTGTTTATGAGGAAATGTATCATCTGAACCTCTGAGCGCCAGAATGTTAAAACTGCACACCAAGGTCAAGTTCTGGCTTATTTGAGCTGCCGACAAGCATTTTAATGTGCTCATTAAGCAGTAAAGTGCTACCCTTGATGCGAAAGGTACTTGACTATGTTGTATGCTGAGCACATTAGGCTTTTTCAGCTGGGTAAAGTATGCATATTTGGATAGGTTCTGGTCAGCTGTGTGCAAATGGTTTCACTGTTTGTCTTGACTGCTGTCCCTTAATGAGACTTTGTTGCTGCAAGACTGCCATACTGCTCATTTGTTCACCTGTTTGTGACATGAGTCTAAACTGCAGTTTTTAGCACTTTGGCACTGACTTTTCTGGAAGCTGCTGCTGGTCATTACCTTGTGATTACATGTAAATTATCAGCTAAGGTCACAGACCTGATACCTTTACACAGAGACGCAGGGAAAAATGGGAAGACAACACAGGATGCGAGGAAATGACGCAGGGAACTAACACAGACGTACCAGCAACGAGCACAAGATGACACACAGTGTAAATACACAGGGGGAGCGAGGGAACGAGGAACAGGTGGCAACACAGCTGAGACTGATTAGGGAAGACGAGACAAGGAAGCACACTCACATGAGACACGGGCCTTCACAATAAAACAGGAAATGCACAGAGACATGGTACAGACACTAAACAGAGGGAGCACAGAACCCAACTCAAAGAACTAAAAAGTCTAAACCACAGTACACAACATGAGCAAACTAGAACACAAGATTATAATAATAAAAAACACAAAGCGCTGGATCAAAAGATCATGCAGGATTGCTGTCACAAAGCCTCTCTGACCTGCATAACATATTTTTTGTTTCTTTTTCTTATCAGCTCACGTGATTAGCTCTGCTACAAGGAAAGAGGGAGAAAACATCTTCTTAAGTCCCTGTTGGGCCTGTTTTAGCAACACTGAGACTCTGTGATTCTATCAGTGCTTTGGTGGTTTTAGGTGACATCAGCCTGAACAATCAGCAAACGTCTCTTGTGAGCTCTTCTGCTTCTTTACCTCTCCTTTAAAACCAGAATATTTCCACATGCGACCTTTAATGGCAGCAAACTTCCACCTCACTTCTGCTCTCTCCTTTCATTGTCCTGCTGGCCGCTAAATCTCACTCTGGACTTTTACTCGAGTAGTGTTATGATATTCTCGGTTAGTGATTTGCTCCAGATTTAGCTTAACATGAAACCTTGCCTGGTGCAGCTTTAACGGCCAGCTTTTTGTCCCATAATGTTTGTGTGTTCAGCGTTTCAGAACGAGTCGCCTTAATCCCCGAACACAACGCTGCAGATGGATCAATCCATGCAGTCATAAGCGGCATAATGCAGCTTTAAGGTGGCAGGATGTTTCTCTGGAGCCTCATCGCCGCATGTGTGTTCTCATTTGACTTTCCATCGGCACCAATCATACGAGGGGGAAGATGAGAGGTGGACTGGGATTAAGAGGTGAATCTCTAGGCAGCTTTCAGACAACATGTGCGTCAGACTACAGAATCCATACTGCCGAAGCCTAACCATGTGTAATGCTGCATCTTTGTCTGAAACACTTTTTTGCAGAATTTACAGCAAAAGGCTTTGAAAACAGGTTTTCTGTCTCTATGCACATTCTCAGTGTATGTGCCCTAAATCACAGCTGACTTTTAGGGAAACCTCGCTGTACAGTTAGGGTGCATTTTCCCTCTGAATTCCTTGTCTCCCCTCAAATATGTTGTCAGGTGATGGCCACAATTTGACTTTTTGTTGTTGTTGTGCAAATACCGAGATAATCAGAGCTTTGTAAGGAGGATTAAGGATAGATATTCTCCTGAGGCAGAAGCAAAAGAGGCAGCAGAAAATGTGAAACAGTAGAGTTAAAGGTTTCATTACATTTACAGCAGAAAAATAAAGCCGGTCTGAATAATTTATCAGATTCTGGATCGCAACAGAGGCAGACAATGATTGAATTAGATTTAAATGAAAACTAAAGAAAATATGAACTATAAACTTACAAAAGTCCTGCTGTGGTCCTGTACAGTGTGACCATATACGTTTTTGAGATTACCGATTACTGTCTTAATGAACAACAGCACAACAATACAATGTGGCTGTGATACAAGGACATTTAATATGACTAACCTGCTGTATCCCATTTCAGCTCATATCATCATTAAGTACTGGAGTCTAAGGAGCTTGGAAAGAAAAACATCTGGACTTCTTTAAGTTGCTTGAAGATGTTTCACCTCTCATCCGAGAAGCTTCTTCAGTGAACTGAAGAAGCTGAGAGGTGAAACATCTTCAAGCAACTTAAAGAAGTCCAGATGTTTTTCTTTCCAAGCTCCTTAGACTACAATGACCTGGATGACTGAGAACCTTCACAGACATTAAGTATTGGAACATTTACTTCCACGCCGTAGAAGTACAAAACAAGTAGAAAACCATTTAAATGAGCTTTCATAATCCATCATTTCAGCAGCAGCCACACTTTGTTTGAGAAATCATCAAATATTTTGGGTACACCTGCAATCAAAACCTTTTCTTTTGTTTTATGCTCCGAGGTGAGGTTATGATGGCAGCAATGAATCTGCCAATAAAATGTCAGGTTTGTACCTGACGCTGCAGCCGAATGAGCGCACAGAGCGGGAAGATGCAGCCAAAGTATAGCACCACTCGACTGGATACCAGCATAATTCGAGCCCTGATAGTAAATCGCAAGCATCTGGCAACATGACGTGTTATTTGGAACACATGTGTGAAGTTTATGGGGACAAGTTTAAGTTTATAGACATCCTTTAAAGGTTGACCTTGATTTAGAAACAGTAAAAGTTCTAAACATGAGAAAGAGGTATCGAGAAATGTCATAAGGAGTATTTCTGGAGTTTGGAGGGGATGGTTTTGGCTCTTCAGCTTCCCAAGACACACACACACACACACACACACAGAAGCTATAGGCTTATCTGAGGGAGAAAAATGCTGATATTTCCCTCGGTATAAAATTATAGTCCGTGGAAATGCCGCAGCGTCATGGGGCAGACAGTGGTGCTTTTGGTGTTCCCACCCTGAATGGCAGACAGGACCACAAAGACGCCGGCAGACCAGGCTTATAGAGGAACATACAAAAGCAGCAAGCAGGCTGTGTGTGTGTGAAAGTGTGTGCTAGAAACACGGTTCATTTTGTAGATTTATGGTTACATTTACTTTTTGTTGTTTTAAAAGTCCTGAATTGAGAAAATAACTTCACAAAAACTGTGATTATCTATGAAATAAACCCACAGGAAATATTTAAAGTAAAAGCTTCACAGTGAAGATGAGTAAAGTTTAGAGCAAGAATAAAAAGAACAAAATGATCAGTGGAAGAATTAAAGGAAGAGACTGTCACCAGCAGAAAAATGCCTGCATTGTCCTTAAAACGTCAAAAAGAGCTGTGTTTAGATTTTCACTCTGCGCAGCCTTTTGTGGTCGTGCAAATAATGACGTTAAAAACCTCTAACAAACCTTTCAGGATCGGGTGGAGACCGCAGTTTGAACCTTGGCTTCAAACAGCTGTCAACAGCGGCTTCTTTTAATTCTGCCTTTAGTCTGAAGACAAGTTCAGACAACGACTGGCACGGTGTGAAAGCCAGCGCTAATAAATCAACTAAAGCTTTTGTTCCACACAGAGAGTTTATCTAAATGATGAGAAATCACCATCCTGACAAAACACATGCAAACATCTGCCATCCATAGCAGAGGGCTTTGTTCGATCTTAGTATTTATGTGTTAAAAATGTCAACCAGCCAGAAGTCAAGTCATGGAAAAACGCATTTCCCACTGCTGCTGACTAAAGATAGAAAAGTCACCACTGACACTATGGCTACGTTCACACTGCAGGTCTTAATGCTCAATTCCGATTTTTCGATCAAATCCGATTTTTTTGTCTGCTCGTTCACACTACAAATAAAATGCGACAGCAAACGCGCTCTAGTGTGAACGCTCAAAGCGGCCCGCATGCGCAAAAGAAGGTGTCACACACAACGCGCTCTGTTTAGACCCAGAGTAAACAGTATTGTTTGACTGATGGCCCTTAATATAAAGACTTCGGACTTTACGTTTCCCAATTTTTGCTTTAAGTTATTTTGTTATTTACATAATAATGTAAATAACCTAATAATGATCCTTGTTGCTGTTTTAGAGGAGCGCTGCTTCAAAGGATAGTTGCAGATTTCTGTCAGAATCTGTCAGATTATACAGTACAAATAAAATGTTCACGTTTCTCCAACGTTGTCTTCCCAACAGTTTCACTGACATCTACACTGGATGGCCAGGAAGCGTTCACGAAGTCTTCGCGGGCGCTTCTCCGGCGCTGATAATTGCCGTTTGTCTTGTGTCAGTGGCGTAAAAGACGGATTTAATGCGACATGACCGTTCACACAGCAGTCGCTTTCTGAAACATTGGATATGTATCGGATTCAGTACCACATACGAAAGTGACCCAGATCAGATTTGAAAATATCGGATTTGTGCCGTTCACACTGTCACACCATGATCGGATATGGGTCGCAGAGGGTCAAAAAAATCGGATTTGATGCACTTTCGCCTGCAGTGTGAATGTAGCCAATGATGCTCATGACTTTTTAAAGAAAATACTTTTTTTTGTCTAAAAATAAAATGTTTCCATGTTGGATGTGTTACATCAGAAGGTGGCAGTAACGATATTATTCTTGATTTTATTTTCGTGGCCTCAAAGATTATTTTTTTGTTCATATACACAAAATTAATGCTGTCCTCTTTTCTTCTTCTTTTGGCTGCTCATTTAGGGGTCGCTACAGGGCCCCCGTGTCTCGATCTCACCCTGTCGCCGGCATCTTCCTCTGCCACAGCAGTCCTCTGCATGTCCTCCCTCACTGCATCCATGAACCTTCTCTGTGTCAGTAAACTGTCTTTCCCCAGTTGTTGTTAAACAAGGCCTTGATCAATCCAATATGGAAATCTCATTCTTGATGATCAGCATATTCAGTTTCACAAAGATGTTCCAGCAAAATCGCTTCCTGATGCGTTTCTGCCTCCACATTAATCTTGCTCACGACCAGCTCTAAGCTCACATGCTTGGCTTCATCATAAACGGAGTTTGTTTATATGGTTTGGATTAAATCAAACCAGTGGGCACTTGGAAACAGTCCTTGCTGTATATGGCAAGGATACAGTGCAGACACGGCTCATTAACTGATCTTTAACTGATCAAACACATCCACAAATGTGCAATAACACTAATGTGCAATAATCTTTTCTGGCATCGTTGTATTTTTTACTCAGTTGTATATAGCATTTGTATTCTATTTTTTTCTTATTGTATATTTTATTCTATTTTATTCTACTGTATATAGTATTTTATTTATTCTATTCTGTACAGTTGTGTACTGTATTTATTCTTATTGTATTCTAATTTTTGCTTCATAACTTTTGCACTGTCCACTTCCTGCTGTGACAAAACAAATTTCCCACGTGTGGGACTAATAAAGGTTATCTTATCTTATCTTAATGCTGAGTAACTAACTAATAAAATCCAAATCTGAGGCACAGACATCCTGGAGGGTCTCTATTAGTAAAATAACCTTATAACAAACTATAATATTTATCAAGTTAAAAAAAAAAGACTAAAAAGAAAAAAAAATTCAAAGCCCAATCCACACTTTAAACCTAAATGTAATTTAAGCACACGAGTCATTAAAATACTCACCTGCTGCACAATGTCACAAAGGGAGAAGCTGTCACCAAAGATCAAAACCTTTCTTGTAGCAGGCTGTAAACATGTTTATTTCTCCTCTGATGTTGGACATTTTAATATGGGAGTCGATGGGCACTGACTCGCTTTTGGCAGCAGCCTTAAGTGGACATTCAAGGAAGTGCAGTTTTTTAAGTGTCTATTTTAAAAAGGTTTTTAAAAGATGACGACGAAATAAAAAAGTGCACCTTCAGTAAATTCTCTCAAATCTAAATTTGACAAAATCCTAAAAAGTCAACAATGAAAATCACAGAACTCGAGCTGAACATCAAATCTGGTTTTGCATAATAACCATCAGTACATTGATCCCTTAATGCAAACACACAGACGCACTAATATACACACAATACAGATCACATGGAGCGTTCCAAGTTCATACATTAATATTTGAATCCATATCATGGATGATATGGATGAACCATCATCACATGACATCACAAGAACCATCTGTGTGGATAAATGCATTGTCGTGTGTTTGATAGCGATGATTTTCATTGCAGACGTCACTTTGTTGCCCACCCCTCCATCTGCTCCAGACCTGGAATATAATCCAGATTAATGCATTCGAACCCCCGCGACTCGCACATCTACACACACTCATTATGTTCTGGAAACACACACAGACACATGCACAGTTGCTTCTGAGAGAGCACATTGAGTCCTACTGTATTTCCAATGCTCTCACACACACAGACACACACGGATGCTGGTGTTGCTGCACAATGGTGATATCTGGGTCAGTGCTGGGTAATATTTTGGTTTTTATCACATCCGTTGTTTGTGTGACCCAATAGCCATCATCACATCAAACCACAGCGAGCGAGGGGTGATTCTTCTCTGTTAGGCGATGTGTGAGGGAACGGATTAAATCATCAGGGATCAGAGATGAAATGAGGACTGCCTTTGTCTCTTTGGCTATGTGTGTGTGTGTGTGTGTGTGTGTGTGTGTGTGAGCGCTTGACCTCCAAAGCCTGGTCTCATGGCGAAGTCGTGCTCTTCAATCCTGAGCAGTTGTTCACTTTTTATTAGTAAAGTTTTGGTGCTGTCCTGCCTCTTCAGCTTGTAGTCAATACGTCTGCAGAAAGAACACACACAGAGACGTAAACACACACACACATAGACACACATCATGTTGAGTGATTAGTTATGAATTAATTGCACATTTTGATTAGAAAAAAAATGCAATTTGTAGTTTTCTTCCTACTCTTTGTTCTTCCCATCATGCAGTTCTCTCTAGCCCTGCTAAAACCAAAACCTTCAAAGGCATGTCCGGGCTTCATGAAAAAATAACACACGTGCACACATACACACACATATTCGCACACATTCCCCATCTAACTAAAACACAAAGCATTTTATTATGTCCCAAAACAACCTCGATGCAACTGCAGGCCTGATAAACACAGCTGCTGAGAGTCAACAGTCAAACACAGATAATGAGCATTTTCAGCTGCATGGACCATTAGAGGTGGCTTCTTGGCCTTCACGGAGAAGTCAGGACTAATCCTCCAAACAATTGTAACACACATTATAATATAAAAGGCTTAAAATGTTTACAGTACATGGCAAAAACAACAGGGTTCAGTAGAGTAGAGTATCCAAAGTGAGGTCTATCATTTCAATTGTGTTTTTATTGTTTAAAAGTCTTTTTATTATTAGTTTCAGTGTTATTTGAATTTATTTGTTATTATTATAATATTAGAATCAGATTCAGAAAGACTATTTATCCCCAAGGGGCAATTAACATAAAACAGAGCAGCATAACGTTGAAGATAAGGACAATAAGAACAGGCAATAAGAGTGAGATGATAAATACACAGAATATACAGTTTTAAAATTACACAGTTTTAAAATTAAAGTGACTGAAAGGTGAATAAAGTGTTGGTAGTATAAAAAGAGGGTAGAGTAGTTTATAATTTAAACTACAACATACTAATAAACTACATAATATGAATAGCATTATGGTAGAAAGAAAATACATAAAATAATATAAAAAATTGAAGACACTCACAGTTTGTTTTGTCTGGACACACCTTAGGCTACTTTCAAATCACCATTTAAGCCATCAAGCATGGATCAAGACTGTGATAATCAAATTAAAATTTACAATAAAAACCTATTGTTTTGTTTATCATGTCAACATGCTAAGACAGCAAGGACAAACAAAACTTCTACAGCTGCTACATCAACACTAATACTCATATAATTGAGCCCGGTCCAGTAAGCGATCGTTACTTCCACCTGCAGAAATGTGTATTTATCAGTGTGGTTCAGTTGTACGAGGACAGCAAGATGAGCAGAACAGAGCAGGACAGCTGTGACACTGGAACTGTTTCAACCAAGCTGTACAGTTTCATTTCTACTGTAATAACTGACCTTTTATTTACATGTCTGCCTGAGGGGATTGACTCACTTTGAGGAACTGACTCTGCAGGCTGCTGCTTGGTCTTTGTCAAAGTTTTATAATAAATCTCATGCGATGCAACAAAGAGGTTGCATCGCAATCTACAGTGTTAAATGGATATATTTTGTATGTGTGCTCTGTGTGTGCTTGAAAATGATGTTTCCTACCCTTTCATCTCCCCCAGACGTGGATTAGTTCAGAGCAGCTGGGTTGCAAAGTGGTTTGCAGATTGAAAGACACGGGGCAGATACGGGCAGGCTTAAGCAGCTTAAACAACACAATCTACGTGAGAATTTGATGCATAGCCTTGCATAGCTTTGAGATCAGAGTGACATTGGCCTGGACTGCAGGTGGGTTTGACTTTGTGGCCTGCCTGAACTAATGCTCGATTTGGTAAGGCTTAATAACCCCAGGCACAGAGCACAGAGGCACATGTGACACCACGCAATGCTGCAACGCAATGGAAAATTTCTACAAAAGAGAAAAAAGATGACGTCATTTAAACACACAAACTAATCAAACGGACGAAAAAAAGAAACAACCACAAAGGAATCACAACGCTAAACAAATCAGCTAAACCAGACCACAACATAGGAAGCCACAAACAACCCAAATGACCACAGAGAGACACACAAGAAAAAGGACACGAATCTACCACAAGGAGAAAATAATGTTTACATGTAAGCATACAAACAATCCAAAACAGATGTGCTTAAAAGAGACACGGGAAGTACCACACAATTAGATAAACGCCTTCAAATATTTACGAAACAAACAAACAAAACATAAGCACACACGTAGAAAGCTTATGAAGCCTAAAGTCTAAATCTAATCAAACTGTAGATAATATATAATAAGATTTTCTTGTTTTATGCAACTTATGACCTTCATCATGAGGTTGTTGTGAGGCTTTGTTGATATCAGGGGACTTCAAAAGCTTCTGGATTTATCGTGTGGATTTTGGATGGAGGGGACTGTGATGCTGAGACAGATGCTGTCTGTGATGTGTGGCTGAAATGTTTAGAGAGCTTTTAACCAGATTTTTGAGAAAGCAGTGAACAATAAGTCTTCACACACAACCTTGTGGGAACTCTACAAGGTTGTTATGTAGCAGCTTGTCAATGGTGTCGAGTGTTTTTGGTTGAAACTGTCCGCAAATGACAAAGAACAAAGTCATCATGCAGGTGATACTGTTATGTAGGACCGACATTCAAACAGGGAGCCCCAGAGAGACGACATTTAGGATGCATAAAGTGTAATTATAGCTCAAGCATAACTGACTTTCAGTTGTAATACATGCAGAATTGCATGCGTGTGTGGACGTCAGAGATGGGCAGTAGCGCTACTGTAATCCGATTACTTTTTTCAAGTAACAAGTAAAGTAAGGGATTACTATTGCAAAAACAGTAATTAGATTACCGTTACTTTCCCATAGGAACGCTGCGTTACTGCGTTACTAAAATCGTGATTTTTTTTGCGAGAATGTCTCATGACAGTGACGTAAGCAAGTGCTAGGTTCGTGACAACAGCTGTGTGCAGATCAACAATGGATCATATATCGAGTGCAGAGAGAGTATGAGCGTGCAGCGTTTAAAGCGTGGAAGTACTGACCTTACTTTGAGTTTGATTCCATAAAAAGTGACAAAAACATTAGTGTCCATTGTGCGCGGGAAGAAAACTTCTTTTTACAGCGAAAAAAACCCCTAAACTTCCAAACAAACACCGAGTGCGCTATGACGTAATGGGAAACTCACAGAGAACTGCCGTATCCTTCCACTGACCGCTGCACACCTGCACCAGGGTAAACCTCCGCCTACCTCACTCCTGCTTTACAGGTGAAAATAGAGCAACAGGACTGCTGAGTCTTTGACTTTATTTATTTTCTGCTGTGTTTCACTTGCATCTATTTGAAAGACTGAGTGTAAACACAAAAAATAATTATTTTAAGTGCTGGAATGTGCAGAAAATAGGTTTAAATATTAAACAAATTTCTTTCAGTCAGAGAATGTTACATATAATTAAATTTTTGCTTGATGCATAAAGTTAAAAGATTAAAACTAATAAGTTTTAAAAAGAGACTTTTCCATTTGATTACATTTTATATGATGGATTATGCAGAAAAAGTAGAATTGGGCTAAAAGATCTATTTATCACCTATTCAGGTTAAAAAGTAACTAAGTAACTAAGTAATTAATTACTTTTGAAAATAAGTAATCAGTAAAGTAACGGGATTACTTACTATTACCAACACTGGTTGTAATAGATGCAGAATTGCATGTGTGTGTGTGGACGTGGTAATCACATGGTAAAATGGTAAATGGTCTGTATTTGTAAAGCGCTTTACTTGGTCCTAAGGACCCCAAAGCGCTTTACACTATACACAATCATCCACCCATCCACACACACATTCACACACTGGTGTGCGGTGCAAAGGTGAACATGCAGTGGTAAAAGCGATGGAAGCTGTTTGAGATCTTCTCCGCTCGTGGATGAAAAGCCTCTTTAAAAATCACACACCTCGACACACATCAAGGAGAACACACATGGACACACAGACACACAAACACACATTTGTTCCTCTGTTATTGTGAGGTTAAAAAAAATAATTTCAGCCAAATCCTATTTCTATAATCCCTTAAATTAACCTTGACTAACACTCCAAAATCCAGCCAGAACAAACCTAATGTAGCGCTAATCTCAAGCCTGAAGCTAATTTAATCAACTAACAATCAACACTGGATGTTTTTAAAAAAAATTGTTGCTCAAATGAAATAAAGAGTTCTCATTTTAGACATTAAACTCTAAAGTCCTGACATCTTAGAGGCTGGAGGAGGAAGTGCATTCAGACACTGAAAATTCTGACTCACACAAATTTTTCTCCCCTAAAAGTTCCTTTTGTTTTTCTGTAAAACTACACAATTCAGTATTCGTTAATGGCCTTTGAAAGTACAGGTCTTGTGCTCAAATCACTTAATTATTTTTTTTTAAATTTGGTTGGATAAAACCTCCATTGTGAAGTTGCCACAGTGGGTGTCCCTGTGGTTTAGCAGGCGGAGCAGGTTAGAGGATTTTAGCAGGACTGTGATTTGATTCCTCCCTCTCCTGGTTTGCATGTCCTTGGGGATGATACTAAATCCAAAGGTCACCGATGTGTGTGACTGAAAAAGTGACAAAAGCAGTCCATTTTACTTTTGTGATTAAAAAATTAACCATTTGCTGATATTTTGTTTTTAAAAACCAACAATCACAGTCTGATTCAGCTGATTTGGAGCATTATCGCCTCGACAGGTCACAACCACAGAAAGACATTCATCTTCTTTGTTCTTTTACAGCTCTCTTTGACAGAGGCTATCTCACCCTACCAGTATCAGCTCCATACTCACAACCCACGCTCCCTCCTCTGCACATGTCGCAACCATGTCAGCCTCACTTCTCTAACTTTGTCTCCGAACCTGAGCTCAGCCTCTGATCTCCTTCTGGAGGAAAACAGATTAGAAATGAACTCCACCTTAATCAGCTAAAGTTGAAAATTCTGGTACAAACGCATTCATGAGTATTAATAATGAGCATGAATGAAAGTGATAAATAATAATTTCCTTTTTAATAATTGAAAAAAAACCTTCTCGTTATGCTTACACCTTAATAAAAAGAACCTTTCCAGTACAGGGATTGTACTTTTCACATGTACACAGTGGTTTTAGTACATTTAGTTAAATATATACAGTTACAGTTGTGCCTGTTCTTATCAAACAAGGAGGTTAGCATATTGATAAATGATGCAGATAAGCCCAAAGCTCAGGCTTCAACTTCTAAACCTTTTTCCAGACTTCACACCGATGCGTTGGGCTCATTGAGACTGGATATCCTCATTGTGGTCATCTCAGGCACATCTCTGCTGTGTTAGCGCAGAAGCCCCATCTGATGCAAGAACTTCCTCCAACTCTTCTGAGCGGCGTTCCCAGGCAAGCAGAGCCACATAATCTCTATTTTGTGTCCTGGGTCTGCCCTGAGGCCCTCACCCATTTAGACACACCCAAAACACCTCAGCTAGGAGGCTTCCAGGAAGCATCTTAATCAGATGTGGAGCCACCTCAGCTGAATCCTTTCCAGTTTAAAGAAGCTCTGTGGATTGGGCAGCAGTTGAAGGCGGGGGCTTTAGTGGTGCAATTCCCAGCTACTTAAACTGGCTTTAGGGACACTGTATGTAATCTTAAAAATGCACCAATTGTGTTTCAGTTTTTTCAGGAGCTCTCAACAACACACAATGCTCCTACTTGTCTTAAAGTCTTTTCTTATTTATTCTTCTTCTGCTTCTTTTAGACGTCGCCACAGTGGCGCCTCATCTCCTCCTTCACTACAACCTTAAATCTTCTCTCTGGTCTTCTTCTTCCTAGCTGAACCATTTTAACATTTCCAGTATATCCACTATCCTTCTGCACATCTAAACCCATCTCAGTCTTGCTGTTATGCTCAAAAGAGTAATGTTGAGACTAACACCAGAGTTTGTAGAAAAATGTGTTTTATTTTATAAGTAGGGATGCAACGATACCAATTTTTTCAAACCGATACGATACCGATACTTGGATCTGAGTACTTGCCGATACAGAGTACAAAAAACGATACTTCTACCACACACACACACACACACACATACAATTAATTGGAAGACAGGTTTTATTTTATTCTCTGCCGATAAAAAAATAAAATCTTAATAAAAATGACCACAAAAAAATTTCAAGTGAAAAATAAACACTTCTGTTAAATTATTGCAGAGTCTCCACATTGTAATTTTACAAAATATCACTGAACTATTGGCACTGTCTCGAGCTTTCAGATAAATAGATAATAAATAAACACTTCTGTTTGGAATAAAATAAATACAAATTAGGTTTGCGAATAAAATAAACTTTTAAATTATTGCAGAGAGTCCATATTGTAAACAAACAAAATAATAATTATTATATAAATAATAAAATATAAAAAATTATAAAATAAATAATAAATAAAATAATAATTGCCCCCCTAGTGGCCAATCTAACAAACTACAACAGAAATGACAAGCAACCCTCTGATTAATGAAATAAGTTGGTATCGGTTAACTTTTACGAGTATGAGTACACACACATTTTACAGTATCGGCCCCGATACCCGATACCAGTATCGGTATCGGTGCATCCCTATTTATAAGTATTTAATAAATAAAGTATTTAATAACCTCAGCTCAAAATGACAGCCCAGAGATCATGAAGGCATTGCTCAAACTCAGGCATGCTGTTTTCCACACCTCGTCAGGTTTAAGTGTCGACAGTTAAGCTTCAGCAACACTTAGACTCTTGCAATGCTGCTGGGGTTTGCAGAGGGCTGTAACACTCAACCTGAGCCGTCCCTTTGATTTACTCCTCCTAATTTTGTCCCTTCTGTTCACTCCCAGTGAAATCTTAACACCCCCGGGTCGTCCCCCTGTAACTGTTCAAGTTGAGTCCAAGAATGAAATATTTTGCCTGAAATGAGCAAAATAGTTTAAGCAGAAGTTGTGAGCAGAACTTCCACTACTGCTGGAAACATTTGGTCCTCACAAAGATAGACGAACACACAAAAGCACAGGTCAGTGCGACAGATGAGGGCAGGCTGCCTGCTGTCAGCAGCAGGATTCACCCACAACTGCTGCTGTAATACTACACTGAACACACACACAGACACACAATTAATTCAAATCTAATTTAGGGATTTTCTCCGTTTAAAGGAAACACTGTTGAAACTGGCTTATTTGCTGCATTACTGGGAAGTGTTCAATGCAGTTCTGTGCTACATTTACAAACCTTCATTTGTCTTCTTTACATTTATTGTAATATATATTCAACACATATGTACGTAAAATAACATTTTTAGTGTGACCTCAAACATCAATCGCAGGCCGATTTTGTTTTATCGCAGTAATTTCAGCTCTGCTGTGTACTCACTCGGCTGTTTTCGCACTTTAATTTCACTGAGATTACCTGCTGTACAAACAGTGAGGGCTGGGTTATGGTATTATATACATGGATCAAGGTCATATTGTTATCTCACTGTTGCAACACATACATCAGCTCTCAGGTGGTGTAAACGACAAAGGGTCAAACTCAGTCACTGCTTTATTGCATGACTGTTTTTGTTGCATTTGCATTTATTTGCTTTATGTGTTTATTTTAAGTGTGTTATATGGAATCAAATGCAGAGTCATTATTATAACTGTCTGTGCTTGGACATGCTTTGGAAACATTTTTATGCACAAATTGCACTTCAGATTGCAAACGACTGTACATATTGAGTAGATATTTATATTGAATTTGGCTGAGATAAAGAAATCAGAGTGTTAAATGTATGTTGGGTTGGACAGAGTCCATTCAGGCAGTTTATGTATTTGGTTCTCCTACAGGAATCTGAAGAAGCTTATTAAACAGCGTGAGCTGCTCAGAACAGAAGCTGCATTCACCGATTCTGGAAAACTGGCTGTTGCTGTTTTTTTTCCCATTCAAAACCTGTTTGAGATGCAAGCTTTCAAAATCTGCAGTATGCTAAACCTGCAGTGGTCACTCCTCTGTGGGCTGGTGCTCCTGCAGACAGCAGACTAAGCAAAAAGAGCAGCTTTTCCACTTAACTGTGAAGTGCTGCAGACTTACTTTTAAACTAAAAATAATCCTGCCGCGCTGTGAAGGGCAGGAAGCCTTGATGTTACTTTTACACATTACTATTTATTTTAAGCAAATGAAAGGAAATCTACAGAAGTGAAATTTCCTTTGCAGCCGACTCTGTGGTTTTTCAGTAAAACTGGGATGTGAGAGTCAGCAGCCCATATGGGAACCTCTTTGTGACGTGTGCTTCAGAAGTGAGTCACAGCTTCCTGACATCCACAGAGTTTCCTGTAAGTCTCTGCTCTCCCTAAACTGATGCTGTAGAAACCTCAGCTTCCTGCTCCTCAGTCAGCTCTAGTAACTTTAAATAATTGTGTTGCTGTAACAGTGAAAGGAATTCATAAAGCATCAACAGATCACTCAGCAATGTCATTGGTGGAGAGTATATTTACTTAAAAGCTTCACAGCCTGAATGTAAAGTCTCTGAGGTTTAATCTGTATTTTAAACTCATACAAAGGCACATAAGCTACTTTCAGCTGCTCCCTCGTCACAAAAGGCCACCGCAGCAGGCAGTAATATAATATTTCTGTTCACGCAGACTAAAAGTAATTTAGATGTTTATGGTTAGTGTTGTCTCTTAGGAAGACGGCTCCTTGTTCAAATCTGAAAGCCTGCTGAAGCCTTTCTGTCAGGAGGTTGCATGTTCTCCCACAGTGCAAAGATATGCAGTTCTATCATTGACCATAGGGTTGAATGATTGCCTATCACTGTGTGTTGCCCATGTGACTGACTGGCTCTCATATTTCATAAGTGATTAATAAAAAGGATCTTAAACCATAAAGCTGGATCCAGCAGCAACTGGTTTCCTTTAGGTACCAATAAAACCGTATGGCAGCTCTCCTCAGTCTGACCTTTTCTACCCTGTGCAGGGCCCACATCATATTTTAGCTGTTAGTCCTGCTGTGTATACAACACAACAATGGATACAGAAACCTCTTCAGCCAGCCAGTTTACATCGTCACCGTTTCTGTGATCTGTGATGTTAAAAAAGGCAAAATTTTCAGGCTCAAAAATACAAATTGGAGACATTCACAAAAAAAAAAGCATCTGCACTGATTGGTTGGGCTTATGGTCATGTGGCTTCAGACCCTCCCTCCATCACTGAGAAAACATAGATAGCACCAAATCTTGAACTTAAACTGAACGGCTACGTTTAAGGGGCTGTGTTTAGGTGTCTAACTCTACCCCTTTATGCACCCTGGAACTAGTGGAAGCTGTGAGAGACACTTTTTACTATTTTATTGGCCTTTTTATTTGTTCTACTGTTCTAGTTTTTCTTCATAATCAGAAGAAACATCTCATGGATTACTTTGCAACACGAATCAAGTAGACAAAGACATTTTTAAGCATAAATAGATCTGAAGCATTGAATTGAACACCAACAGCAGGACGCCACATTCAACACATCTGCATTAAAGTCCCAAAAAGCAAAATAAGACACAAACAATAAGTCAGCTCTCGTCTCATCTGCACTACTGGCTCAAACTGCCTCAGTAGGAACGCACAGATCTAACAGCGAGTCTGCCTCACCCTCCAAACTTGAACTTGCTGTTCTCCCCGAGGAAGACATCCTTGTGTTTCCTGCGGCTCGAACTGCGGCCGCCTGTCACCATGGCGACAAAGCTGACTGCTGCCAGAGCCAGGTAGGTGAGTACGTCCACCTTCATTCTTCACAGGTTTCCCTGCCAAAGCAGACACAGCTCTAACATCCCGACCATCTCTCCTCCAGTCCTGCTGACTAACGCTGGTCAACCATCCCACAGCAGCTGGACGTTTCCTCAACCAGAGACCTCCAGGACGTCAGTGAGATTTCCAACCAGGACAAACACATGAGGAAGTTCCTGAAGTATTCATGTGTCTCTGCAGTGTAGATCTCTGCAGCTCCCAAGTTTCCAGCTGAACATCCCAGCTCGATGATCTCCAGGAATCTTCTGCCTTCCCTCCAAATCATCCATCCGCTGCTCTCCTCTCTCCCACTTTCACTCCCTCTCCCTCTCTCTCTCTCCCAGTCTGTTTGTTTCTGCAGTTGTGTGGATCTCTCTATCCCTGATTAAAATCGATATGAATCTATTCCTCGCGGCGATAGAGGAATGACACTAATTCCACCCTAATCCTCTTATCTACAGCCACAGCAATCTTTCACTAACCTACAAACAGCCACACACATGCATACACGCACACTCATCAGTAATCAGGATTTTCTCAGTGGGACAATGAAAAAAGAAGCACGAGGTTAGCGCACACCTCCACTTTGTATAGGTGGAGTATTTGTGAGGGAAAATGAATCGTGGGTTTGAAAGCGGCACAAACAACAATAGCTCATCAAGCTCAGCCGCGCTTTAATCTGAGCTAGAGTGGAGGGAAATGTGTCTAATCCCGCTTTACCTACCGTCTTCCTCAGCTTACACCTCTGGAAGACATAATCCTGAACACACAAGCGGTGCCGCAACACAGAAATGTGCACAAACTGCATTTTTCAGTGACGTGTTTTGAGTAATTTAAGCAACTTTTTGGAATTCCCTGCTTTGCATGTGAGTTGTCAAAGTTCAGTGATCTCAACATGACACATATCCTCTTACAGTTTCTGCAGGTCTGAAATACTCAAAAAGTGTGAACTCTAACATCACTAATAATAATGTTAATGTTCACTGCCACAGCAACAGGTTTTTAAAGCAGGAAGAGCACAAAATTAATGCTTCACTTCTCACAACATTTGTTCTCCTTTGATTTAATTAGACCAGTTACTTTTAATTAACTCGAGGCATTTTGAGGAACTAAACTGTGTCAGTATCAGGCTGTAACCTTCTTTACTACAAAGTGAGATAAACGGGTTAGAGTAAAATTAGAGTTTCTGTCTCATGAAGGCTGCTCTATTTACCTGCCTGGCTAAATCACCATGGTTACACATCCTGGACACATAACCTGGCCAGAGCAGGCTATGTTCAGAGTTTTAATTTAAAATTAGCTCAAATCTTAATGTTTTCACAGATGATTTTATTCACAGTATGTTTTAAGTATGAGGCAATATGTTTTATATGTGCAAGATGAAGGCTAGCTGTAAAGTTAAGTGGTCCAAACTGTGCATGGCAAGAATACCTGATCAATTAAAAAAATAATTTCACTTTGATCTACAGTCAAACTAAAGTGAGGCTATGGGATGGTAACATTTAATATTTAAATGTATCCATGTAACAAACCCAGGTGCACGTTCATGTTTTGCAGAATCTCTTTATTAATGGTTTGTTGTTCACACACTGTTAGCTGCAGCTCTCTCTCTCTCTGCCAGCTACACTCACTGACAAAAACCTCCCTACTGCAGGACCCAGTACCATGTTTAAGTCGGCGAGCATGACTGTGGATGCCGTGCAGGTGCGTCCGCCTTCCCTGCACGGCACCGCAAGCCACACCCCGCTACAATCCAATTTGAAGTTTCAAAGCTTTAAGTGTCTAAATCTACATAATCTCTTCTCTTATTTGCAACATGGTTTCTTTTAACAGTTACATCTTTATTGTTATCATTATTTATAGTTTTTCTTTTTAAATCTTTTTATTTGCACCATTTTAAATTTTATATAGACTTCAAGTTAGGGGCGTGGCCACTTGTTTGACAATTATCGTGTCACAGGCAGCTCTAGCCGGCAATTGTATTCTAGGGTTTGTTCCTAAACTGTGTTTGTGTTGTTAGTGCTTTATGGTGCCTCCAAAAGATCTGTGCTCCAGTTTTTGGTGAATGAAATTCTTGTTTGTTAACTATCACGGACCCGGCTCTGGAGGACTCGGGGATCCTCGAGCAGGATGGACCGTTATTATCATTATTATTGTTATTATTATTATTATTATTATTATTATTATTATTATTATTAGTGTTGTTATTAGTGTTGTTATTAGTGTTGTTATTTGGGGATGTGTGTTTTTCTGCACTATGCTGTGTTGTTCGGTGTTCCACTCATTATATGTAGAGGCAGGGTGTGTGGGTGTGTACATGTGTGGCTGGAGGATGGAGAGCAGCCACATGCAGGCCTGATGGGTGTGGCCCTGCAGGAGGAGTGGCCACACCTGAAGTTCCTGCCACACACCTGTTGGTGATCAGGGCTCGTCGGGGGAGCTACTTAGGAGAGTGTTGGAGCTCCCACCGGCGCGGTATCATTGAGTTGTCTACCCAAGTTAGTGTGTTTCAGCATACGACGGTGCAGTTCGTGTATGCCCGCCAGGGTCGGTGTTGATGGCTGTTTTTGTGGTTTTGTGGTGGACCAGAACGGCAGCACGCACAGGGTGTGCGAGAACACAACAGCAGGGCGCACACACACACGGGATTCAAGGGAGCAACAGGGAGTTATTGTGTTTACAGCCTTCACTGTAAATAAAGAGCACTGTTTGCATCGCAGAACCATGTGTTTTGGGTCCTCAGTCCCCCATATCCCCATTAACAATCTATTACTGTGTGTTGCACCTGTACAGTGTATGGATGCTAACCATGCTTGCACCACTATCCTGACCAAATTTGATCATTTCTGGTTCCAACCCATTGTGGTGGTGCCCGAAATACTAAAACCAGTGTGTGATGTCAGAGTGTCTGTGTTCGTTTTTACATGCTGTGTGGTTAGTACATGTGTGCAGCCGCTCCCTCATTCTCCGAGGCATTACCACTGCAGATAGATCCACATGTTTCATTTTTATACAGATTTTGAAATCCTCCCATTTGGGTCTTGAGGTGGTTTGTGACCCCCTGAGGATGGGTTTTGTGTCTCCACGTTGTGTCTCCACACATGGAAAATGTGTTAAAACTCCATCATGGAGCTACGATCTATAATCAATGCTTGTGATAAAGGATAACAGATGTTATTAAGTATGTTCAAGAAAGACTGGAGGACAAGGAGTAAGAATGAAGATCAACTAACAGGGTTTTGTGTTTATTGGTTAATTTATATTCTTAGATTATTGTCATTCATGGTTTTCTGCTTTGTTTATTTCTAGTTCCCAGGATTTCGGTTTCTGTTGCCTTCCCTGTGTTCCTTGTCGAGTCACTTTTGTCTCCATGTCTCAGTGTCTGGTCTGTTTTCCTCTGACGGTCCCATGTCATTTGTCAGCGTATCTAGTTTCGCTTCTCCTTGTTTCTTTATGTGTAATTAGTCCCAGCTGTGTTTTCCTCCTGTTTCCCATTCCCTCATTACTTCCTTCCACATTTCTAGTTTCCCATTGTTTTGTTTCTAGTTGTCATGCTCAGGGTTTTAGTTTGTTTTGGTTTATGGAAGATTTCTTCAGTAATAAAGCTGCTGCCTTAAGTTCGCCTTTTTGTTTCCTTGTCTTTTTCTTCTCGCCCATCTAATATATGATTAGTTCCCTGAAAAAAAGGCAAAAGTAGAACTTGAAGGTGGATTACTAAAGTTTTTGTTAAATGTCCCAAACACAATCAGGAAGAAACTGAGACTTGGGAACAGCTTTGGATTCCTTGTGTTAATAAAGGACTCGTGGACAGGTGGAGTAGCTGAGGGACAAACCGCTGGCACTGTAATTACACTCTGATCTACCAGCTGAGCCGCAAATGCCTGAAAAGATTCAGTCAGCCATAGCTGATGAGTTGCTGAGAGAGGCGCATAAGAAAATTCCATAATGTCAAGGATGTCATTCATGTGGCACTTTTCCCGCTCGAGTTATCTCTGCTATGACAGTGAAAACAGGAAACACCCAGCCAACGTTGTTGTTGCACTGATGCATGGTAATGGAGTAAATACCTGCATGGGGGCGTTACCTGGAGTGGGGAGATGTGCTGCAAAGGACTTTGGAGTCATTACTTGTTTTATTTATACAATAACCATTATCTCATGATCATGTAGTACTGTCCTCTTCCAAGAACCACACGAGTCTATTAATCATGAATATCATAAATCAATAAAATGATGCTTCTAACATCAATATCAGAAAGCTAATTGGAATAACGTACCACTGAATGAACAGCATACGATAAAACATAAAGATGGTGCTGAATTTGAAGAAGGGCCCACTTTGAGACTCTCTCTGTGGATTTCCAGACACATTTAATTGTATTAACTAACAACAAACATGAGTGTAAGGACAGCTCTGCCTGTTTTTGCAGAATCTGATCTCATCTGAATCTTTTTTTAATCTAATCCATCACATCAAATCACCTTCATCAACATTTCCATGCACACTGCATGTTTTAATGACATCCAATACTCACAATAAACAGGTTAACAGGATTTAACCAGTGTTAACAGCTGCATGTATTGGAGAACGACTTTTCAAAAGACATGCCCGGGCACATGTATGGATTATGCTATAGGGTAATTGCTGCCTGACTGCACTTGTTCAGACAGTTCGTCTTTGAAACTGTTCACAATGCAGATTAAGGTTTCTTAACTATTCGTAAATAGCACAAGAGACAAAGGAAAAGAACTTTATCACCACTTATTACCACTTACCTGCCTTTATCCCATGAAACAGGAGCCCTACTCTGCAGAGGAGCTCGCTGTGCCGGTGTCCAGTTTCCAGGTGTGACTGTGAGTAAGTGTGTTTCTGTAAAAAGACAAGAGCACAAGTGTATCTGCAAACAATAGGACTTAAAAGTACATTTAAAAGGGATTTCTTTCCACCTCCATTTTTTCATTCTTTGCACTCTACTGTAGCTTAGCACTATGCTTCAAAATAATCTCTGTTTATCTTCTACTGGGCCTTGTTGAACCCTGTCAGGTTGACACTTCTCCCTTAAAGCCAGCCTTGTTCTGATTGGCTGCCTCTCACAAACAGAACGTCATACAACATCATAAAGAGTCAAGAGTATAAAAGAACTGTCTGAAATCCAGGTCTGAGTGAAGCCCCTTCAGTTTGTCCTCTGTCAGAAACAAGCTGCTTACCTCATGTCTTTTTAAGTCCATCCTCGTCCTCTGATTGGCCGTGGCTTACAAACAGAAGGTTTGAGCAGCAGGTGTCTGGGGTTCCTCTGCTCACGGCCACATCGTTCTTATTCATCAAGCTTCATGTTTGCTTCTCTCCATCTCATCTAAACAGAGTGTGTGTGTGCGTGTGTGTGTTTGTGTGTGTGTGTGTGTGTCTGATGTGGCCATATTAGGAAGATCCCCTCTCTATGACATCATACAGAGCCATGAGCAGAAAAATCCTTTTAAATGGAGCATTTGCAGCAGCTCTAAGACTCATACTTTGGATCACAGGGATCACCTGTTCATACACTGAGATCATTATATGAAACTTTCATTTAACAAGAACAATAAATGTAAATCCTGTGTCTCCCTGATGCTCTGTTTCGAGACTGGAGCCCAGAATTAGAAGCAAACCTTCAGGGGCTGCACTGCAGCTTCTCTGTGTGTTTGCCTCAGCAGGTGTCAAACGGTTGGACGTTTTGGCATATATCACATAGCACATGGTACAGCACACCCACTAAAACAGCTCTGGACTGAAAACAAACCCCTCTGACATTTTGTGCCAGCAGAAGCAGAGAAATTGCTGCGAGGGTCTTGTGTGCCTGTGTGTGTGAGCCTGTGTGCATGTGTGATGTGTGTGTTTGTGTGTGTTTTGCCAATTACAACCAAACTCCACCCATTCAGAGGGTGTGTGTCTGACGGTGCTGTGTGAAGGGTGAAAAGTGTGCCTCCGTGTGTGAGTGTGTCTGTGTTCAGCCTATTCTCTGGATAACCTGTTGAGCCAGTCAAGCTAACGCTCAGTCTCTGGAGGCAGGAGGCTCAGAGCAGCTCGGTTCTTCCTTTGCCCTCCATCTCTTCCTCTTTCTGCTGGATTTCATCTGAACTGGAGCTGAGTCACCGTAAGTCACCGGGGTTGGTGTTTCCCTGCTTTCCCACTGATTCATCACCACTTCTCTGACAGGCTTCACCTCTTTACAAAGTTGACTTTTTGGACTAATGCTAAAATAAGGTTTACTGTTGATGCCTGGAAATTCCTGTAAGTACTTGTTGCTTTATTTTTCTATCATTTATTGCACATATATAGACACTAGAACCACATCTGCCAAGTTCTTTTCACACATTGAGGACTGTGTGACAACTCTGAAGCCGAAGAGAAGCTAAACTCTGGAGCTTTCTGTGTCTGTGTGGAAAACAAAAAAACGATTTATGTAATTTAAGAGCAGCTTTGAAACAAGACTATAATAATATGTCCATTATCTTCATTCATAAAACTAATCAGCCAGCGCACCATAGCATCCTAGATGTGAGATAAGATATGAGACACTTTGTAGCTGGGCAATGATGACAGGTGAACTATTGTTAAATTCTATAAACATGGCATTTGGATTTTTTTAAACATCTCTTCTGTGCACACTTAATTTGAAATGATGCACTTTTGTCTATGTCCATGTTTTCTGTGTTTATATTGGTAAAAGGTTAAAAACGTTTATTTTAGAAGGTCAGGTGACTGACGGTACTTTACGTCTTGATTGATTTAGTTCGTCGGTTTGTTTGTAAGATTACTAAAAACAGTTGTGGCCAGATTTCCACACAAATGTCTCAGCTCTGCTCAGCTTGTGAAACCATTTTCAATTTTCTTTACCATTAAAAGATAAGGAAAATTTAACTTAGCTTCTTATGTCAAATAAATATCAAACACATATCAAACTGCAAAAAGAAAAACTGGGAGAGATCACCTAAAGAAGCAAGCCTGGATCCAGATGCCTCGCTGGATACTTGTGCTCACAATGTGCATGGCGTCGTTTTGGAGGGAGTGCAACCTGCACTCTTTGATGAGCTCCAACTGTTTAGAAATTAACTCTCTCATTACTGAGCCACTTCACTGCTTCTGCAGTGACTCTGTGTCTATAAATGCAATGAATCACCTGTGGTTCACAGTGAGGTAAATGGGTAGTGGGTTTTATGGTAGGTTTTGGACTCCTCACTTTATTTGTCTGGTAAGCTTCTTTTTTGTAATATGAGAATGCCCAAATAAAACAAATTTAGAGTTCAAAGAGTAATAGAAACCACACTGGCACTGGTACAAACCTGCCAATGCCAAATTAGATCCCCACCAAAACACAACTGGTTATTGCTTTGCCCATCTTACTGGTCTAAACCAGCTTTCACAAGGCTGAGTTTAACTTGAGGTATAGTCACAGCCCGTTTAGTTTAAAGGGGGATTATTAATGTGGAAAAAGCTCTGAACTTCTTTGAAACAGCACATTTCACTGCTTGTTTATGTCCCATTTCTTGTAGATGAGCTACTGTATGGAATTAATTTGTGAAGAAATGTGCTGAATAAATAAATTGTCCTTTTATTTTCTTATCAAAACATCAAACCTGAATTTCTTCCCTAAAAACATGTTCTGTCACGTTTTCCACTCTGTATCTTTTTGTTTCCATGTTATCATGAATGCTTCTCTAATTATGCCTTTTCTCCTGCTTTTCCCTAGTACTTGTGTTACACCGAACCACCCAGAGAGATTCAAGGAAAAAACTGCTGAAAGGAAAAAAAGAAGAGTGGCAAAATTTGGCTGGAATCACTCAGTGGAAGGATTTTGGACTGAAGGCCTGTCTGAATACTTTTCTCTGTGTCATCACTCTGTATGTGTGTGTGTCTGCTTGCGTTTTAAATGTGCATAGCTGAAAGGAAATCATGTCAGCGATATACACCTGGGCTTGTTTCCTCCTCTGGATCAGCTTCACCACACAGGACAAAACCCCAGGTAAGACACAAACGCCTCTTTGTCTGTTTCATTTCATCTGATCCACTCACACGGATTAAAGGACTGAAGGGTTTCTTTGCAGCACCCGACACACAGATCCAGTTTGTTAAGAAGAAACAGAATGAATGAATGAATGAATGCATCTTAAAACTGCATGTTGCAAAACTTTTCTCTTGGATTAGTCAGGCAGCAGATTCAAGTTTTTTCCTCTCAGTTAAATTGTGACATCAGAAAAAATCCGGCCACAGCAAGTGAACGAGCAGCTGAACTTACAGGGGAAACAGTTCGAACAGCTCACAGCAACATTGCTAACTTCTGAGATCACTTTTCAATCTATGACTTCGCTGCTGACATCTACAAGGTTTTAATCTGGTCTGACTAACTTGGAAAGGAAACAGAAAATGACGCAGCTGAGATTTTAACAGCTAGCTGTGTTTCTAAGAGAAGCATGTTCTCTTCCCCAAACTGAACTTTACGAAAAGGTCAAGCTGATTTGTCTTCCTCTTTGGAGGAAGGCAGGAAGTTTAACTGACAGTGAGCAAAATTTGGTTTGTTAGCTGGCTGGTGTCAGTGGTCTGCTGGGATTGGCTGTTACTAGCTGAAGGAGCTCGTAAACATCGTCCGAGCCGTCTATATCAAAGTGGATGCTTTTCCCTTGATTTAAAAATATTGTGTATTGCCTCAGAGCTCAAAGTAGCTTTTCTCTTCTGTTTTTACACCCAGCTGAAAATCAGACTATCTGATCAGAAATTAATTGTAGAAAGTTGATGGAGAAAACATTGAGTCTACAGCCCTCCTGTGACTTCCTACAGGGGACATAAGAGGAAGGTTCCACTATGTAAGGCTTCGCAAATTTGAATAACTGCTTTGAAAAGTGCTTAAAGTAATATTTGCAGTCCTTATCTACTTCAAACATCCAAAAGAAAAAAAATACTTCTGCAGAATCATATCACCACAAACATTTCAGAGGGAGAGGTTGGGACCTGTGGCACACCCCTCACCAAATGTCACAACTTTGTCTGTACTTGTAGTTTACGTGACTTATACGTTTCATTGATCCGACAGTTTTAGTTTCTAGTTTTCAGTTCTGGATTGTTTCATTCCAATTAAACGTTAAACTCCCTCGCTGAACTGCCACACTGACTGGGTAAGCAGGCAGCGAGGCTTTAGAGAGCCACATGTAACTGAAGCCAAAAGCTATTGGCCTTAACTGAGATATGATGATTTTGTTAAAAGAAAAATACAGACAACACATTAGATGAGCTCTTCTATTTAAAAACTAAGAATATGAATAGTGTGAACTGTGAAATAGACTTTTAAGGCTTGACTCATCAGATTTTACAAGCAAGTTCAAGGTGGAGGGGAAGTCGGGCTAACTGTACTGCTAATATTTGTAATCCCATTTAATGTTTTAATCTGCTCACCTATCAGTTAACGTGCATAATTATATTAGGCTGAGTGTTTATTTCATTCAGTAAATGCATGCATGAAGTCCATTTTCACCCTTTGAAGATAACATATTTGCTTCACTGCAAACATTTTAGCAAGGGCACAAAATGTCATTTCCCTGTGTGACAGGAGCCGGCTTTGATATCACTGAGCATTCACGCAGGTAAGCTGCCTGCTACATTGCACAGGTGTGAGTCAGCAGTCTGAATCAGTACGCTGCTGCTGCTGCTGCCATAGTGGAAATTTACAAGAAAAGGAAGAAGGAGCCAAAAAAGCAGCAGCATGAGTCAGCAGATTCCATCATAATACTGCCCAAGGTGGAGAGGGGGATGAAAGAAACACTCAAGTGATAAAGCAACGATTAATCCCTCTAGTTATTCGAATGCTGCAGTGGCAGTAACTGTCGCACAATTTTGCAAACACACGGATTTGAATTTGAGAAAAATCCCCCAAATAAACAAATAATAATAATCTCCTGGCCCAGTCCAGTGATCTGATTCCAGGTTTGGCTCAGACCTGTCCTAAAACAGGGAGAGTAAAAGCCATCTCTGAGCAGGATAATTAGGCAATCTGTACTACGCTCGAACACCCACCCTCTTTCAACTTCCCCAACTTTAATCCTGTCATCCACGTGGGATTTTTCACAAAGTGTGTACTGAATCCTACTGATGCAGTTCTTCCAGACAAGTTTTCCAATGAAGTTTTTAGTTGCACTCCACAAACTGCATATAAACGATGGACAGACGCATCCATTGGTTTGTGGTCTACACATGTGAAATAGTGCAATCTGCAGATTTAGACCACAGCCTGAGTGAAAGTGTGTTGGCTAATGCTAGCAAACTTGTTTAGCGAGCTGCTAACTATACAGGTCCAGCTCACTGACTCCAGGAATATGAAATGAAGCCTAGCAGGCAGTCAACGTGGCCACACCCCTTACCTTAAGTCTTATTAAAATTCATACAAATGAGCTGTGTTAGCATTGATCCCCCAGACAAAAAAATAAATAAAAAGTTGACTAAAATACCAATTTGAATTCAGAAACTATTGTTTATACTGGACAGTTTCTGTCAAAATGAAATGCACATGTACATGTGGACACAGCCTCAGTTTTCCTCGAACTATTTGAAACACTTTTACGGGCCAGATCAAGTTGTTAGCATTTATAGTAAGGTGTTTCTTTTCTATATTTGTGTTTCCTTGTGTTTATAGATACTTATTCTTGGAAGACCTTTAGTGTGTTTTTTGGACATTTTTGTGAATTATTCAGCTTATTGGCTTTGCATGACCACAGTCTCTTTAAAAGATATGGTTTTAAGAGGTTTAGGATCTGATCTCTCTCTACCTGTGGTGTGCCGCAGTACTTCCTGAGTTTGGTACACCTAGTTCTCAAACCCTTGTTTTCTCTATCTGGACATGAATGCAGATGTGGAGCAGTGGTATGATCGTCATATCTCACCCAAGTAAACAGGCAGCAATCATGCTTTGAGCATACTCTTGGGTACAGCAACTAAAAATGAAAGTAGACTGGAGGTGCTTTTCTCAGAAATTAGGAAGGTGGAGTTCTGATCAAAGCTTTACAAACCGTTGGTGTTTCCAGAGAAGGAAATAAATTCAGAGGTTGCTTTGTTTGTACAATGGGTGCAGGTAGTTGGCATTTGTCATATGTCAGTTATACAACTGTAGAAGTCCTCATTCCTGCAGACTTAAGGGAGAGTTGATAGGAATCTGTGGATACACTCATTTGCTTTTCTTTTTTGTGTAATAAAAGCAAAGATATCTTTATAAATTGTAATTGTCAGATAAGGCCCACAACATAGTTCAAACACAGATAAATTGTATCTCATTCTTTTCTCCCTTGAAAGGTCCGACGTGTCAGGAAATACAATTGTATTTAAAGAACCTCTTAATCTTAGTCAAAGGAGCTTGTAAAGAAAAGCGTCTGGACTTCTTTATGTTGCTTGAAGACGTTTCACCTCTCATCCATTCTTCAGTTCTAAGGTCAAATGGTGGGGAGTCCCAGATTTAAACCCAGTGGGAGTTTCCCCCCACAGAGGGACAAAAGGACCCCCTGATGATCCTCTAATCGCCTGAGCCAAGGTGTGAAAGCGGTTGTGGGTCCCAATCAGCCAGAGTTTCGGGTGAGTTCATTGTGAAACCTGGCCCCACCTTATCATGTGATTTCCTGAGGTCAGATGGCCCAGGATGTGAGTGGGCGTTAAGGCGTCTGGGGAGGGAACTCAAAACTGGATTATAGATGGCAGAGAGTTGGTGTCGTAAACCACCGCCTCTGTTCAGTCCAGACGCTTTTCTTTACAAGCTCCTTTGACTACGACGACCTGGATGACTGAGAACCTTCACAGACAACCTCTTAATCTTCTTAAAGAGACTGTGATACAGTATCTCAGGAAAAAATCACGGCCTTAATTAGGAGGGTTAAGTTAATCCTATAATGCCCTTAGTGTCATATTTGATACATGAGTTTCTGAGACCTCGATCCATGTTTGCCATAATTTCAAAATGTTATGGACAAAACTTTTTTTTGTCTAAAATTAACATTGTTGTTATCAAAAACTCCCAATGTAAGAAATGTGATACAAAAATATATAATAAATCTATAAGAAACAAAACATGATTTGGTGGATTTTGTTATAAGGGTTAATAAACATCTCAGTTCCAAAAAATCTGAATTTTCTGGGTATTTTTTAATAGTTTGGGTCTTAGAGGGTTAAGAAAGGCTGCAGGTCCTGATGCCATTTGTGGGCACACTCTGAACTCTGCTGATCATCTTAGTTTTTCAGTGGTATCTTAATAGTGGACAATTCCCCACAATCTGGAAGACATCCACCAACATACCTACTCCGAAAACAAAACAACTCAAATAAAGGCTGATCTCAGACCAGACTAGTTCATTGCAATTTGTTTATGAGCCAAGTCAAAGTGTGGATGACGCCAACCTCTTTATATTAAACAGAGTCTATGAGCAGCTCAGAAAACACAGTCCTGACTCGGGACTTCTGTTTGTTGATTTCTCTTCTGCTTTCAGTGAGATTCAGCCTCATCATCTGATGGAAAGCATTCCCTTTTAAACGTTCAGATCAGCACCTGATGCTGATTTTAAACTTTCTCACTGAAACAGTCCAACAGGTCCCAGCAAATGTCTAGTAGGATTGCATCAAGCTCCAGTTTGCCTCACAGCTATGTTCTGTCACGCCTTCTACTTATTATGCACACCAACAGCTGACGTCTTATGAGAACAGTTTCCTGATGACGCTGTCCTTCTGTCCTCTTGCATTTGCTTCAAGGTTCTGGTCCTGTTTTACCTGAATGTGTGAAGTGGTGTAATGACAGCTATGTGAACTTAAATCTGAAGGAAATGATTATTGACTTCTGACTGTGTAACGAGTAAAACGCCGATGCAATTCATGACATGGACGCCCAGATAGCACAGTCTTATAAATATCTCAGGCTCAGTCTTTGACCATCAACTAAAGTTCGATGTGAACACAAAGTCCATCGTGAAACAGGGTCAACAGAGAACATATTTGTAAAGCAGGCTGGACTCTGTTAATGTTATAAGAACATTTTATGTAACTTCTATTGTTCATTAATTAAAAGGCTGTAAGAATTTCAGTGTTTTTATTTATTAAGGACAGAAACGCCCTCTGCAGCATTATTAATACCTCCTCCAAAATCACATCGTCAGGCAACATGTTTGTCATCTGAGTTCAGGAAGTTGCTCTCAGGTTGCCGTTCCCTTTGTTTGTTCTACATTCCAGTGCAGAACAAACAGATACTTAAAATCCTTCATTCCCTCAGCTGTTAGATCACTTAACGCTGACAGGACACATTTAGATCAATCTTTCTGTGGATGTTTAATTTTATGGTTTACTCTTTCTTTGAATGTATTTATTTATTGGTTTATTTATTGACCTTATAGTTGTTTGTCTTGACATGGAACAGTGTTTGTGATTGGTGGTCGTGTGAGAGTAGGCCGTGTGGGTAAGCTGCAAACAAATTGCCCTTATTTGGGCATTAATAAAGTTTATCTGAATCTGAGATAAACACCGCCCACTGTCATTTCCCAGCAGGCTAATGACAAATAAAATGGCAGATATTAGCTGATAACAATGTTTACATGATAATACTCGGTGGAAAAAAAGGATTCATAAATATCACTGCATCAGTGGTTTGGCTATGTAACATGACTAAGTTATGCTCTTCTCAAATAATCAGGGTCTTCTGATAGTGATGAAATCCTCAGTGGTTTCTCTGTGAATAAATGCAGCATGTTTGAGCAGTATTAAATGCAAATGCATTAATCCGCTGTAGAAAACAGTCTGGGACAAATGCACTAAATCCTCCAGTTTCTGGACATATTATTAAAAACAGCAGCCATTGGTCTGTTTTAGGAGATCACTGAGCAGGTTTTTAAAACTCAAGTGTATTGCAACTGTACGTGTCCAGTAAAAGAAGTCCAAACGAGAACAGACAACATGCTCGTTTTCTCGAGCTTTTTGTGGAGTTCACTGATGACCCTGTGAATCCACTCAGTGCCAGTTAAACTGCTTGTGCTTCCAATCACAGCTCAGCAGTCATAAAAAATGAACAAACCCGAGACATTTAAGTTGTGACGAGTTACTAGACCTGGCTGCACTAACATTGTTCTTATTATTAATGCTGTTTGTGTATCAAAAAAAAAAAACAACTTATCTCAGGAATGTCTTCAAACTTCCTGACTGTATATGACAGGAGGGCATGTAGGAACAAGAAAGAGGCTATTTTTTTAAAAACTTGTATTTCTCACGAATGCAGTTTGATTTCCTGTTTGAGTCACCTCATGTGGTAAACATTACTGCAGTCTATTCATTGCTGTCCAGGAAATACCCACCTGCCTGCACTGGCTGTATGCCATTAGAGTGAAAATGAAGACATTCCTGTTACTCCCACTTTGTGTTTTGAACAAGAGTAATATTGAGATTTAGGTTTCATTTGAGATCATGGAAACAGTTCAAAGATTGGTGTTAAGATTGTGTCTCACTGCTGAACAGCAGCTTTCTCGCTCTGCTGCTGTCACGAATATTTGATAATAAAATGTTTCTTATCCGGTGATGATCCAGTAGTGCTCGATGCTCCTCTTTGGTGTTTTATTTCCAAAGCTTGGCTGTTTTTCTCTCTCATTGACTACTTTGTTTAAACATGCACATCAACACCTGTGTACAATGGTATCAGAGGCAAATTCATCATCACACAATGAGTGTACACTTTTCACATTTTGGGATTAAACATTTTTCAGTTAAGTTGCTTCCTCTCATCCTTTAAGCCGTTCATACTTCTCTTCTCTGAAACACTTTATTGTCCTCTGTATGCAGGGCATTAACGCAAAACAGAGTAAACCCTCAATGTGCCAGACTCTGACAACGAGATGAGCGAGTGAATAAAAGATGATGGAACTCATCCAGAGTGTGTTTTTGTGAGTGTGCCTATTGTACAGGGTGGGCCATTTATATGGATACACCGTAATAACATGGGAATGGTTGGTGATATTAAAGTCCTGTTTGTGGCACATTAGTATATGTGAGGGAGCAAACTCCTCAGGATGGGTGGTGACCATGGTGGCCATTTAGAAGTCGGCCATCTTGGATACAACTTTTGTTTTTTTAATAGGAAGAGGACCATGTGACACATCAAACTTATTGGTAATGTCACAAGAAAAACAATGGTGTGCTTGGTTCCAACGTAACTTTATTCTTTCATGAGTTATTTACAAGTTTCTGACCACTTATAAAATGTGTTCAATGTGCTGCCCATTGTGTTGGATTGTCAATGCAACCCTCTTCTCCCACTCTTCACACACTGATAGCAACACCGCAGGAGAAATGCCAGCACAGGCATCCAGTATCCGTAGTTTCAGGTGCTGCAAATCTCGTCTCTTCACACCACAGACAATTGCCTTCAGATGACCCCAAAGATAAAAGTCTAAGGGGGTCAGATCGGGAGACCTTGGGGGCCATTCAACTGGCCCACGACGACCAATCCACTTTCCAGGAAACTGTTCATCCAGGAATGCTCGGACCTGGCACCCATAATGTGGTGGTGCACCATCTTGCTGGAAAAACTCAGGGAACGTGCCAGCTTCAGTGCATAAAGAGGGAAACACATCATCATGTAGCAATTTCAAATATCCAGTTGCCTTGAGGTTTCCATCGATGAAGAATGGACCCACTATCATTGTACCCCATATACCACACCAAACCATCACTTTTGTTGTTCCAACAGTCTTGGAAGGATCCATCCAATGTGGGTTAGTGTCAGACCAATAGCAGTGGTTTTGTTTGTTAACTTCACCATTCACATAAAAGTTTGCCTCATCACTGAACAAAATCTTCTGCATGAACTGAGGGTCCTGTTCCAATTTTTGTTTTCCCCATTCTGCAAATTCTGTGCGCCGATCTGGGTCATCCTCGTTGAGATGCTGCAGTAGCTGGAGTTTATAAGGGTGTTATTTGTGAGTAGCTAATATCCGCCGAAGGGATGTTTGACTAATGCCACTCTCCAGTGACATGCGGCGAGTGCTGCGCTGTGGGCTCTTGCTGAATGAAGCTAGGACTGCCACTGATGTTTCTTCATTAGTGACAGTTTTCTTGCGTCCACATTTTGGCAAATCCAACACTGAACCAGTTCCACGAAACTTAGCAAGCAGTTTGCTAACTGTAGCATGGGAGATGGGTGGTCTCGTGGGGTGTCTTGCATTGAAATCTGCTGCAATGACCCAGTTACTGCGTTCACCAGATATCAACACAATTTCGATCCGCTCCTCACGTGTTAACCTCTTCAACATGTCAATGGCTGTGAACAAAGAGAAACTTGTAAATAACTCATGAAAGAATAAAGTTACGTTGGAACCAAGCACACCATTGTTTTTCTTGTGACATTACCAATAAGTTTGATGTGTCACATGGCCCTCTTCCTATTGAAAAAACAAAAGTTGTATCCAAGATGGCCGACTTCTAAATGGCCACCATGGTCACCACCCATCTTGAGGAGTTTGCCCCCTCACATATACTAATGTGCCACAAACAGGACTTTAATATCACCAACCATTCCCATGTTATTACGGTGTATCCATATAAATTTCCCACCCTGTAGTTTGGCTTGTTTGATCAGGTGAGGATACAGAGAGCCAGGCTGTTATTTACCTTGAATCTGAACCAACTAAACATCAACAGAATGATACCGATATCTGATAAGCAGCACCTTATTCTTGGAACTTGTGAACTAGTGCAGAGCTGCGAGTGTAACCCAGTTTTTTTTTTTTGTATCAGTTTCACCATTTTAAAAAGATAAGAGAATATGATCACTTGTGTGTGTTTGTGTGTCACTGCGTAGAAAACAAGTAGGATTACATTGCAAATTTCTTGCAAACTGCTTACCCAAATGCCCTGAGCTCAACAGTTATTCAACCGTAACGTTTAACTGTCACAGTTAAGCACCACTCCCTGAAACCTGAAGTACTTCTAGTCTAAGTTGAGAAGCCTAAAGCAGGCCTTTGGAGGGGTGTGAAATAATAAAGATAAAGATGAATATCAAGAATAAAATAAAAGATGAACATAAAGATAAGGACTCCTTTATTGTTGTTGCACTTGGGCATTGTTCAGTGAAATTGGAGCACAGCGTTTCAGCAGAGCATGCAATCATATACATGCTTGCACTAATCACTCATTCCCCAGAATAAAATAGCAAATATAAAATTAAGAATACACATATAATACAGTTCTGTTAAAAGGGATATTGCAGCAGCCATGCAGTGGGAATAATATTGACTAGTGTACCATGTTTTGCTTGAACAGGGGGCAAAAGGGAGGCGATCGCGTCTAATCGGTTATAACACGGAGTCAGAAATATAAGTCCCAACATGTGTAGTAGCCACAGAAACCTCTGAATCTCTGTTAAAATCTCATATAAACCATTTCTACACCCACTAAACAAACAAAGACACCAAAAAGACACCACAGAACAGTTACATGATTTCCTGGAGTTAAATGTGAACCAAAGCATATTTTCAAAGGTGTTATATGCCATAAAATACTTTTAAGGGAATTAGGCAAGGGAAACAAAAACTCAAGTTTTTCTATGTTTGAGTCACAGTGACTTTGACATAATAACATTGGCAGTACTATTTACACCTCTGATGAAAGCTCACAAGTGTTAGCTTTATTTTGGTACCGAGACTGTTTACACAGAGTTTGTAATTGCAGAGAAATACCCCTTTTATTTTGGGCATTTTATTTTTGAGGGGGAAGCTCAGAAAACCCCTGGAGCTTAACAGGTTAAATAATGAGGGTCAACCAGAGGAGTACCGTCTATGAACCTTTATTTATATATATATATATATATATATGTATATATATATATATGTATATATATATATATATATATATATATATATATAGATAGATATATAGATAGATATATAGATATAGATATAGATATAGATAGATATAGATATAGATATAGATATATATCTATATCTATATATATATATATATATATATATATATATATACATATATATATATATATATATATATACATATATATATATATACATATATATATATATATATATAGATATATATAGATATATATCTTAAGAGTTGGTTGGTTGGTTGGTTTGGATCCAGAAATGAAAAAGTGATGAACTTAATGCAAGATTTCCAGCCTGTTTCATGTAAAATAACATTTTTTTCTCAAGGCTACTAGCACAGTTCTTTTGTGCTAGTAGCCTTGTGCTATTCTTTTGTGCTTATTTATTTTTATGTCATGGCTTTAGTGAGGCAGGTGTGTCTCCCAACTTGTCCTTTCTTTAAGAAAGAAGATTACTATAGTGACCGTTTACGTTTTTCTCAAGGCCCAACCAAGTTGTTTCTTATGCCTAAACCTAAACAGCAATTGAAAACTAAATTAAAAGTGAGTGAAGATTAAACCCTGGGATAAAAGAGACACCGAGCGCAAAATACACCCACACTTCACTCTCCTTACAAAAGTACAACTTATGTCACCACCAATTATCAATGGAGAGCAGCTGAAAGAAGAACTGTTGGTGGTCAATATTGGATAAAAGCACAGATGCCAAAAGAAAGTGTTTCTGTAGTGCAATGAGACAAAACAGAGTTATGTGACACCGCAGGATGAGAACATACTGAAATGTTTCTGGGGTTGTTGTAATCTGCTGAGCGCATGTTGAGTTTTTGTGTGAAGGGGTGAACATGTTGTCCTGGTAAGTCATTAAAGACTGTAGTAATGCTGTCTGAAGGTGGTCTGTAGTGTGCATTGTTATATAGCATGTAAGTTCAGGCCGTGTTCCATAAGCAGGACCCAGCTTTAGCTTTTCAGTTTCATAAACTAAGATAGACGAGGAAAAATTCAAGCTGTATCTCAACTTGAGTTACTTCAGAGGATTCCTAGTCTGATGACATATAATTAACATGTTGACTCATTCCCAAACATTTCAATGAAAATCACCATGTTCTCATCTTCACTCTTCTTCTCCAGATGTGAATGTGATGTGCGTTTTTTCGGAGGATTGTCTGCTCCCCTGCAGCTTCCAGCCCGGCAGCAACGAGACCATTGAATGGTTCAGGCAAGACGTAATAGTCTACAAGTATTTCAATCATCAGGAGTATTTCAATCACAATCATCTCAGTGGACGGGCCCACATTTTTCAACCTCTGCTGTCTCGCGGCAATGCCACCCTGATGCTCAGGCGCAGCGTTCTCAAGGACAGGGGCATGTACAGGTGTCACGTAAACAGCTCAGCGGGTGAACACGACGCAAAAGTCATCTTGAAGATAGAAGGTGAGTTTCGATTCGATGTCACAACTAGATATTTAATGATTCCAGATGCAGTCTTGTGCAAAAGAATCACTCCTTATGTTTTTCTAGTTTGCTTTAAAGGAGTGAGACTTTTAGTGGTCTTGAGCAATAGTCCCCCAGGCTGCACATCAGCTGCTTTGTCATTTGTTTTCAGTACGTTGTACCTGACTGTTTTTGGAGCAATGTTTTGGTTTTTCTTTCTGTTTTAAAGCAGTTTGACAGGAATGAAAGCACCTTGAGGCAACTGTTGTTATGATTTGTTTGTTTAAGGAGCCTGGAGAACTATCCCTGAAGACTACTTAAAGAAATGATAAGAAACCTTGCCCAAGAGAGTTCCGGTGGTGTTTGCTAATACCAAATATTGACTTTCAGGCTTCTAAGAATTGTAAAATAAATGTTTTTATTATAGACTGTCTTTCAAAGTCAAGGTCAAAGTCAGCTTTATTGTCAAAAACCATTTGCACAGATCATAAACAGGAATTTGAAATTACTGTGCTCTCACGGCTCTCAGTGCTACACTTTCCATTTATCTTTGCAGATATTACAATGAATCAATGCATTCTCGTTTTGCTAATAAAATAATAACAACAAGCAAAATAACCCATATTGATTATTGTAATTCTATCCTCTCTGGCTTACCACAGATTCAGCAGGTCCATGTCATAGAACATATTACTCAAATCCTTCAACAGCTTCACTGAAATATCACATGAATTTTAATAATCTGCTTCTCACTTTCAAGTCTGTCCACAATCCCACACCTCCCCACCTCTCTGTTCTTCAGCACAGTGCTTCCTGTACTCTAAGCTCCTTTATCTCATTATGACATCTGCTCGCCTGAGCCACCCCAAATTCGCAACCTATCACATTCTCCCTACATTTAAAACCAGTCTTTTAGCCTATTCTCTTTTATTATATTTTATCATGGATTGATTTTTAATTCTATAATAAACAAACAAGTCTTCTCCCTGTGTTTGTGTATTGTGGTCACAAAGCTGCAACGTTGTCTATATAAGAATAATATCAGCTAAAGCAGTTTCTTAGGGAGCATTTACCATGTTGTGTTTTTATGTCCTCCCGTGTGTGTGTGTGTGTGTGTGTGTGTGTAGCCCCAATCCGAGGCCTGTTCCTGGAGCAGTCTAGGATGAGCGGCTATGAGGAGATGAAGTGCACAGTTAACAATGTCTTCCCAGCTCCTCGAGTAACCTGGGAGACTGAACCCCCAACGTTTGAAGCCCTCAGACCAGTCACGCGCATAATACCTAACAAGATGGGTCTGTACAGTGTGGACAGCCGTCTCAAGAAGCTGAAAGGAGAGCTGGACATCATCTACATTTGCAAAGTCACCAGACTCTACAGTGGAGAGACCTGGACTGCTTCGATAAGACAGCGAGGTGATTCATTCTTTATAGTTGTAAGAGTTGAATGATGCCACTGTGTGTTAAAATATATTCCACTACTCCACCTCTCTGTTATGATGGGTGCAGTTTCCATTGTGGACGGAGGAAAACGTGCCACAGTCAGACCTTTCACTTATTTTTTCAGTTCATGTAATTTTGTTTTGTGTTTTGTTGATTTAAGTTAAAAAAACATTCCAGATTTCCTACGGTGATTTATGACACGCACTCAGGCCTTTTGGAGACTCTGCATGTGGAGTGTTATGATAGCATCTAGTGGAAGGATTTCATATTGCACTCGGTTGCTAAACTGTAAACCTGCAGACTGTGCGAGAGGGACAATTTGATGAAGCTGAAATCATTTTATAGAGGAACATATTTTCTTTCTTTCAACATTTCCATTTATGATAGTAATAGACTCATTAGAAGCAAAAATTGTAGGGTTCATGCTCAGGTATGCTCAGGACAAATCACCAAATATGTTTAAAGGTCCAAACAACAAATTGAATTCTTTGGATTAAAACATTTCTCTAACTGAATGCATCAAAAACTACAGAGCCTTGTTCAGAATACAACATTTACATTACCTGGAAGAAACTCACAACAGTCATACCTATTAGTAAGAAAATACACACAATACCAACTTCTAGTTCATTGCCCACTGACAACTGCATAATAGAAGTAAAACATCTTCATTCATAAAACATTAAAACATTAAATACACAATAAAATACAGTACAAATACATAAATGGCAAGAAAAACCAACAGACTTCATTCCATTAGGTCTGCAAGGTGATTCAGTCTTCAACTACACCAGTCAGTGTGTAGAAATTGCACAAGGACTTTACTCCTTGCCAATGCACACCTCATCTACTTGAAATATTTACAAATACATGTGTGGCGAGAATAAGGCACGGCGGGACCAAAGATCATAATTTAGAGCCATTTTATTGATTTAACATCACACCACAACACACCCAAACCCCTGAGTCCCCGTGTTTTTAACTAGGCGGGCGTGATTAAGGATGCCGTGCAGGTGCATCCGCCCTCCCTGCACGGCACCGCAGACCACGCCCCACCACAACATGTTAACCTTCGAGCTACATAAAAGCACATTTTATAATATTTTTCCTAAAAGGATTGTCCAAAAGTTCAAAAGTGGCTTCCAAGGCCTCACTGAGAACAACAAAAGAACTTCCTGTTTTCTCTCCAGGTATTTGTAGTTTTTGTCCCCCTTCAGTTAATAAATACTACATACTGGGCCTACCCACCTGCTTCAAACCTTCTGTTTTTAAGTGGCAGCCAATCATAAAAAGGCTGGGTTAAAGGGGAGGAGCTAAAACAACATGGATGAACTGAGGGGTTTACACCAAGACTCAGTATGAGATATTTTTTTTAAACAAAGGAGAACATTTTAAAGTAGAATTACATACGCCAGTACTCCAATAGACTCCAACAGAGTAAAAAAGTGTACAAAGCAACAGCAAAATACTTACTTATGATTTTTAAATGCAACGTGTACCTTATTTTGGCAGTAATCCTATTTGTGTCTCTCCTGTAGAAATAAGAGAATCTCCAGGGATAGACCTGACAGTTCCCTGCGCTGTCCCCAGTTACATGAACAAACCCTCCCTCAAGTGGACTTTCTCTAATGGCGAGGACCTTTCAACCATCTTAACCTATGACAGCCGGTCAGAAAACATCGTCTCCTCACCGCCCTGGAAGAGCCACGCGGAGCTGGACCCCTTCAAGATCTCATTTGGAGATAGCTCAATAAGACTGATGGACCCCAAGGAGTCGGAGCACACGGGCAGATACACGTGTGTGTTATCCATGCCGTACGGCACGCACACTGAACGTAGTGACATCATCATTGGCAGTTCTGTTGGTAAGGTTACAGACACAGGAAATTAATTCAAAAATTATTTCAACAATCAAACATCCAGCACTGGGATATGTCGAAGATTAAGCGCTGTGCTTTTTAAATTAATTTTTTAAAATAATTTTTAATTTTCTTTTTAAATGATCTTATCTGTGCATCCACACGCTACATTATTTGGCTTTAAAAACAGATAAATGTAATATATAATGTTGTTTTCTTTCTCTAAAAACAGCTGATTACTGTATTTTAAAAAAGAAGCCCCATTATGACCATTTCCAGCTCCATAGTTTAAACTCTTAGACTCTACTACAGCGGCTTGGCTGATTTTTTAAGGCCCTCTGTTCAAATTAAGTCAAGCGACAAGCCTTTAGCACGTCCCCTTTCAGACCAACTTACTTTTGATTGGCTGCCCCTCACAAAAAATGAATATAACAACAGGTGGGCGGGGTTTCTGTGATCACAGCCAGAGCTGTGTGCCTGAGACAACCACATGAGCAGCAACCAATAGTGTAGGTTACAGAGCCACAACTGCCTGGATGTTAAGCATTGAGAGCAGACTTCAGTCTGAGCTTTGATTCACAGAGATGACTTGAACATATTCTCACCTCATCATTTTAAACCCTTGTTTAATTAGGTAAAAAACAAACGGAGTATAACAAATACCCCTTAAGGCTGAGTGTTTTGTATAATGATCTGTGTTGTTGAAATTAACCTGTTTCTGTTACTTTTTTAAAATTTTTGTTGCATTGTGCAGATAAGAAGCCTACACAAGACAGTCCGTCATATTTGTGGATTCTGGGCCTGGTGGTTGGACTACTGCTTTTGTCTCTGGGAGGGATTCTGGTCTACTGGAAGCTAAAAGGTAAAGATGGAAAGCTGTGAAACAACAACTTTACTGCACTCAGAACTTGAAACATTTTAGCGCTAACTAATTCTCATACTGATGTTTTAAGTGGAAGTTAGTTTGAAGAAATGGTGGCCTTTACATAAGACTTAAAAGAAACACAAATAAATACACATAAATAGATTAAGACAAGCTGGACTGTTTGTTTAACCTCCAATCAAAATGAATCTCTGAGTTTTTATTGCAAATATTTAACGTTTTAATCTTAAAGAATTCAAGTTTCTCTTGGAAATTTACCGAGTCAGCAAATCAAACCACGACACACTTATTATATTGACCAATTTAAGACATCTGGGTAAAAAATCTGGGCCCAGCCGTTGGAGCCATGTGAGTTTTTGCTTTTTTGGAGTAAAAGGGTTGCTTTAAATGCACATGGGCATGACTCATAGGTGTGTGTTAGATGATAAATGTGGTTGTGTGTGCCTGAACTCAAAATCTTTAGAGTTTCATATTTATAAAGTATCGCAGAGAATACATTTATACCATTGTATGAGCTACACTTCTTGTAAAAAATAAACTGATTGGAAATGCGTTTGAGAAAACCTCCTGCTGTGACCTTCCTTCTGTGAGGGCACACACACACACAGAGAGAGAGAGAGAGGGGGGGGGGGAGATCATTAATACAAAGGATTGGAGTCGGTTTTGGATTTCCACTTGTTGTTGGCTTTAATATGAACAGTCACATAAAATTCATTCCAATTTTTAGCCTTTGCTTCAATCAAGATGTTCCTTTAAATCTACAACAGGGACAGTTTCCATAATAAAGAGGATTTCATCATCTGCAGTTCGTCAAAAAATGCCGTATTAAAAAACAATTCAGCAGACCCTCAGAGTGCAGATACAAACTACTGAACAATGGGTATATATATATATATATATATATATACGGGCCATCAACACGTACGCCCTGCCCGTGATCAGGTACCCTGCTGGGGTAATAGGCTGGCCAAAGGAGGAGATAGAAGCCACTGACATAAAGACAAGAAACCCCTTACCATGCATGGAGGGTTTCACCCTAAGTCCAGCACCCTGAGGCTGTACGCTAAGCGGAAGGAAGGGGGTCGGGGACTGGTGAGTGTCAGCACCACAGTCCAGGATGAGACAACGAACATCCAAGAATACATCACGAAGATGGCCCCAACTGACAGCGTGCTCAGTGAATACCTCAGGCAGCAGAAACCCAAGAAAGAGGAGGGAGACGAGGAACCATCATGGAAGGACAGGCCCCTGCACGGTATGTACCACCAGCAGATAGAGGAGGTGGCTGATATCCAGAAATCCTACCAGTGGCTGGACAAAGCTGGACTGAAAAATAGCACAGAGGCACTAATCATGGCAGCACAAGAACAAGCTCTGAGTACAAGATCCATAGAGGCTGGGGTCTATCACACCAGGCAAGACCCCAGGTGCAGGCTGTGTAAAGATGCCCCAGAGACAATCCAGCACATAACAGCAGGGTGCAAGATGCTAGCAGGCAAGGCATACATGGAACGCCATAACCAAGTGGCCGGCATAGTGTACAGGAACATCTGTGCCGAGTATAACCTGGAAGTCCCGAGGTCAAAATGGGAAATGCCCCCAAGGGTGGTGGAGAATGACCGAGCTAAGATCCTGTGGGACTTCCAGATACTGACGGACAAAATGGTGGTGGCTAACCAACCGGACATAGTGGTGGTAGACAAACAGAAGAAGACGGCCGTAGTGATCGATGTAGCGGTTCCGAATGACAGCAATATCAGGAAGAAGGAACACGAGAAGCTGGAGAAATACCAAGGGCTCAGAGAAGAGCTCGAGAGGATGTGGAGGGTGAAGGTAACGGTGGTCCCAGTGGTAATCGGAGCACTAGGTGCGGTGACTCCCAAGCTAGGCGAGTGACTCCAGCACATCCCGGGAATAACATCGGAGATCTCTGTCCAGAAGAGCGCAGTCCTGGGAACAGCTAAGATACTGCGCAGGACCCTCAAGCTCCCAGGCCTCTGGTAGAGGACCCGAGCTTGAAGGATAAACCGCCCGCAGGGGCGTGCTGGGTGTTTTTTTGTTTTTTTGTTTTATATATATATATATATATATATACATATACATGGTGTATCATTTCAAAAACAGGATGTGTTTGGCTCTTTTGATTTATTTATGCCTACACTCACACTTTGTTCTGCATTATTCCGGATGGCCCCGGTTCTTGACACGCTGCGTACTCTGTCTCAGGCCTGATGTATTAGAACATTTGTAAATATTTAAAACCTTTTCTACCTTTAAATTGAGTGTCATGTATAGAGACTTGTATACATACCTAGCGTATGGCTTGGTCTTATTGCACCCGCTTCTGTAGGTTTTTCTGGACAACTTATTGAACCTGTGTCCGGGGGATAAGCCCAGTTAATACAAGGTTTAAACAAACACACATATATTTAAAACATGTGTAACACTGTATTTACCTTGTGTTTTTTAGAGGTGTAGTTTGCCCAATATAGCTTTGTGAAAAAGAAATATACATTTTAAATGTTACTATGTGAGAAACAGGTAAGATTGCTTCTAAAACAATGAGGCGCAGACTGTTTGTTTTGTGTGCGCTGATGACTGCTTTTAAAAAAAGAAGAAGAAACACAATGGGGATGGTTTCAGTCGACCTCTGAGATTTAGAGATAAAAGAGTAGGATGTAAAGAAGAAAGGTGGAAAGCCTTTGGAGACTCTGTTGGACATGGTTTCAGTTGACCTCTGAGATGGTAAGATAATGGAGCTGCAGTTGGGATGTGTGCCGGGATGCTCTTGATAAAGGGAACCTCTTTTATTGTTTTATGACTTGTTTTGCTGACTGTTGGGGGCCTAACTGTAACCCTCTCTGTCTAAATGTTACAGAGTGTGGCTAGTTGTGAATATGTGCTTTTAGAAGTATCACAAGAAAAGTTTATTTCTAAAGGGATACCTGTTATTTGTGGTGCTCTATTTAAAAACTATTAGCCTGTGAAACTATTAGAAAAGTGAAGTCTTACTAAACTAGCTAAATTAAATGCTGTGTGGGAATACACGGTTTTTAAAAGTATCACTGTTTATTTCTAAAGGGATACCTGTTATTTGTGGCACTCTGTTTGAAAACTATTTGCTCCTAAATAGCACTAAAGAAAAAGCAAAATGCTCCTAACTAGTTAAAATACCCCTAAACTGGTTAAATTAAATCATCTATGTCTAAATAACAGCGACTGATGGGGGCCTAACTGCAACCCCCTCTGTCTAACTGTTACAGAGTGTGGCTAGGTGTGAATATGTGCTTTTAGAAGTATCACAGTTTATTTCTAAAGGGATACATGTTGTTTGTGGCGCTTTGTTTGAAAACTATTTGCTCCTAAATAGCACTAAAGAAAAAGCAAAATGCTCCTAACTAGTTAAAATAAAAAAAGCTATAGGTATATTGCTACTATTGTCCTTGTGTACAGAAATGTTGTAAGCCGAAGCCATTGCTGATTTATTTCTTCAGTGTTGCTGATATTCTCTCCCTCTCTTCTGTCTGCAGGAAGAAACAGCGAGGCCAGCAAAGATCCAGAAGAGGCCACTGAGCTGCGTTCAGCCAAAGGTTGGTACAAAGGTGACTTTTGTTGCCTAAACAAATGTCAGAACAGAACTGGACTGGAGTGAGTTCTTCTTCTTCTTTTTTTAAAGGCCAAATTTGATCTATCCTCATGTCTAGAAAAAACAGGCTCTTCGATCTTAAATATGCAGTATCTTGATAATTAGAGATGAACTTATCTGGGTAATAAACTGCTGTAGCCAGGTACACTGATTAAATTGTAGACCAAGTATCCATCCTCTTACTCTTCTCCTGTGTTTGTCCTGTTTCAGATGGAGACACAAAGTGAGAGTCAGCGCTCAGGAGTGCCACAAAACAGCCCTGAGACCAGACTTTGACGAAATACTAACACAACCAGCACTCACAGTTACACACTGAAGAGGAACTAGGAGCTTCTTAGAGAGATTCACTTTATTTTTATATTTTTTCAAGAGTACTGGATACTTTTGTTTGGCAAGTCTGTGTGCTTGGATGAACGGATACTTTCTTCTTCAGAAGCCAAAGTTGCATCCAGACAGCGAGGAACTCGATGTGTTCTTACAGAAATGTTTATTTGTGGAGATGCCTAAAAATGTCTTCTTCTCAACTAAAAAATTCACAGAAAACTCTTTGAGTGATCGAGATGCCTACTTTCGTCTTAAAAACAGGCTCTGAACTATATTGAGGATCACGATCCTTCACCAAATGAGGCCCTGCTCTGGAGGATACTCAGGAATTGTTATTGTTAATTATTGTTTAACAACAGAAACAAACCAAGTGCCTGCTGGGTATAGCTTTGAGACCTGGTGTCATCTCACACACCAGTTATCTGGATGGTGTTTGCACATATAAAGCTCCACATGCTTTAGCAGTGTAGTAATAGCAGCTAGCAAGCCAAAGCTATTTGTAACTGACTGTCAGTAGTCAGTTCAAAATAGCTGCTGAACGTTTTTGCCACGTTCTGCTGGTATAAAAGTTTATTATGGAGAAAAAAAGATTAATGCAACATTTGTACCATTGTGTGATTTTTAGTGGAAGATTTTACACCCCAGCAGAGGTGAAAAGAAACCTGTCCCACACTATCCTGCTGTCTTAACATCACTGAACTTTAAAGAACTCTTTACAAGATGAGTTATAAAAATGAATGTAAACATAATTCAATGATGTGACTGAAACGACGCGCTCGTGTTTTAACGTGGAGAGATTAATGTTGATCTGTCTGTGATCGTCATGGTTCCACACTAAGAGTCATGTTTCATGAATTATACTAGACCTCTTTTTAAATGTGTCATAATAAATTTATGTATTAAAAAAGACTAATTACTGAACTCGTTAAGTCTGCTATTCTGTTTTGCTTTAGGTTGGAGGAGGAAAAATGTCAAGGAAAGCACTTTCCTGTTGAGGTTCTCCCTCCACTTTGAGTTTGAAGTTTTGTTTAATAGAGTGTGTTTATCATGGGCTCATTTAAATAAGATAATGCTTTAGGGTGAGTCTATCTTGTGCATTTAATGTATGAATGTGTAGTGTCCCTCCTCATTTATGGCATCTTGCTCCAATAAGCCAAGCTGGAGTTCAGGCTTTAAAACAAACAGATAAGATGATTTCATCCATCTTATCTGCATAAAGTTTGATGATTTTGACATGAGGATGTTTTCACAGTTACAGTCATATTAATAGGAAAGTTGCTTTCAATATTTTACATCTCGTTACATACGAGGGAAATAATTATCTGATCCCCTGCTGAATTTGTCAGTTTGCTCACAAGTACATGAACAGTGTCTCGTTTTTATAATAGCTTCATTTAATGAAAATAGAATTAATATAAACCAAATGAAGAGAAACACAATATATAAATTAAATTGCATATCGTTAAATAAGTATTTGACCCCACGAGCAAAACATGACTTACTATTCTAGAGAAATCCCCGTTGGCAAGCACAGCAGTAAGTCACTTCTTGAAGGTTTGCACAAATGTTAGGATGGATTTTATCTCACTCATCTTTCCAGAAACTCTCTAAATCCTTTAGTTTTCATGGCTTGGCAACTCAAAGCTTAAGTTGCATTAGGATTTCTCCTTCAAACAGGACAAGCTAATGCCAAATTTTTGATTTTGGTTTCATCTGACCTCAGGACCTTCTCCCGAACCTTCTATGAATCATTTATCAATGGTAAACTTGAGCAGGGGAAATATTTCAGTCCAGTATGTGTTAAGGTCTTTTTGGATTTCTGAGCATTGACAAGCTCCTTCATTGTAGGGCTAATCCACCACCTTTATCATGATTGTCCTCAGCCCATGAGGCAAGCTCTCGCGTGGAGCTGGGGAGACTGATGAGGATTTCGTATTTCTTCCCTTTTTGAATAATCGCACCAACAGTTGTGACGTTCTCGAAAAGCGACTTGCTGACAGTCTTGGATCCCATTCCAGCCTCATGAAGGTTTGGAATCAGATACAAGATTTCAGTGTTGTGAAATTCAACTACTTATAATTTTGAAATTGTCACTAACGATCTTTTGCAATTTATAGTTTTTTAATAAGCGTGTGCTTAAATATGTCACTTTACAAGAATTTGATATATATTTAAATAATTTTTTTAAATTATTTGGGGTACCGTCGAGAAACTCCCAGCATTTTGCTCAATTTGGACAGGACGATGTGCAATGTTTTTGTTTTTGTGGTACAAACTGAGACATCTGAATTAACACTGGTTTTATTTTAACTGGTTGATTTTCCTAATACAGTAAAAATCATGTTTGAACTCCCTTTCTCTTCACTGTCTAAATATGTATAAATTATCTGTGTGTTTATATGTTATGGTGAGAAGAAATACATTTTTATCGGGCATGATTTGAACTGTGAGGAATCAGATCTGAAAACACTTCGAACAAAGACATTAAATGACTTTGAAAAGAACAGAAAATCATCAAAGGGACTTAAATCTTGGTATGTCAATCCCCGGAGCTCGGAGAAAGTGCACAGGTAAGGTTAAGGTCATGACCTTAACCTTACCTGTGCACTTTATGTAAAAATTCATTTTTACAGCAAGGATTTTATTGGAGTAAATGTCAGGGTCCCTGTGCCTACCCGGTCGGTTCCTGCTCTCTCCCTTCCCCTCTTTCCCTCCTCCCTCTGCCTGGGCGGAGCTCACCTGTGGGCTCCTGCCCTTGGCCCATGCACCTGGTCGCAATCACGCGCCTGTGGCTCATCACAAGTATTCCAGCTCCTTTATAAGATGGCAGCTCTGTGTTTCTCGTCGCTGGACCGTTGCCGACCCTCGTCAGTGTAACCCGAGCTCAGTTACCTCGAGAGTGTTTTCTCAGCGATTTGCCCTTATAATCCCTTCGTGTCTCTGTGTACAGATTCCCTGGACCAACCCCTGTGTTACCCGAGTGATTGGAGTGTGAAGAGGAGCGTGAGGAGTGGACGGAGTGTGTGTGTGACTTTCGGCGTCTTTCCCGTTCGTGTGTGGACCCCCGGAGCCCGGCTTTCCCCTCACCTTTGTAAATAATCACCTGGTGTATTGTAATAAAGACTCTTGTGCTTTCAAGACCTAGAGCCTGTGCGTGAGTCCGCTCAGTCCCGCTGTGACAGTAAATGTTTAACCTACTTTGGGGAGAATAAGGAGGAAAGCGCCAAAAACGAAAAGGAAGCTCACCTCTTCTGCTCTGTGTTGGATACAGTAAATAATATTTTTGCAACAGGAATATTAATCATTATCAATGCTGCTTATTTCAAACAGTAACAGACCATTTCGGCAAAAAGTCCCACAGGACAACAAACAGAGGAGTTCACTAGAATCTTTTTCCAGGGTTTTCCAAATGTGAGCTTGAGTGAAGCTGTGTGTGTGTGTGTGTGCCAGTTTGCCTTAACTGTGTCCCAATTCAGGGTCTGCACGCTTGAAGTACACATTTTAAGTGTGATTACGTCACGGCCACGCGATGACGGCTGTCCCAATTTGAAGTGTACTTCAAATGCATACTCCAAATGTGCCGTCGATTTCCCCAAATATCAAGCGTGGTCCGGTGCACGCTTCGTGGTCCCATATATCCCACAATTCATAGCGCGGCGGTGGGTGTGGATAATTTCGCCGCAAAATACGGCAGAAGGGAGCGGCCAAGAGTGAACTGTCAAAAGTAAGTACTGAACATGACGTCACTTATTTATGTGCCAATGTTTAATAACGAAGAACATTAAAATATTGCTGGCAAAGTTGTGTGACATTAGTGATGTTTGTACTTTCAGCGTTAACTTAGTTGTAAAGCCATATATACATATATATATATATATATATATATCATAATAATCTGACAATAACTATAATATCGGCCATATTATATTTACATTACCACAGTGAGATGATTTTAGTCTCATGAACAACATTAGCTAATTGTTATTTACTAACTAATCTTGAACTGACTGTTCAGTACAGAAATGAAGCCCAACAATCATGTTTTACAGTCCCGTGGTCTCAGCCTCAGATACTCAACTAATCACAGTGATGTCATGACAAAAATGAATGACCAACAAAACATTTTTTTCTCCTTCATTTCTGTCAAACAAAGCTGTATGTAACGTTTCTCACGGTTAGTATCATGGTTGCTAGGCAACCTGAACAGCGCGACGAAGGGCTAGACCGTCCCATTTCACAAGCCTCTCACTTCCGCACTTCTCGTACTTATAGTACGCACCGTATGTAGTACGCGTAGTGCGCGTACTTCAAGCGTGCGGACCCTGAATTGGGACACAGCCATTGTCTGCAGGACAGATTTCCCACCTTGTGTCCCCCACACACCTGCCGTTAATCACGCATCAGCTGTTGATGACGTGTTGAAACAGTTCATGCTACCTGGCTCTTGACCTTGTTGTTGCATTTACTTGTGTGCAAAAGTGACTCTTCCCTGCCTGTCTTTCTGACCAGCTTTGCTCAGATTTCCCAACACGGGGTGCTGACTCTCGTGTAGAATCGGGAGTGGATTGGATTCTGTTTGCATAATAAAACAATTGCATAGCAATATAACCTGAAAGTCTGGAAAATAAAATGCTTTTAAGAGATTACTTTGGAAGAGTATCTCCTTATCCATCAATTTTCAGTTGTTTTTTCTTTTTAGTGTTTCGAGACTGATTTCTGTTTCACTTCTAGTTGCAGGCAGTCTGCCTTTACAAAAAGAAAGCAAAAAAAACAACATCATTACAAGCACAGACTGTAACAGGCTATCATTACCATGTTGATTTGAAACCAGGTGTTATGGGTAGGCTGGAGCTCGTTGACATCGCAATGAACCTACACACTCTCCTGCTAATGAAGTGTTAGTCACCAGCTGGCAAGAAGATCTGCGGATCAGTTTACCCTGCCCTACATGGCTCCTGTTGGTCCACCACCCAGAGCAGGGTTCACTATCTTGTGTACTGGCTGGAGCCCCTGGCAGTTTGGTGCCCAGCTTGCAAAACAGGCTTATGGTAAACAGAGTGCCACTTCTGTGGTGGGGAAGGAACCTGAACTGGTATGTAAGGTTGAGCGATACTAATCAGATCATTAGATTAGGTCTTGGCTCAACACACGTTGGACTGGAAGGGAACAGAGTCCAGCTCCAGGAGAAAGGCACCTGATACTGGGGCTAAAAACAACCAGGTCATTGATCAGTTTTATCAACAATTGCCTGTGCCTGTATGTTCTGAGCATGTGAGTAAAGAGAGAGGCTGAACTTTAAATCGACCACCAACTGGTAGCTAGCTGGATCGGGTGTCACAGGAAGATGCTGAACGGGCCTGGTGTGCAATATTACATAGTGAGGATGCATGCATGGAGCTGGTATATGGTATACACAGGTTAAGGAAGCTCCACCAACTCCACCAGCAGGCCAAGTGGAGTTGAGGATGAATCGCTACCACAAGTGGAGGAGTTTAAATATCTCAAGGTATTGTTCCCAGGTGGTAGGAGAGTAGAGTGCAGACAGATTGGTACTGCATCAGATTAGCAGCAACATGGACAATGCACTGATGTGTTATGGAGAACAGAGCTGAGCACAGAACTGAAGCTGTTGAATTGCCAGTCAAACTACATAAGTTACATTATCCTACGGTCTTAAGATCTGGTATCTCAAAAGACTGAGATAATATATATATTAGCAATGAAATGAGCGTCTTTCAAAAGGTGGCTCCCTTAGAGATAAGGTGAGGAGATTAGTGATTAAGGAGGGAAATGCAGTAGAGTTGCTACTCCTTCAGCGAGACTCAGTCGAGGTGATTCAGGGATCTATAGAATGGACAAGGAAAAGAAATTCAAATACCATCAAACCACAATAAATAAATAGATCAAGTCAAGTCTATTGCTGTACTAAGTGGTTTTGAGTTATGGCTGGTTTTTTTCCACAAGGTTCACTCACAATGCAGGACGTCAAAAAAAAAAAGACAGACAACTTCAGCTTTTGAAGTCATTGCTGATTTATTTATTGTTTCAAACACACACCTCTCTCTCTCTTGTATGCAGTACGAAACAGTTCGTGAGCTGCATGCAGTCAAAGATCATTAAGACGGTTTTGTATATACTTACAAAACCAGACACTAGGTGGAGCCAGAGAATAACTTCAAACACTAAGCTCTTTATTGTTGCCCAAAAACTGCATAACTGGTTACAACTCAAAGGTGACAGTGAAATGTTATTTATACTAACAGGGAGTGTGATATATTTCAAACAACTGCAATATTAGGCAAAGTTGAATAATCAACCACCAAACAACGTTACAGCAAGTTCAACAGCAGTATAATCTAATTGTCACATCACACATTGTTGTTTAACTGGCATTTTCAGTTTTAAGTCTTAAGAAATCCAATAGCTGCTTGAAATGGCTTAATTACTTACAGATTTAAACACTGCCCACCTTCTCATCCAGTTCTCCTTGAAAGAAAATATGCCTATTTAGGTAACTCATGTGTGACCAAGTGAACCAATTAAATTGCAGACCAAACTGCCTACTCTATAATATCTAATCCTCTTACCCAGAATGCATTTCTCTTGTTCCACATGGAGCTGCAGGTGACAGTAACCTGAATGAGAACAGCCGTCTGACTGGCAGCACCAATGGACAATCAGACCCTCAGGCCAGCTACAAGCTAACTGGAGACCAGTCACTAATGAAATACTAACACAACAAACACACACACTGCTACACACTGAAGAGAACTTCTAAGAAAGAGTGGATAATAATAGTGGCAGTACAGCAGTCTGCATGCTTCATGTCTTATAAACAGCTATGTTGTAGCATCTTCCTGGGGAGCTGGTACATTTAGTACTTGCAGTTATGTATCTGCAGTTACTCAAAGTGTTCTTACAGAAACATTTGTTTGTAAAGATGCCCAAAAATGCCTTTTTCTCAATCCTAGAAACAAATAAACAAACAAAATCCACAGGAAATTGTTTTTTAAGGAATTCAGAAACCCATTTTTTCTCTAGAAAAAGTCAGGCTCTGAAATATATTGAAACATCTGTGAGATTATTATGTTATCTTATGCCACATTATACCTCTAATGAAAGATTGTGAAATCATTATGTAGTTTTAGTTTGCATTATTCTCCTGACTGATTTTGTATTACATTAGACTGCTGATTTATTTTGAATGAATTGCATTGTTTATGATGCATTATACTGCTGATTCATAAGAAATACTGTTCTCAGAGAATCAAGGTCTTATTTGTCTGATTAGGAAGGAACAAAACATACTGCACAGGAAGCCAAGGTCATAACTCAGGCTCACTGAGATAGAAAGAATCTGGATGTTTAGGTTTTGTGACTGTGGAAGGGGGGCCAAAGCTATAAGAATGTGAGAAACAATCAGACACTTCGAGATTCGGTGGACACCCTCCTGTCCACATCTCCGATCCAGATGGTTAATGCTCAAAAGTGTTTTATGGAATAATGAGAATTGTATGGAATTGTTGTTCTTCCTTCAGCCCAAAGATCAAAGAATTGGAAGATTTTAACACATCTGTACCCAAATGATGCCTAGCCCTGGGGGACAGTCAGGAATTATTGAGTCAAAGTTTGCAGGGCTGAACACTCCTCACAAAAACAAACTAAGTGACTGCTGTATGCACCTCTAAAGCCTGGTCTCATCTTACGCATGTATTAATAGTAGCTTGCGACCTAGCCACCCTCCCTTTGGAAGACAAAATATCAGCAAGTAGAAAATAGCTCCTGGCCTGTCTCTTCACAGCTCTGGACACTTTCTCCTGGATATGAAAGTTAATGAGAAAGAAAATTAATTAAAGAGATACTGTATTAACTATTGTCTTTTGTAGTAGAACATTTTATACTCCAACAGAGGGAAGAAATGTAACTGGGGCAATAGAGCAACTACGTTAAAACAGGTTCCTTCATTCTCACAAGAGCTCTGTCAACTGAAATCAAACTAAGCAGTTTCATCTCAACTTAAGCCTGAAGCAGTCCAACAAATTACTTAACCTTCGTAATCAAGCCAACTAAAAATTAATTGAATTTGCAAATGCTGAAGTGACCAGGCCATTATTCTCAGACCAAGCCAGTGGTGAATACAGGGCTGGACCTAGGATTTTGGTGGCCCTAAATGAGATTTTATATATAGCTCCCCAAAAACATCCAGCACAAACATTCTCAAATATCTTTTATCAGGAGCAAGTATCATGGTTGTTACAAATTGATAGAGCATATGCCCCTTTTTTCTCTAAGCTAACAAAACAGACAAATAAACAACAACAACAACAAAAAAAAACACCCACTATGGGCCCCAATCCCCCGACTGCCAGAAAAAAGGAAAGTTTATATTTTCCCAAGGTATGTAAGTAAAGGGTGCCAGATTAATTCAAAGTCTTTTACATTATCATTTATGGTATATCTTATTTTTTCAAGATGAAGAGTATTTGTAAGTTCTGTAAGCCACGTCTTTAATACAGGAGTCTCTTTGCCTTTCCAAAGCTGCAGGATCAGTTTCTTTGCAATAATCAATGCATATGACACAAACCTTTTTTGAGAGTGTTGTAAATTTTGTGTTTCTTTGGAGATCCCAAAGATAATTACTATCGGATTTGGCTTAATCTTACTCGTAAAAATATTAGACAAGTAAGTAAAAATGTCACACCAAAAACCCTGAAGCCTTAGACAAAGTGCAAAACAATGTAACATATTTCCATAATGTATCATACATTTTTCACGGCACAAACATTGAATCACTCACACTTCTCATAAATAAATGAAGATGAACACATGTAGAAGCCTGTGGTGCCTCAGTAAAGTTCTCAGTTATGTTTGAGGAGGGAGTACATGAGTCTGAAGTTTCAGACGATGTTTCCTCAGCAGTAGTCATGCCAGCTAAAGTAGAAAAAGTACTGTAGCAGTACTTTAGTACAGTACAGTCAAAGATCACTCCTAAATTTCCTGCAAATGATTTTTTATAGTTTTCTAAGGGACCAAGGTCATAATGGTCACAAGGACCAAAGACAGTGACCTCAGTTTTCTGTTCATTCAAATTGAGAAAGTTTAAAGCCATCCATGTCTTAACATCTTTTAAAACCAGACTGTACTACTTTTGACCAAAAAGCAATTTAGAGATTGGTCTGTAATTTGATAAAACTGTTGAGACCATAGTCTGCTTTTTAAGAATAGGTTTCACCACAGCATGTTTGGAGTCAGATGGAGCGGACCCAGTCTTCAGTCTGGGTCCGCTCCATCTGTGAGCTTTATTGAGGAGAATGGAAAAAAACTACAGAATGTTTCTCCACTAAATTATGATCTTATTAAGAGTTACCAGCACAATAAAACAGGGAACGCTTTCTGAATTGGCTTCCTTGTCAGTGCCAGACTAACGTATGAGTGTGTAATGGCCCTTATCAGTTGTGACATCTCATGTTAAATATGTCACAAACACTAATCTACTTGTCTGTATAAAGTTGAACTTTAAAAGGGTAAGAGTATCACAGATAGTGACACAACAGCAAAAAGTTAACCTTTGATACTTTGCTGCCAGAGATTTTAGGGATTTTATCATGAATGGTCAGCCTGAGTCAGAGATATCAGGAAGGACACACCTGGTATTGGTTCCTTAAAGCTGCAGTGCTTTAATCAATCATTACACATTTATCAGCTATACCAGTGGCAGACCTAACAAATTTTACATGGGAGCAAAGGAGGGCCAGAGGCGTAGGTGTGCTGTCTGTACTGCAAATCCTTTCACCTTCACAACACTCTTTACTTATTATTCCTTCAAGATATCCCCTACTCCATTTCTCTTCCTATTGCCACCATGGTAGACCTGCTTGAATCTGCTGCCAATGCTCCTGGTCATGCTTCCTTCTACCTGGTCACCCTCCCACAAAATAAATATCTTCCTTCTTTCCATCATGTCAGTATAATATCAGTCCCTGTTATTATTTTATTTTATTTTTATTTATTTTATTTTTTATCCAAGTGTTCACCTTTGGAACTAAGACATTCAAAAGGTTGTTGTTCCTCCTCTTCTGTGGAACCAGCTTGGATTGGGGAGACGGACTCTATTTCTACTTTTAAGATTAGGCTTAAAACTTTCCTTTTTGCTAAAGCATATAGTTAGGGCTGGACCAGGTGACCCTGAATCCTCCCTTAGTTATGCTACAATAGGTGCAGGCTGCCGGGGGATTCCCATGATGCATTGATTATTTCTTCTTTAGTCACCTTTCTTACTCACTATGTGTTAATACACCTCGCTGCACTGAATCATACTTGTTAGTAATCTCTGTCTCTCTTCCACATCATGTCTTTTATCCTGTCTTCCTCCCCCACCCCAACCAATCACAGCAGATGGCCCCGCCCCTCCCTGAGCCTGGTTCTGCCGGAGGTTTCTTCCTGTTAAAAGGGAGTTTTTCCTTCCCACTGTTGCCAAAGTGCTGCTCATAGGGGGTCATGTGATTGTTGGGTTTTTCTCTGTATCTATTTTTGTACGATCTACTGTACCTCACCCTATCATGTGGCAACGCTCAGTTGCCTTTTTTTCAAGCTCTCAGGTGAAAATCATGTTTCTCATAAGTTTGGGCTGGAAAATTGTTTTTTTTTTCTCCAGTCCTGACTTTGGTATCATTCTATTTTCTAGCATGCAGCTGAAAGGCAAACTGTATCTTTTTCACTTGAACTGAACCTTAGACCAGTGAATGTTTTACAACAAAGTTTTGTAACTTTTAATCCTTCAGCCTATATTATGCAACTTGACCTTTATACTCCCGTACAACGTAATACATCCACACAAACACTCACATCAGAGCTGAGATCCTAAACCTCTAAAAGCCTTTCTGAACCTCTAATAATTTCTAATAATATCAGAACTTATCTGAGATCATAGAGGATAACAAATCCACAATGTATTTGTGAGAGGACCAAAATACAGAGGATGAAAAAAATCCCTCAAATTACAAATTAATTGAAAAAATTGCAAGTTCAGATTCACAATTGTGTTTATAACCAGGTTTTTCAACAAACTGGTATATTTTATCTGAATGTGAGGAGTTAGACCGCACTCGAAGCACAGCCGATCTAGTCTTGCCTCATAGTACTGCACTGCCTCTAAATAGCCCAGCCTCTGAAACGAGTGACACATGACAGCTGTTTTCCTTTCAGTTCTTTTTAGGCTGGAGAGGTGAACAGAACCTTAAGATAATGATTGTGGCCAAGTTTCGAGTGGTTGTGGTGGTCTTTTTTCTAAGCTTCTTCTGGACTTTTGCCAATTGTGGTAAGAGACACTATATTTATACTTTGTCTGACCTTGTTCTGCTCGAAACACCGATGACCACTAACCTCAATAACATGTACTGTCTGTTATGTACCAAAGCTATCAGTTATTAGTGTAATGCCTCATTAAAGTGGATGTGACCTCATTATAATCTGTGGTACTTTAAGCTTTAAAGATATATATATATTTTGTAAATGTGGTTCTGTGTTAATGATTAAAGGAAATCAAGTAAAAGGATATTCACTTTGAGATCAGAGAAATAAATTCCACTGACACTGTGAGATAAGATAACTTGACACAAAAAATAATACTTTCCACAGTAAACTGGGTCAGGTATCCTTTAATACGTTACAACTGGTTTGCTTGGAAAAGAATGTTTAGTTAACCATTAGTTAAATTGGTCTCAGTGAACTTTGGTCAAGTTCAAATCACACACAGTGTTTATTGAGCAGTTAGAAAACTTTCAGTTATTATTTTATAAGGTTTAAAAACAGTTTCATATAAACGGCTTGGTTTTTCGTTTTGTATGTAGGCATCTCCTTCGAAAGTAACCAAACCTGCAAGGAGACATTCTTAACATTTTCTTAAACCACCCAATGAACGTAAGCTCTTTGTCATTCTTTAGATGAACATTTCAAAATCCCTGCCTGAATCGCTGCCATTTACTAAGATGGCTGCTAACTGGTGCGACTTGCTTGGACAGATTAAAACTTATTATCTAAAAACCGGTGGCTTATACTTTTTATGACTAATCATAACCAAGCAGTGAGTTGAAAAGGAAAAGTATGGCATCAAAATGTAATAGGTGGTCTGAAATGAAAGTTGAACTCTAGCCTCCAGATTGATGGGTGGACTATTTGAGTTTAAGTCTAAACAGTGTTTGTACTTTTCCTTATCCTATTTCATTCTTTTTAATCTCGTAAAGCATATCACACACACAAAGAGGTTTGCACAACATTTCTTTTTTCTGTGTTTCATACTAATATTGACCACTCCCTGAGTAACTTGGTTGACACAGAACACATGATTGTGACCTGTTTTTGTTAGGATGCCTGGGTCGTTGACCCAGGGTTTTGAGTTTATTGTATTATTTATCTTTTCTATTCTTTGGTTTCTTCGTTAGAGTTATGTCTTATGGTTTGTCTCTGCGTAATCCTTAGTTGCTGTCTCCCCTGTCGGCTATATCCCCGTGTCCAGTCAGTGTCTTTCTGCCCTGGGCCCAGGTCTCTGTTCCCTCTGTTGCAGTGCGCGCGTGTTAGTCTGTGTCTTTAGTTCAGTCTGTGTCATGTTTCCTGTTTTACTTTGAAAGTCTGTGTCTCATGTAAATGCATCTGGTTTTGCTTCCTTTGTCTCGTTAGGCCTGATTTGCCCCAGCTGCGTTTCCCTCCTGTTACCCATTCCCTGATTGCTCCCTCTGTGTATTTAAGCCCTGTGTTTCTCTGTGCCCGTGTTGCGATCTACCATTTAATTAGCTGTGTGTTCTGTCAGTCTTCCGGTGTAAGTTTATTTGATATTTCCAGTTATGTTATATTTGAGTTTAACATTAAAGCTGTTTTGAGTTCAAGTTTTGCCTCCGAGTGTCTGCACCTTGGGTCCTATTTCTGTCTGAACACAGCCGTTCCATAACAGTTTTGAAGTTAGATACATTTATAATTTATCATAACATTTATTTATCTATGTATTCCTAAAAAGATACCCTTTCATTTCCAGGCTCATAAATAGGTCAAAGCATCTATTTAATTTTAGCAATTAAAAAAAAAATCCCTTAGTGTCCTTGTAATGATCTATGCCAGAGCACTAGAGTGGAGTCTGTTACTCAAACCTCAGATTCAGGATACTTCACGATATTGAAGGGTGCACAGAGTTTGCCCAACCAGTCTAAATGTGGTTTGTAGATGTGGTGAAGGCATTGGACCATTGGATCCAGGGTTTTGAGTTGGGGATGTTTGGCATTTTCCTAATTATGTATGTTCGATGATCTTTGTATTTTGGTTCTGTATTGTTATAAGCCTCTGGTTACAGTGTTATGTTTACATTCCTGGTGCTTATTATGATATTGTTTTCTGTGCCTTTTGTTTCCTGCTTGCTTTAGGTGTGGTAAGCTTCTTTTGTATTCATGCTTCGTCCAGTCTGTGTCAAGCTTGTCTCTCTTAGTCATGGTTTCAGTGTTAGTTATTTCCTGATTTATTTTGGTGATTTCTTGTCCCTTTTGCTTTGTATTCAGTTCTACTCTCTTTATCTGCAGTTGATTTCAGTTGTTTGTACATAAACTACTTATTCCCTCACTGTCCTCTGCCCATATGTTGTCTCAGTCTCCGTCTGTTCTTTGTTGTGTTATTCCGTATGGCTGTGTCTTTCCATGTGTGTTTTCTAAGTAGACCTGAAGTTTCAGATTATTTGATCCAGACCTGCTTTAACTTGTACTTTGTTTAAGTTCAGCAACAAAGCTCCTTTAAGTTTACCCCTCAGCCTTGATAGAAATGGTTTTGTCGGAAACATTGAGCAATGGCCTTCAGCTTGTATTTGGGCAGCTCACAGCTGGGTGAAAAGTAGCTGGCATGAGAATCAGCAACTCTGAGGAAATGGCTCTCAGCTGAGTGCTCAGTCTGGATCAGTAAAGGCTCGGTGCACAAAGGGAAAGAGATTAAATATCTTGAGTTTAAATGAGTGGGACGACTGAAACGGGATATTTAAAAACTGGTGTGATGTCTGTAGTGATGCAGATAACATATCGATCTTTTGTGGTAAAGAGAAAGCTTGTTGGTTGGTTTTACTAAATACTCCACAAAAATTCTATAAATTTTATACACCCCACAAACAGTTAAATATGTCACGAGAGGCCTAAACAATAATAAATCACTCACCGCTTTTGCTTGAATGAGGCCTTATTGATTTCTCTGAACCTGATGTTTTACAGATGTAGCTGTCTCCTGTGATTTGAAGGACAACTGCATCTTACCATGTCAGTTTCAGCCTGGTCCTGAAGAGGTCATCCACTGGATGACAGAAAACATTGCTGTCCACTCATTTTACTACAACAAAGATCAACTTGGAAGCCAGAACCAGCGCTTCAAAGGCAGGACGTCAATCTTTAAGGACCAGATCTCCAGTGGAAATGCCTCACTACTGCTGAAAAATGTGAATTCTCAGGATGGGGGCAGATACAGGTGCTACACCAGCACCACCAGAGGAAACCAAGAGTTGTTCATCCAGCTGACTGTGGACGGTATGAAAAACACACAGAAACTAAAGGAAATAAAGCTAACATGACTATACTACAAATAATCATGTTTATATTTAGAGAAATTAAAGAACTTATTAAGTCAGCAATGATTTATTTTCGCAGTTATTACAGAAACCAGACTTAATTCAAACTTTTAGTGATGTCTTAAATGAGATTCTGCATACGAGCATGTATTACATATTTGCAGGTACTCATAGCTTTCCTGTTTGTATTGACCAGTCATGTTTGAACAGTCTATGGTTGCACACAGCTAAACGCAAAAGAAGGATAGTGTGAGCCAGAATACGCAGGATAATAATCAACTGTCATGAAGCTTTTTTATGTATCTGTTGTCATACAGTAATTTCAATATTTGACCCAAATATCTGCTGGCTACATGGAAAATCCCCCAAAATGTTCATGGCTGGTTGTTTTGTTAGGCAGAAATTTTAGGTATTTCACAGAAGCTACACGGCTAACGCCACCTGCTCCTCAAACTGGAAGTGCTTCATTCTTCACATGCTTTTAAGCTGCTTTCCCGTCCAAGCTGCTGTTAATCTTTTACTAGAAAAGAAAATCTGTGAACCTCAGTGAACATGATTTTTACAAAAACCAATAGACCAAAAAAAACCCCCCAAAAAACAAAAACTGCAGCTAACTTGAAAAATACTTTCAGGGCATGTTGCTTGTTTTCTTTACTGGATTTAGTTTTTGGAATATTGTGTTGCTCTGTCTGCTAGTGGACAGAAACATTGAGCTGATAAGATTACATTTCCAGACCGTAGTTGATACAGCATTCCTGCACTGCTGCAAATATAGATACAGACACCTCAGACAGTTTTAGTGTATGAGAAACTGAAGCAAAAGACACAGCAAAGGGACACCTGCAAATATCTAAGTTTTAGCCCACTCTCATGTCATAATCATGTTTGCTCCCCATCTTCAACGTTGGCTAAAACAAAACAGAACAAAGAGAAAAACATGTAGCATTTCTACTTAAATGAAAAAACAAAGGCTGAGCCGAAGCTTTCAGTTTAAAGAGACAGAGACACCTATCCGCCCTTTTTTAATTACTTTATAGTATGGAAACTATAATCAGGCCTAAACAAAAGTCATAAAAACAATTTTGTCATTTACCTGTAAGACCGAAAGGCTAAAGTGCAAATACTTGAACACCACACCTTGTTTGAGATTTAAATGTACAGTGTGTATCTAATAAAGATCCAGATATTTGATTCTTGGACTGTACTAGTGTCCTTCACATGATTTTAAATAACCCATACTTACTCATGCTGGGCTTTGTTGTAGTCCCTCAGTCTACCCACCTGTAAGCATTTGGCTTACAGGGAATACCTGCCCATGTACCAGCCTAATTTAACTGTAACTTTGGCCAACTTAAATATTCACCAATGTGACAGTGTAATAGATCCCCTTTGAACTCATTTGGCCAACAGAGTGTGTCCTCATGCTCGTTGTATTCACTGAGGTTCTCTTTTTTTAATATTATTATGTTTTGTTTTTTTTACATTTTGCTGTTGTTAGATAGTGACAGTGAGGATGAGGATGGACAGGAAAGCAGGAAGAGAGAAGGGAAAACATGCAGCAAAGGGCCACAGGTCGGCCCAACCTGGGCCACTGCTCTCTGGCCGTACAACATGTGGTCACCTGCACACCCACTGAGCTAAAACTTTTATCTGTTTTTTCAGTTCCAGTCCAAAACGTTAACATTGAGCAGTCAGGAGAAAGCATCATCTGCAGGTCAGAGGGGATCTCCCCTGAACCTACACTCACCTGGTCTACAGATCCTTCTTCCTCCATTGAGTCAAAACCCAGTGTCCAGCAGAACGGACAACTTTACAGCATCAGTAGTTCTCTGACACGCTCAGAAATTGATGCTGGTTTAAATTATACCTGCACTGTCAGCACAAGAAAAAGCAGAAGAACGGCAACTTTATTTAAACTGAGTGAGTATCCGAGGAAGAGTCGCAGTAATTGTACAAACTTGTTTGTGTATTTGGTCTTAATTTTTTTTATTTGGTCTTAATTTGTGGACTTTTTTATTAGAATCACAGATAGTTTAGAAACTGGAATCAAAATTTTTTTTATGTCACATGTGCTTTCCTTTGATATCATTTCAGATAATGTCACTGGTTCTGAGTCTGAAAGAACAATCCAGTGCTCTGACTCAAAAAGCCCTGTAACTCGTTTCATCTGGAGATTCGACCACAGTCAGATCATCGTGACTGAGAGTGAAGTCGGGGGATCTTACACAGCTTCAGAGGAGTGGAGGCCGTATGTGAAGAGTGTTTCAGAGACAGGAAGCCTCACACTACAGAACTTATCTACAGATAAGAAAGGAATATACACGTGTGAACTCATTAATGTTGATGAGACACTAATAAAAAATACTTTTCTTCAGATTACAGAAGGTAAGATCAAGTCAGGGAATAAGGAAAGCTTCTTTGAGTAGAAACTGTTTCATATTTGTGTATGGTCTGAAAATATTTTACGTTTTTTCCCCCTATTTTCTTTATTGATTTTTTAAATATCACTTGTTGCTTGTTGTTTCACTACTATTGCTACAACTCCATTTATTATTATTATGATTTCTGTGTTCTTCAACTAGTGTAACAAGCAAAGGATGCTTATAGAGTGTTTGTTTTGGAGTAAATTCATGTGGCTTGATTTTTTTTTTTCTATCTACATCATGGAGACCCTGAAGAAAAAGTTAGTGAGTTATCAATATAGACACTGAACCAATTACACTGACATTAACTTAAAAATGTAAGTAGTTTATTTGGTACAACAAAAGTTCCTTCTTAGTTTAACACGGAGTGGTTGCTTTTGTTAGACTGATTAAGTACATTTTAAAAATTATTCACTGCAGACATTGTTCAATGAGGCCTAATTATAGATTAAAACAAATACAAGGCTGTAAAGTCGTCACAACTCATGAAAAGGATAAAAGTAAAACATTTAATGTAAGCAGAGGCATAAATCTGACCTTGATTTTGAAAGCTGCATCAACTGCAAAATGTTCTTTTTCAGAGAAATCACATAAAGCCATGATCATAGGCGTGGTGTTGGCAGCAATAACCACTCTGGCAGTTATTGCTGCCATAGTGCTGCTGCGTGTCTGCAAAAACAAAACAGGTAAAATGCTGTTCTGGCTCCTGCTTCTAATTTATGGTTTATTTATTTATTGACAATAATGTCTTTTACATTTTTGCTTACAGCCAAGAAAAACAAAAATAAGGATGACAAGAATAACGAAAAAGAAAGCACAGCTGCTGAAGAGGAGAGTTTGAAAAGTTGAGTGAGAAGTGAATCTGTTTAGTGATTTAATGCCCACAAATCTCTAATGGAGCCACTGATGAGAAACTAAAGATGATGATGGACAGAGGTCGGACAGTGAAGTGAAGTTTTTTTTGTAAAAATAAAAAGTATTCTGACTGAATGCTTTCAGTCACCGTTTTAAAGACTTAACCAAAGGTTGCTGTATCTACACTGTTCAATGAAGAAGAAAGACACATTGCACTTTGACAAAAAGGGTACCACAAGACATAATTCTACAGTACAAAATGCTCTACTACTTTTCCTTGATGGGAGAGACTTGACAGACAGGATTATAGTGACTGAGTAATCACAGATCCTTGAAAACTCAACATTTGGGGTACTTTCTCATTCTTTTTACTAATTCTTCTTAATGGAATATTTTTGTGTACATATAGGCACGTCGACAAGATGAAAATATGGAACAAAAAAAGAATCAACTACGTCCTCTTATTAAACTCTTGATGCTAAGCCGTCTGGGGGGAACAGAAATTAGTTTTCTCCTGGAGTATCCATCCTACTTCCATCCATAGCTACTTATTCCAGCAACTACAGGGCAAGAAGCAGGGACAGGTCGCCAATCTGATGTAGGGCTAACACAGAGAGACAAACCACCATTCACACTGGGATTCATACCTATACACAATTTAGAATTAGCAGTTAACCTAACCCCACTAACTGCATGCCTTTGGACTGTTGGAGGAAGCTGGCGTAACCAGAGAGAACCCTTTATAACACAGGGAGAACATGCAAACAACCCTTTCACATCTTATTCAGTTCAGGCAACATGAATAAAAAATGAAAAAAAACGCAAAAAAAAAATTCTCTCTGATCGATGAGATATGTGATAATATATTATGTGATAATTATTAAAATATTTTTGGAGACCCTTGTTGTTTTATTTGTTTCTATAAGTGCATTTAAGGTTTTATTCATAAAGTGTTTAAAGGTACTCAGAGAGGAACCAAGACAAATTGTTGTCAGTCTTTTGCAAAAACACTGGATTCTGAGAGCTCATTCTGACCCACATATTAAAATTAGGGTAAATTCTCTTATCTCATATTGAGATTTAACTACAACCAGATTATTATGACACAGAGCTAAGGGAGCTTACACAGCTTCAGATGAATGGGGGCAATGGTGAAGGATGTTCCAGAGTCAGGGAGCTTCATACTGTAGAGCTTATCTTCAGATCAGTAAGAAATATTTGCATGTGGACTCACAAATGCTGACAAGACATTTAAAACAAACACCTTTCTTGAAGTTATAGACAGTAGTATTAAATCATTTTAAAAAGACAACAACATGGATATTCCACTATACATTTAAGGGCAAGAAAATGTTCCACAAAAATTTTATCAGTCAACTGTTGTGAAAATCTGAAATAAATTGAGGTGAACACAACCAGTTTGTCTTTGGGTTTTGCAAAGAAGTCAAACAACAGTAGAGACAGTATGACAACAGCCTGCATGTTTTTGAACAAAGAAGAATTACAGCATGGATTCATTAACAATCATTCAGGATATTTCAGCATTTGTGCAGCTCTGGGATAAAAAAAAAAAAAAAAAAAACAGCTTTTCAGACTGTTTGTCCTTGTTTTAATTGATCTGCAGAAACTGCTTGATCCATTATGGTATTATTGTGAAACATAATAGGGGAATTATGTTTAATATGCTGCTTTAGTCTTCTTAATAATTCATGTATGTAGGGTATATGCCACAGGCAAGAGTAAGGGAACTTAGTATAAGTATTAATGCCTTTACACATTGGACAAGTAAAGTTTCTGTAAATATTTTGTGTTTAAAAATATTCTTCAGTCTCACCTATTCTTAATGTGGCAATTCACAATGACAGGACATATTTGTGACATTTGTTTTTTGAATGAAGCTTGATTTTTCCTGATATTTAAACACTGCTCAAAAAATAAAAAAGAACACAAAAATAAGACATCCCAGATCTGAATGAATGAAATATTCTTATTAAATACTTTATTCTTTATATAGTTAAATGTGCTCCGAACAAAATCACACAAGAATTGTCAATGGAAATCAAATGTAGCTACCCATGGAGGTCTGGATCCAACTTTGATGTAATGTCCTTCAAACAAGTCAAAATGAGGCGCAGTAGTGTGTGTGGCCTCTACGTGCCTGTATGACCTCCCCACAATGCCTGGGCATGCTCCTGATGAGGTGGCAGATGGTCTCCTGTGGGATCTCCTCCCATACCTGGACTAAAGCATCCACCAACTCCTGGACAGTCTGTTGTACAATATGGCGTTGGTGGATGGAGCAAGACATGATGTCCCAGATATGCTCAATTAGGTTCAGGGAACGGGCGGGCCAGTCCACAGCATGAATGCCATCATCTCGCAGTAACTGCTGACACACAGCAGCCACATGAGGCCTAGCATTGTCTTACATTAGGAGGAAGCCAAGGCCAACCACACCAGCATATGGTCTCACAAGGAGTCTGAGGATCTCATCTCGGTGCCTAATGGCAGTCAGGCTACCTCTGGCATTTCTTTGGGAGGGCTGTGGGCCCCCCCAAAGAAATGCCACCCCACACCATTACTGACCCACTGCCAAACCGGTCATGCTGGAGGATGCTGCAGGCACCACAGCGCCTCCAGACTCTGTCACATGTGCTCAGTATGAACCTACTTTCATCTGAGAAGAGCACAGGGCACTAGTGCTGAAGCTGCCAATCTTAGTGTTCTCTGGAAAATGCCAATCATCCTGCACATTGTTGGGCTGTACCAACCCCCACATGTGGACATCAGGTCCTCACGCCACCCTCATGGAGTCTCTTTCTGACCGTTTGAGCAGACACATGCACATTTGTGGCCTGCTGGCGGTCATTTTGCAGGCTCTGACAGTGCTCCTCCTGTTCCACCTTGCACAAAGGTGGAACAGGAGTCTTTTGCATAAGCAGATTCGACCACTCAGATAACTGCGTTGGCAACAAGTGTGCTCAAAAACTCGCACTGGTGATATAAATAAATAGTAAAAAAAATAAAATAAAAAATAAAATTATATATATAAAAAACCTCAGACACACAGCTATATTAGGGTGACCCACCGTCCCCTTTTCCCGGAGAGGTTCATTGTTCACGTTCCGTCCGGGGCGTCTGGGGGGTTTTCGAGATTGATAAAAATGTCGGTGTTTGTGTGAATTCATCCCCGAACTGCTGCTTTGTGAGCGCTTGTTCTGCGCTCACAAACGGGACAGACAGCGCGCAGCAACGCGCCCAATCATGTTTAAAAGATCCCAACGCGCAAGTGCATCTAAAAAAAATTCCTTCGTACCGACCCAGTACTGGTAATTTTTCTTATGCAGATGAAGCATTATTTCATATATGGTCACCCCTAAGCTATATGCTGATCCAGGAAAATCAACTTCCTGAAATGTTTTTCTCTGTCTCTTTAGATGTGGTCCCAACTCTGTCTCCTCACAAGAGACTCAGCAGCGGATTAAAATCCCCAAATGAATACATGGACATTTCTGTGACACGCCCCTGATGTTCGCACACAGACGTGCGACAGATACCGGAAAAGGTGACGCTATTTTCTGGAGGATCAGTAGGCGGTGATTTCATACCTGATGATCTCTAACCTGGGTCTTAACCTGCTTCGGAGCCGGTTAGCGTCACATCATGTGCAATAACGTAGCTACTGTTTCCCAAAATGTAGAAACAAATCCGATCAGTTTAAAGATTTAAACAAAGTCATTAAAGTCACCTGTTTCAGGTGGAGTCCAGCCTCCTCTCAGGAAGCAGCTCACCTGTGCGTCAGTGTTTAGTTTCCGGTATGGAGCGGAGATTCTTTCTCTTATGCAATGTTTGAAGAACCTGTGAGTTTGCTTTGATTCTTTCTCTAACAGTTCGTCTTGCTTTCTGGCTGTGATTTTTGCGCAAGATGCGGTCTTCTTATAAGTCTCGTACCTCAGGACAAACGCTGGATCGCTGTGTTTGAACAGAAATCCACACAGTTGAAATCAAAACATAAGCAGCTGATGTGTGGTGGACGTCTTCGGAAAACAAACTATAATGAGTTTTTATGTCTTGTAAGAGCAGAGTGCCGCTTTTTCCTGTCACTTCTTTGAAAATAAAACTACATTAAAGCTTGATTTTAGCGATTTAGTCAGGTTGTCAAGTTCAGGTTCTTACAAATGTTCAGTGTTTCGCTAACATGATTCCCAGTTTCAGCAGCTTTCCACTCTGCTAAAAAATACGAAAATAAGTATTGACTGTAGAGCTGCAGTCAAAGTATTAACTGACAGTAAAGGAAACAAATCTAAAAGATAATTGGCTGGTTAATGGTGAATGTAATGTTTAGTTGCAGCTCTTGATGTCTGTCCACATTAATCCTGGAATTTACAGAGATAGATTGCTATTAGATGGAAAATGCCTCTTATTAACAGCAAATCAGTGTGTGCACAGTTTTCTGAAAAGTAACCAGGATTAATTATTGTGTAGCTTTAACACTGCTGGCACTCTGAATAATGGATCAGCTGAAAAGATAGAAAATGTTCAGACGTGTTTCACTGACTGAATATCAGTGGATTGAAGCTTCCATTCAGAGTAAACCAGGTGTGTCGGGGAGTCATCCTGTGTGCGACAAGATGACTCCCCGTTCAGCACCAGTGTTGGAGTCCTTACTGAAAACAAGTAATGTATTACACATTACTCGTTACTTTTCTAAAAAGTCATGCCGTGCATTGCTTAAATACCTGCTGGAGAATGTAATTAGAAAGTAGGTCAGTACACTCCTCATTACATTACTTACTTTCTTGTTGCTTTCATTTTACTTTCTTGTTATTCCAGAAAATAACCTGAAACACACTGTCTAAAAATGACCAGGCTACAGTCTCCCACACTAACACAAACAACGAGGAAACACTTGCAATCTTTTTTAGTGTTTACCTGCAGTGTGAACAGAAAGTGAAAAATGCAAAGAAAAGTTAAAAAACAGCTAAAGAGACTTAAGTGGGATCACCAGAGTGATTAAGCTGTTCAGCCTAAACAGGTAGAAACAGTTCAGGGTCTGGTTGCAGAGCTGTAGTCAGCATTCAGTCAGTACTATCACTATGTGTTTTTGGGTAGCAGTGTGTTTGCATGTTGTCTGCATAATTTCATCATAATGTGGTTGTTTCTGTTCTGGACGCTGTTTGCATTCAACCATCATGCTCATGTCCTTTTGGGAAATAAAAACAATGTCATAAACTCACTCCTGAAAAGTTGCTGCAGCAAGAGTGTTTTTATTTTACTTTCTGTCTCACCTGATTGATAATCATCAAACATTTGTAATGTAAGTGACCGCATAATTGTAATGTGATTACAGTAGTGTGTTACTTTGTAATGTTCAGTACACATAATGGAAAGAAGGATTTCAGTTGATGTTCATATGAATAATTTGTGTTTCCTCTGCAGATGTGGAATTCCACAGCATGGATGAGCGTGAGGACAGAGAGGAGGGGGTCCCTCCCTCTAAAACCACTCTGTGTGAGGAACATGAGATCCAGCCCAAAGCTCAGAGGTGACATGACATCTGTAAATATCGCAGCGGAGCACTCACATCACTGCACCATCATTATTTACAGAAAAACTAAACGTTGACCTGGACCTAAAGTTAAAGAACGAGCTGAGCAGAAAATTATTTAATATTTCAAAGACATTCGTGAGACACAGAGTAAGTCGTTCTCAGGATTCAATCAGAGTTAGATAATATTTCACAAGATAGTTTGAGTTTTTTAAGATTTTGATTGTTTGTTAGCCATTTCTAATATAACGTGGTCTACAAATGTAATTTCATATTGTTACTCATCATTCATTCTCACAGTTCCCATCAGCGAGCTGAACCCAGCTGTGTGTCCTTAAGAAGCAGCCATTCAAAGCAGTATGATATTACATTTAAAGAAGAAGCTTCTGCTGTGGAGAGGTAAACTGTGTCCAAATATTCTAACCAAATCTGTTTTTCTAAATAAATCTAAGAAATGTTTCATGTTGTGGTCGCTCAGTTAATTTCATTGGACATTCATCTGACACATAGTAAGTAGTTCTCACTATTTAATTAGGTTTAAATAATATTTCAAAATGTTTTAATTGTTTAAGATTGAGATATTCTTTAAATATTTAATTCTATTGTAAACTGGTCTACATTTCTAATTGAAAAATTTCTTTTATTCTCTTTATTTACATGAACATATATTCAGATTTTTTTCTTTTAGCATTTTCTGTGTGAGAGGATTTTAACAAATATTATTTTTCTTTCAGCTACCATCAGAGGCCTGACCCCAGCTCTGTGTCATTACAGAGCAGCCATTCAAAGCAGTATGATATTACATTTAAAGAAGAAGCTTCTGTCGTGGAGAGGTAATCTGCATCTAAATCTCTAACTGATTCTGTTATTTCTGAATAACTTCTCCAAATGTTTCCCGTCAGACCGGCTCTTGTCGCACGTTTCTGTGTTCATATGTGATTTTGTGTGTGCTGGAGTTTTTCCACAAACACAACAGTCTTAATGAGAGCCTTTCCTGTCTATAATGAGCCTAACTGACTGTTTCCCTTTCTCTCATGCTCATGAGAGCATCACTGTGGTTGTTGGCAGAGTTCTGAGATTAATAAACATTGTAATGGTCCATGCACCCCCAACACACATCAACTGTCAGGATCCTTAATAATTTTACAGCAAGTACTGTGAGGGCATTTATTGTTTTCACTGTCTGTGTCAGATAACACAGGGTGCCCTCAGAGCTCCAGACATTAGCAGGAAGGCATTGTTTTGTTAGTTTGGGTGTTTTTTGGTATAATGTGGAGGACCAGTGGCACCTTAGGTAGCTGTTTATGGTGTTTTGTGTGATTATACTTTTGCTTCATGATTCCTCCACAGAGTGGATCAGGAGACCTCAGAGGTTCCCAGTGGTCAGTCTGAGCAGCAGCATCAAACACACCTGGACTCCATATTTGTGGTTTGTACATGCACAACAGCTGTTTTTACATTTATTCTCTTCTTAGTTATTTCGAAGTTGAGTGTGTGGGTTGTGATTCAGGAGGTAAAGCTGGTTCTCCTTCAAACAGAACGCTTGTGTCAAATTTCAGAGTGCTCTTATCTGCATGCTGTACATGGTACATATGACAAACACTAGTTTCTTCTAGCATTGGAGATGAGGTAAGATGAAATGGAAGCACAATTAAGCACAGTTTAATACTAAACTTATTTTTACAGAATAATATAAAACTTTGTGGTTTAGCATTACTGGTGACTAATTTTACTTCTACAGATACATGTTTTTCTTCAGCTGCTGGTTAGTGTCTAGTAAACTATTTGGGTAGATAGATAATTGGAAACCATTATGTTAAAAAATGTGTCTGGTCACGAGAGATGACAATATCCTGTTTTGTACTGTGCAGCTCTCATATAGAACCAGATTTGGTAAAAGTACAGATATTCTGTACTTAAGTAGAATTACAGATACCTGGGTATCTGAAATACTCCAGTAGAAGTACTGAAGAAACTTCATTACTTAAGTAAAAGTGAACAAGTACAGGCTCCGCAATATACTCAAAGTAAGAAAGTAGCAAGTATCTCCTTGAAGGACATTTCTACTAACCATTTGTGTACAAAGATAATTGAACCTTATACATTAGTACATGAGAATACAAATATTATTCAAATCATAATTTTAATTCTAATAAATATACTCAATTTTATTCTGTTGTTTAGGTCACATGCAGTGAAAGAGAATTTAAAAACGAAGAACTGTTTTTTGTTGCCTGGACTTTGCCTGCACACCTGAAGAGGAAAATGAGTACAGTCAGGGGTTAAAGTTGGAGCTGGCATGTGAAGGGACCACAGTTTGTGGTGTAGTGGCTCAGTGTGGGGAAAAGAATCACAACTCACAAAAAATTTGTATTGTCAGATCCAGTAGATTTTTGCACAGGCTGTGTTCAGCTGATTTAATCTGAATTGTTGAATTCAACAAACTGGCAGCAGTTTAATCAGCTATTTGAATGAATCTAACTATCATGATCTTAAATGCATGTTAGTCTACTGCGCTTCATGTAACCCAACACTGACCGGCCACCGTGCAAAAATAAAAATAAAATGAATTTGCAATAAAGTCACAGAAAGCTAACCTCTTTACAAACTACCAGTGCTTTCGTGTAACATTTGAATAACACAAAATAAGTATAGCTTAGTTTGTTTTGCAGGATGATTGACAATATTAAAATACATTTTTATCAAAACACATCATGTACAGATCCAATATGTGGTTAAAAATGACAACTGTGTCACTGAGCAGGCCTAACCTTTAAATCTAACTTCTCTTCCCCTGTCCTGCCTTTCCTTCATCTTATCTCACACTCTTTTCTCTCCCTGTGAAAAACAGCAGCTGGACCTTTAGCTTGCAACACACTGTGAGACAAACTGCACACAAACAGTTTGAGTTTGCTGATGTTTGTGGAGCTGATAGAAATGTCAAATATTAAATTACCTGACAGTTAAAAAAATGTTACTTCCTTTCTGCTGGCTCCTCTTCTGTAGAACTAACTAAATGTTTAAGTACCATGTCCACAGTTTATGGACACGTGCACCATTCCAGCCCACTTAAACCCCTAAGTATAAATGCTGTAGATGAACCAAAAGTAACAAGTCTGTTTTTAAAATTTAAGGAGTAGTAAGTACAAATATTTGTGTTAATTTGTAGGGAGTAAAAAAAAAGTTGTCAGAAAAATAAATACTGAAGATACCTGGCACATTTACTTAAATACAAAGTATTTCTACTTTGTTACTGTACCTTATTATCCCAAAAGTGCACTTTAGAGTTTCTGAAAGTAAAATAGACGAGAAAACGTTCAGCTGTCAGGACTCTCTCGTGTGGAAACAGCTCTCGGTTTGTGTTCGGGAGACAGATGGCTGCTCTAGTTTTAAGATTAGCCTTAAAACTTTGCTGTTTCATGAAGCTTATAGTGAGGACTGAATGAGGTGATCATTAACCATCACTTAGTTATGCTGCTGAAGGCTTGGGCTCCTGGAGGACTTCCGATGATGCACTGATTACGTCTTTAATCCCCTCTTTTACTGCTAAAGCATTTATAAATCATCACTGCATTTTGTCTTTTTTCTTTTGTAGTTTGCATTTTGTTCTCTTTATTGTTCCTGGGTCTTTATACTTTTCATTTCTTTTTTTTTGTATTTCTCTATGTGTTGCAACTGCTTGTGTTTATGGGGTGACCAGGTAATTTTTAAAGTATTCTGTTGCAGCTGCTGGAGGACAGCATTGTCACTTTTGTGAAGAATGAACTGAAGAAGATCCAGAAGGTTCTGACTCCAGATTACCCAGAATTCTTAGAGAGTCAGAGGGAAGATGAGGAGATGTTAGAGAGTGAGGATGAAGAGCAGAGGAGGAGCTGCCGAGAAGCATTGGTTAAGATCACACTGCTCTTTCTTAGGAGAATGAAGCAAGAGGAGCTCGCTGACCGTCTGCAGAGCAGTAAGAGGATGCGTCTAAAGATTCATGCTATCTGATAAATGGGACATTTATTAATGGACCAATATATACTCACAACATATGCACTTGACAAGTCCTTGACTTATATTTTTTGTCTGTTTGTTCCTCCAGAAACATCTTTTAGGAACTTCCAATCGAGTCAAAGTGAGCTTAAATCAAAACTGAAGAAGAAGTTCCAGTGTGTTTTTGAGGGGATCGCTAAAGCAGGAAACCCAACCCTGCTGAATCAGATCTACACAGAGCTCTACATCACAGAGGGAGGGTCCACAGAGATCAATGATGAACACGAGGTTAGACAGATTGAAACCGTATCCAAGAAATCAGATAGTTCAGAAACAACAATCAGACAAGAAGACATCTTTAAAGGCTCACCTGAGAGACATGAACCAATCAGAACAGTGCTGACAAAGGGAGTGGCTGGGATTGGGAAAACAGTCTTAACACAGAAGTTCACGCTGGACTGGGCTGAAGACAAAACCAACCAGGACATCCAGTTCATGTTTCCATTCACTTTCAGAGAGCTGAATGTGCTGAAAGAGAAAAAGTTCAGCTTGATGGATCTTATTCACCACTTCTTTCCTGAAACCAAAGGATCAGGAATCTGCAGTTTCGAAGACTTCCAGGTTGTGTTCATCTTTGATGGTCTGGATGAGTGTAGACTTCCTCTGGACTTCCAAAACATTGAGACGCTGACTGATGTTACAGAGTCCACCTCAATGGATGTGCTTCTGACCAACCTCATCACACGGAATCTATTTCCCTCTGCTCGCCTATGGGTAACCACACGCCCTGCAGCAGCCAGTCAGATCCCTCCTCAATATGTTGACATGGTGACAGAGGTTAGAGGGTTCACTGACCCTCAGAAAGAGGAGTACTTCAGGAAGAGATTCAGAGATAAGAAGCAGGTCTGTAGAATCATCTCCCACATCAAGAGAACACGAAGCATCCACATCATGTGCCACATCCCAGTCTTCTGCTGGATCACTGCTACAGTTCTGGAGGATGTGCTGAAAACCAGAGAGGGAGGACAGCTGCCCAAGACCCTGACCGAGATGTACATCCACTTCCTGGTGGTTCAGGCCAAAGTAAAGAAGGTCAAGTATGATGGAGGAGCTGAAACAGATCCACACTGGAGTCCAGAGAGCAGGGAGATGACTGAGTCTCTGGGAAAATTGGCTTTTGAACAGCTGCAGAAAGGAAACCTGATCTTCTATGAATCAGACCTGACGGAGAGTGGCATCGATATCAGAGCAGCATCAGTGTGTTCGGGAGTGTTCACACAGATTTTTAAAGAGGAGAGAGGACTGTACCAGGACAAGGTTTTCTGCTTCATCCATTTGAGCATTCAGGAATTTCTGGCTGCTCTTCATGTCCACCTGACTTTGATCAACTCTGGTATTAATCTTCTGGAAGAGAAAGAGATGACATCCCAGAACTCTGAAACAAGAGATCCTACACCCTTCTACCAGAATGCTGTGAACAAAGCTTTACAGAGTACAAATGGACACCTGGACTTGTTTCTCCGCTTCCTTCTGGGACTATCACTACAAACCAATCAGAGTCTCCTACAAGGCCTGCTTACACAGACAGGAAGTAGCTCACAGACCAATCAGGAAACAGTCAAGTTTATCAAGGAGAATATCAATGAGAATCTGTCTGCAGAGAAAAGCATCAATCTGTTCCACTGTCTGAATGAACTGAATGATCGTTCTCTAGTGGATGAGATCCAACAATCCCTGAGTTCAGGAAGGCTGTCTACAGATAAACTGTCTCCTGCTCAGTGGTCAGCTCTGGTCTTCATCTTATTATCATCAGAGGAAGATCTAGATGTGTTTGACCTGAAGAAATACTCTGCTTCAGAGGAGGCTCTGCTGAGGCTGCTGCCAGTGATCAAAGCCTCCAACAAAGCTCTGTAAGCAAACACGTTCTCATCCTTTTGTTTTGAAAATATTGATTCTACTTTTCAAAAAAGCAGGCATGCAAAATTCAAGAAACCTAAATAGTGTAATGGCTGCTGGCACTTTACACTGCTGACATAGGCGTAACTTAAATTAAATGATCATCTGCACTCACAATCAATTGTAGGATATTTTTAATGTTTCAAAACAGAAAGTATTAGCATTTCTGGAAAATATCATTATAGATAAATTACCCTCAGTTTGAGCCTGTTGTTAAGAAATTTCAGGTTCACTTTTCTTGGAGCAGTGTTATATCTTTCTGGCCTGACTCTATGTGCTGGGTGACGGAGAACCTAGATAGATAACAACAACAACATAGGTCTGATATCTCAGCCCCCTAGAATCAGGTTGTTCACTCATGATTTTGTTTCTAAGTCAGGAGGTGTGTTTTTCAATTCTAATCCTTATAATTTAGTCAGCAGACTGTAACTATATCTTCTTTTGATGGCACTGAACATAGCTCAGTCTCAGTGTAACTAACCTTCATCATAATCCCTTATCTTATTGTTTAAATCTCTATTATGTCTGCTATGATATCTAGTTAGGAGAAAAAATTTGGACTGCACAGCTTTTTATAGAGACACTTTTTTGTATACACAATGCTTGGATTACTAACTCCAGTCTAGAGGTATGTTTTCAGAACAACTAAAGTACAAGGCAGAGGAGGTGGGGCTCCCAAACATTAAGTGCTGCCCTTTCTGTTTCCTGAAATAGACTAATCAAAAGAGAACTATGCTTTTAGGAAGAGTAGTTTTAAAAGAGAAAGGTCTAACCTGCTTGTTTTAGAAAGGATTAACTAAAAGTCTGCATTAAGGATTGCTATGTGATTAAACAAGGAGCTGTACATAGTAACAATAATCACAGTTTAAAATCAGGAAAATGACCAGCAGTGGTGTATGCTTGTACCAGTGAAGTGTGTACTGAACTATATCTGCCAGCTTTGTATAAGTACTGTAGAGGCTAAGCCTACGCTTGAAGCCACTGAGGTGTTCGTTGGTGGGGGTGACGCAATGTCACTGTTATGCATTAATTTATTAAAGTTGATGCAGTCCAATAATTCCAGCCTTACTGATCTTGTCCTTTAGATTCTTTATTTTCACAATTTAAAATAGCAGTGCAGCAGTCACAAACTGTTCATGTAAAAGAGTTTCTCACACACAACGGTTAAATACGTGTGTCTACCTTAAATACTTTCACATAAACATACAGAAAAACTCTAAAGGTGACCTCTAGCGGCATACATAAGGTATCAACCCAAAAATAGCTCCTACAAGTATTTTGACTTACTAAGAAAATGTAAACGTGTTCTGGTTTTGGTCTAAACTTAAATTAGTTTTTTACTTATTCACAAATTATGACTTTATCAAGGAAATATTTGTTTTTCTCGTTGAGTGTCAAAATAAAAGTTTTACTTTTTTTTTTTTTTTTACAGACTGAGTGGCTGTAACCTCTCAGAGAGAAGCTGTGAAGCTCTGACTTCAGTTCTCCGCTGTCGGTCCTGTGGTCTGACAGAGCTGGACCTAAGTAATAATGACCTGCAGGATTCTGGAGTGAAACTTCTCTCTGCTGGACTGGAGAGTTCGCATTGTACACTGGAAACTCTGAGGTCAGGAATCCGACTTTTTCTCTGATCTTTTAAAAGCGTAATTATAATATTGCATAGACAGTTCAATTTTAAAGCGAAATTTATCTTTAATAAAAAGGAATGTACAACAGAGCTTTTAATGTAGTTGTAATTAAACCATTACTTAAAAGGCCTTTACATGATCCAGCTTATAAGCTAATTGTAGGATAATTGCTAATCTTCCTTTCATTAAAAACATCTGAAGAGTTCTTGTAGGTCAGTTTTAGGCTTTAGAGTTCATTATAACACAGAAAGAGCACTGTTGAAGGTTAATATTGATCTTCTTATGGCCTTTGACAGTTGACTCATCTCTGTGCTTGTCCTCCTAGACCTGAGTGCTGCATTTGATATAGTGCATTATACTACAGAGGCTAGAATACAATGTTTTTATTAAAGGAAATTGGCTACAATGATTTGAATGCTGTTTATCGGATGGATTTTAATTTGTTCATGGAAAAGTGTTTCTCACACACAAAGGTTAATCTTCAACTTCTACAGGCCTCTATATTTTTATGTTATATAAAGTTCACTGTAATAATTCAGAATAATTATTGTGGATTATTTTTTTACAATTAAACAACAAACAATACTGATCAATATCATTAAATTTATGTGATATGTATAAACATACTCTTTCCAGAGTCAGTCTAACGTACAAAGGCCTGAACGTTCAGGCACCATCATATCTCAATGACCTTACGGCATCATATTTTACCAACAGAGTCTTTTGCTCTCCCTGTAGTTCTTGGATCAATATAGTTCCTAGAGTTTCCGAACATAGATGTGCGTCATTACACAATTCAAGACAACTGGTGTTATCTGTCTAAATTATCACATATAAATAAAGCTAAACTGAACTGAATGAATAGATGGCTGTGTATCACGAAAAGAAAAAAGCTTCAGTGAAGTGTTCACAGATGGATTGTTGTTTTTTGTGTCTTCAGTCTGTCAGGCTGTCTGATCACAGAGCAAGGATGTGTTTCTCTGGCTTCAGCTCTGAGCACCAACCCCTCCCATCTGAAAGAGCTGGATCTGAGCTATAATGATCCAGGAGACTCAGGAATTAAATTGTTGTTAAGTGGACTGAAGGATCCATGTTGGAAACTAGACACTTTAAGGTATGAGGAGAATGTTTAACAGTGGAGGAAACATTTTCTGTGCCCTCGCTTTGTTCCTGTTTGTTTCATAAAGATATGACCTGAGCAATTACAAATGCAGATGCACAAATTGCTCACAACAGAAACGTTAGTCGAGTTTACCAGTAATGACTCATTTATGCTGGAGGCTGTAAATCAGCATTGGATGCCTGTGATCTTTGGGCCCTCAGGCATGAAAATGATTGCATGGTCTCAGGAACATGCTGACATCTGAGGCAAAACTAATTTAAAATGGACTGATATTATATGGCCTATGGCCTGCAAAAAAATCAGTAAATACCAATAAAAGGTCACAGAGTGATTTATGTTCTCTGTCATTTTAAAGCAAACAAGAAGAGGACAGAATAAAATAACTGAGTACAGTATCTGCAATAAACATATGAGTATGCTAGTAAACAACATATATGGGTTATTCAGTGCTGACTTAAGCAGCACCTCAATAAAAGTAATGAATCAGGGTAGCAAAAGGATCTTGATGATATTCTCTTCGCTTATTATCATATTATCAATACAGTGCTCAGCAAATTTGTTGAACCAAGGTTTGATGTTATGGATTTACTGATATGAAAATCAATCCAACTGCCGCCTCAAAGAACTGAAAATTCATTAGTGTCTTTGTGAAAAAGTTGGACTGTGTGTGCATGCTGAAAGACGGCGGTCTGACCCCTCTCCTCCTCTCAGGGTGGAGCCGGCTGGAGTCCGATGGTTGCGACCAGACGGTCTGAGGAAGTGTAAGTTTTAACTATTTTCAAACTGTTGCATCACTCAGTCACATCTCTGATGTCATCAAAATGACAACATTGTTGTGTTTGTTGTCTCCACCAGATTCCTGTCAACTCACAATTGACACAAACACAATAAACAAATTCCTCAAACTGTCCGACAAGAACAGGAAGGTGACACAGGTGAAGGAGGTTCAGTCATATCCTGATCATCCAGACAGATTTGATTACTGGTATCAGCTGCTGTGTACAGATGGTCTGACTGGTCGCTGTTACTGGGAGGTCGAGTGGAGTGGAGGGATCGATATATCAGTGAGTTACAGAGGAATTGAAAGGAAAGGCGACAGTAAAGACTGCGTGTTTGGAAGGAACGATCAGTCCTGGAGACTGGAATGCTACAGCGATGGTCGCCCTCGTTCTGTGTGGCACAATAACAGAAGCATGTCTTCCTCCTACTCCTCCTCCACCTCTTCTGCCTCTAACAGAGTAGCCGTGTACGTGGACTGTCCTGCTGGCGTTCTGTCCTTCTACAGAGTCTCCTCTGACACTCTGATTCACCTCCACACCTTTAACACCACATTCACTGAACCTATTTATCCTGGATTTGGTTTCAATCCTAATGCATCAGTGTCTCTGTGTCCTGTTTAGTGTGAAGAAGCTCCTCCTGTTAGAGAAACATCAACTGTTTTCTGTCTCATTCACTCAGAAACGCTTCATCAACTGTTCTAAACTATTTCTTACAAACGTGTTCCTCTTAAAGAAGTTTTGTTGTCTTTCTGTCGTTTTCTAGTGAAAAGCTTCAGTAAATATCAGTATGTTGTGTTTTCATGATTTAGTTTATGTCATCTGTAGATAAGACAAAATGTGATACTGGAGAGGAACCACTGAGCTGCAGGGATTTGTTTACAACTGTCCAGTGACCACAAGCGAGCCTGTAGTCAGGTTTGGCCTCATTTCATCCTTATTTACTGACTGTTAAAATGATGAAATAACAACAAGATTACAATTTGTCTGTGGTTACATCTGAGGAATTAAATTATATAATTATATAAGCTACATTAAAGTAGCTGTCTAGATTGCACAGTCTTTAATTGATTAAATTATTTAGTTTTTGTTTTGTTTTATTTAGTAGTACAAATTTTACAAAAAATAATACAATTACGGGGGGAAATTTGGGGAGTTATGAAGTCTGACAAAAGAAATTATTTTTAAAAAGTAAAAAAGAAAAACATTAGTAGATTTAACTTGATCCTTTTTTAACACTGGTGCAGCAGCAGCATAATGACTGAGATCAAATGCATTTTTCTGACTTTTCTGTGGAGTCTTGTATTATGAACAAATAGTGCTCATGAAAAAATAGTATGAAGAAGATAGATTTAGAGATATGTGTAATTTATTTTGTCATGAACTGTTTGGTTTGTCAGTATCACTGGAAAAAACTGCAGAGATTTATTTCACCTCAGTAATTTAATTCACTGAAATTAACTGAATCTGCAGCATCATCTCACTGTTTAAAAATTATCATGTGACCGAGTCTTTCCTATGGAAAAAAGTAGTCAGCACAACAAAAACAAGAGATGTAGATTATTTGTAATGTGTATTAAATAAAATAAAATGATGTCTTTGTCACAGTTAAGTTTAACTAAAGCAGCAGAAATTTTAAATTTGATCCTGAGCAGCTAAACTTTAAACTGTCTTTTAATAGATGTTGTATATTTTTAGTGACATCTTCTGGTTGAAAGTTTGCTACAACACCCAGCAGTTTAGCTCACATGCAAACCTCAACCACTCTTAAACTTGTGTAATAAAATGAAAGAATAAATATATGAATTTTGTATTTTAGCAATAAGTAAATGTTATTTTTCTGCACATTCAGTCACCTAAATCACCTCTTTCCTCCCAATTCTGATTCTCAGTTTGAACTTTAGCAGGTTGTGATGGCGATGTCTATGTGCCTAAATGCATTGATTTGCTGCCATATGATTGGCTGATAAGATATTTGCATTCATGAGCAGTTGAATAGGTGTACTTAACAGAGTGGCTGGTGATTGAATATTATACGTGATTTTGGTGTGCAGTTATGAATCGATTTACTAAATAACTACAAAAAGCATGACATGATTCTCTTGCACTGTTGCTCATGCTGTTTTATGAAAATGATATTTATTGATTAACATAATGTGATCTGCACTCGTGATTTGAATGCACTGAAAAGGTTTACCTACAAAGTAACCTGTGCTGGATCAGTAATCACAGGCACTCGGGAGTCCTACCTTTTTTTGTATAAATGAAATCAATGTTTTTAGTGTTTAGCGTGTGCGCATGTGTGAGGGGAGGACAGTTTCACTTGAATCCTGGATTGTGAGAGCAGCTAAAATAAAGAAAGACGCAGTAAAAGGTTTGGTAGCATTTCAGAGAATGACTCTTCTTGTGAAAAGTTGATGATTGACAAGTCATTCTTTTCTTCTTACCACACCTAGCTATTTCAAACACTTCCCTGAGTCATAGTTTGAAAACACTTGAGAGCGTCACAAGCAAACAAACAAGCTCAATGAGTTTTGTTCTGAGCCAGTAACATGTTGGTTCTTTTTTCAAACACTGATGAAGTAACTGGGAGGCAACTAGAACTGAACGAGCTAATGACTGGGATCAAGTCCGTCGTGTTTTTGACCATGCTGAACTGTCGGTGGATAAAAGGAGTTGAGTGAGGTGTTATCTTATGCGTGCATATGCATAATACCTTCTTCTAACCATTATCATGGTAGTTATTATGAATGGATCTAAACATACCAGGAAACAATATGGCAGGCTAAAGAGAAACAGTTCATTCTGTGGGCGTGGAGGCAGAAATCTAGAACGCCAAAACTACATGTTCAAAGAGAGACTTCTTTTTTCTTCTGTTATGAAGTTTGATTCAGCAGCAGGAATATGGAACTGAGCAGGATAATCGGGATCAAGTGTGTTGTTCTGGCTTTTCTGTGGACTCTTACAAATGGAGGTGAGTGAGGCTGCCATGACCGTCATTAATACAGGTGTGTTTCGGGTCATGGTGGTTTTTATTCAAAGAAAAAATGAACATGCCAGAAAATATGACGAGCATTTAGAATTACAATAAGAAATGTATTAATATTTTGTTTGTACTCCTCAGAAAGTTTATATAGATGGTATGTCTGAAGGAGTTTTTTTTTTTACTTTGACGTTGCTTGACTAGTATTTTGTCTAGAAATCCAGTCTTCTGTTATGTTCCGTGATATAAACTTTAATGGCAGAAATTTCAGAGATATTTGTGCCCAAAGACTATTTTTTTTGCAATTGTGTTATTTTGTATGTGCATCATTCATTAAGAGATGAGACCTGCTATGATGCATAGTTCAGAGATGTGACACTAACAAAAAGACAGAAGACCAAGCTGGAGCTGGAACAGTTGAAGATTTTTGTTGGCAGTGACCCGGATGGACAAGATAAGAAAAGGGTACATCAGACGCTTAGTTGACACAACGTTAGAGACTCAAGTCTGAGATGGTTTGGACACATGTAGAGGAGGGATAGTGGGTATATTGGACAAGCGATGTTGAATATGGAGCTGCCAGGCAGGAAGAAAAGAGGAAGAACATAGAGAAGGTTCACAGATGTAGAGAGAGAACATTCAAAGGAAGATGTGGAGGATATGGAAGCAAAGGGAGCAGCTATAAGAATCATTATCTATTCATCAAATTTGGAAAATCCTTGTGATTGATCTCTTGTGCATCATTTTAGACACGTGTAACTAAATTTTAAACACTTAAGATAACTTTTTTTTGAATAGTGATTTGCTACAAAGTCCGAGTTCCTATTCACCTACTGTGTTAGTGTAAACTTTAAAAATGGCATCACATGAGAAATGTAGTTTTTGAATTTGACCTTTGTGCCGGCATGCATTCCAGCTGTCACATACTTTTGTTTTCTGCGTGGGAAAATGTGGAGTATGTAATGTTGCTACCAGAATGACACATCTTTCAGCTTTCAGCTACATTCAAGCAACCAGCTTGGTTTTGTATTTTCATAGTGTTTAATGTAGACACCAGGTTTTACTGGTGGAAAAACGAACTATTTTTAATTTAATTGTTGGATTTCGGAGAAATGTCCTCTAAGTTGAACTGTGTTGGGTGTCTCTTTGTGTTGCAGATACTGAGGTGTCCTGTGTTTTCCAGGAAAGTTGCATCTTACCCTGCAGTTTCCAAGGTAGCACTGATGCAGTTATCAGCTGGAGTCTGCTCAAGGCAAGACATGTTTCCATCCTCTCCTACAACTCCAAACAAGACCAGCTTACACAACAGGATGAGCACTTTAGAGGCCGGGCATCATTATTCAAAGACCAGATATCCAACGGAAACGCCTCACTCCAGCTGACATCAGTGGAGTTTCAAGACGAAGGCAGATACAAATGTGCAACAGGGGGAAACAATGATTCATTTATCAGCCTAAAAGTGGACGGTACGAGAAACATACAGGAAACACAAGACACTTATTTTTTACTATATATTTGCATGAAGATATATAGCAATCTTTGTCTTATAAACAAAAGACATTTCAAGACAAAATAATTTTTTAGAGTAAATAATTCATAAAGTATATTTTTTTATGACAGCTCCAGTCCGTGAGGTCAACATTGAGAAGGCAGAAAACAGGATCACCTGCAGCTCTGAGGGGATCTACCCCGAACCTGTGCTCACCTGGTCCACCAGCCGTCAAACCGTCTTCAGGAGCACAACCATAGTCCAGCAGAGTGGACCGAACAGAGAACTTTATAACATTAAGAGTTCTGTGATATTCCCTGACACCAAACATGACTTTACTGATATGACCTACAGCTGCACTGTCAGCACTCGCAGCAACAACAAAACAGCCATTTGGTCAAACCGCAACCTGAAAGAAGGTAAGTGTGTTTTAAGATTTGTGCTCAGTCAGTCAGACTCAACCAACCAAATAAAAAATGTTCTGCAAAAATCTTCAGAATTTTTTATTAACAAAATACATATAATAGTTATTTATATTGATTATTAAATAAGTAAAATCAACACTTTTCATTTGTGTCTGTGTGTGTTTGTGTCTGTGTGTGTTTGCTACAGGCATCGCTAAAGCCATGGTGGCAGGCGTCATCATGATTGCGGTAATCTTAGGCCTGATACCGATATGCTGCAATAAATTTAACAGTAAGGTAAAGACAAACAAACAGATATCAGGAAGGGTATCTACTTCTGAATTTTGGGGATCTGTTGTGTTGATGTGTTAATAATGCAACATTTTAGATGCACCAGAGCTGCTCAGTGCCAATGAGTGTGCTGCCTACAGTGGAAACAGGATCAGTGGAGTTACAGGTACAGACAGGGACAGATGTTGCAATGAGCCCCCTTAATCTGACCAAACTTTACTTAGAAAGTCCAAAATTTAATTCAAGCCATTTTAATTCTTTAAAATAAATAAATAAATAATAATAATAATAAAAAATACTTTCATTTCTTTTGCTTTTTTTTTTTTTTTACCTTTTCAACTGTGTTTCTGTATAATGTTTGAAGTGTATGTGGTAGTCTAAATTCTAAACTATTTTCTGTTTTTTTTTTCTTTTAAATGTCCAACGTTGATCTTTTTTTCTTTTAAAAACAAAACAAAACCCTAAAATTATATATTTCTATGCTTTAGCCCAACACGTGCAAGTTCAAAAGCAAAAGAGTAACAACACAGTGGAAGTATTTTAAAATGTTTATAGTCATGTGAAAAGGAAAACGTTCACACGATTGTATGCAACCCTTTAAAAATGATATTAAACTTATACCAAAACCTTTTTAGTACATGATTTATTGGCTGTACTACTTGCTATAGAACTAATATAAACTCTTGGATGACAAACTCTTCTTCAGTCCCATCAGGCTCAGCAGGTTCCTGATGCTGCAGAAATATCAAGTCAACTCGATTTGGTCCTGACAGAAAAAACTTCAGAGGGACTGAAAACACTGATCGCTCCTGGGTAAATCTCTCTCTCGCCTGTTCTTTTTAATCCAGCGTATCTTTGGTTTGCTTTTTTGTTTATTCTTAATGTATTTCAGGACAGAATTCTTTATAATTTCATTTTGCAGTCACGACCATGAGGGAGATGATTTATTACCAAAGGCAGCGGCAGAACCCACAGAAACGTGAATCCTGTAGAAACACGGCCTCAGACAACGTGACCTCTTCATTTATTAAATCATTTCTAGATGTATCTGTTAAATGTACCTGACTCAGTATCATTAAATGATGCTGATACACTCTGATGTCTTTTCTGTTCTCCATCTGTGACACTAATGCTCACTTTGCACATGTTGGTGACGTTCTTTGATATTTTGAGGTTGAGATTACAGCGTATGGTTCCTCCTCCTCTACTCGATAAAATGATACAAAATAATCAAGCAGAAAGAAAAAGTCACTCATTATATTTCATAACACATAAATTATGTGGCACGGTGGTTAGCACTGTTGCCGCACAGCAAGAAGAACCTGAGTTCAATTCCACCTTTAGGCCGGGGTCTTTCTGTGTGGAGTTTGCATGTTCTCCCCGTGTTTGCGTGGGTTCCCTCCGGGTACTCCGGCTTCCTCCCACCGTCCAAAGACATGCAGCTTGTGGGGATAGGTTAATTGGATAATCCAAATTACCACTAGGAGTGAATGTGCAAATGGTTGTCTGTCCCTGTGTGTTGGCCCTGTGACAGACTGCCGACCTGTCCAGGGTGTACCCCGCCTCTCGCCCTATGACAGCTGGGATAGGCTACAGCGACCCTGAAAAGGATAAGTGGAAGCGAATGGATGGATGGATAAATTAAAATGTTTACTTAACATTTACTTAAACTTATAATAGTTTTAGTTGTTTGTTTTTGTTTTATTAAAAAAACAAAGTTTTGAAATCTGGAGGTTGTAAGCAGCACGTCTTCAGTGTTTTGTAAAAACATTCACAAATATTAAATGTTTAAGACTTGACTATGATTTACTGTTTTACTATTTGTTGAAAACTTATTTTTGCTTTTTTTACTGCTAACGTTTTTATGGACTGTCACATGGTTTGTTGTTAATGCACCTTTTGGATGTCTACACCTTCATGTAGTGACTTTATAAATTTTAATGTTTGCATTTAGAAGTATTAGTGCCATTTGTGTTTGTACTCTTACTGAGCTCATACGAGACTACAGCATTTGCAGTAAATGTACAGTAAGTCATCAATACTGAGTTTATTGTAAATGCCCACCCTGCTTACAGACTGGTGAAGGCTCTCATGCTCACAGTGACACCTACACATAACCTGAAGTTAAATAGCAAATTTGGTTGTATTTAGCAAAACAAAAAAGTACAGTAAGTTTGACTTTACTAAACATATTTTTTAGTCTTAAGTACACATTTCCTTTATTAAAGAAAAAGTTTTCTTATTAAAAAAAATACAGTCCTGTCTGTCAAGAGATTTATTCTGAAGACACTTCTTCAGCTAAGAATCTAAAGGTAGAAACACACAGACGCTGCAGCTTTTACTTGCAAGGGCATGATCACAGAACGCTCACACCAGAGTGGGGGCCCTGTGATGTGCCCTCTGTTCTTGCACTTGTCTTTATTTATATACAAAAGTAATACAACAGTGAATACGTCTATTCATAGGCAGAGGAATGTTAGTGTGTAGGGAGTGAAGATAAGAGTGGTTCAGGTGTGTGTGTTATGAGATTCTGAAGGACGCGGCCCCTCTTCTTGTTAGGGAGCGCAGATAAAAGTGTCCAGCTCTCCTCTTCCTGGCAGGAGTGAAATAATAACAGCTTGTTCAGCTGTTATCGCTGTGAGAAAGAATTTATAAAGCAGTCTTGTAGTGAACAACAGTCTAAGTCATAAAAAGGTCATCATGCAGTATTCTATCATATGCAAACTTATATCATTAAAAGCTTATACTGACTAATAAGTACAATTTTATATTGACACTGTCAAAACTTCATCTGATTCTGCATTTGGAACATTTTTTAAGTCAAGTGTAAATATGATTTTGTTTTGGAGGCTATGAAATGATCGAAGTTCAATTTAAGTAAAACATTTGAGATATAAGAATGTGCTTCCCGTCAAACTTCAACAAACAACCATTATTCCCATAACGTGCAGGTATTGACCTGAATGACAGAAGAAAGAAGAAGTCCAATGAACAAAAAGTAAACCTTTATTGAAGCTGAAAAAAGTCCAAAATAGCAAAAACCAGCAAAAACAAACAAACCAAAAATGATATCCACAAAAACACTGAAAGGAGATAAATTGGGAGATTTGGATGGTGGAGACACGGTGGAGTCACCACCCGCTGTGAGAAGAGCTGACATTAACATAAATACCAACTAACGGAGAACTGACACAAATAATTCACAAATAAGCTGAAAGCATGCATTGAATTCAAAACCCAAACCATAATAAGATTTATTACTTACTCATTTAAATATTAAATTACAACAGCTGTGATGGCTGACAACATAACGGGTATAATAATTTACTATCTAAGCTTTTTAAACAGGCAGAGCAGGAAGTCCACTGGGGAGGATAAAACCACCTCTTACCAACATTACAACATGCACAGTAATCGATGCTGCAATCCTAAAGAGGCAAAGTTTGTGATTTCCTCATAGCTGCTTGCGAAGAGCTGCAACAAGTTGTAGCAAATCATGATTATTTTTCTATGAAGCAAGAGAGCAAGAGAGGACCTGCTCTGCACTCAGACAGGAGGCCATTCTGGTAGAGTTTAGAGAACTGAGCTTTTCAGCAGGTATCAAGGGAACCTAAGTCAGTCTTTTCTGAAAGGACCACAGCCACTAGAGTCTAACTCAGGGGTGGGCAATCTCAGTCCACGAGGGCCGGTGTCCCTGCAGGTTTTAGATGTGTCCTCGAACCAACACAGCTGATTTAAATGGCTAAATTAGCTCCTCAACATGTCCTGAAGTTCTCCAGAGGCCTGGTAACAAACTAATCATGTGATTCAGGTGTGTTGACCCAAGGTGAGATCTAAAACCTGCAGGGACACCGGCCCTCGTGGACTGAGATTGCCCACCCCTGACCTAGACTCTGAGTAAAATGTGTGGATTGTGGCTTATCTGCTGAGGGTGAGAGGGGGCGGAGCTTACGGGGAGCAGTGTCAGGTGAGTGAGTAATACACCTGCAGCAAGTCTGCTAATTTTTTTTCCTCATACACAGCAGTGTGCGGGGACATAGAAGACCAGGAATAAATGTGCTTAACATTTAACTCTCTTTTCCAAAATCGCCCTTACCTGATCCAAGGAGCTCTGCCACTCACTCACCAATCCTCACACAGTATTGGTTAAATATTACAAAATGAAGAATTATTAGTATTTTTAATTTTATTTGTTTTTTAGTGGTGCTGAGATTAAGCCTTAAGAAGCACTGAAGCTTCCCATTCACCTGTTGCGTTCATGCACTGATGCTTCACGGTGCTTCATTTGCTCTAAGCTGCCATCAAGTGGACAATACATGTAAAACAGTCAGAGTGATTACAATGACACCATGGCTTTGGTGTGAGTGTATGACTTAATGATTTTTGTAAACTTCTAAATAATTCTGACCTTTTAAATATGGTGTGTGTGTGTGTGTTTATGCTACAATAGCAGGATCATAAGAGAAGATTAGGAAAAAGGATGCAATGAGTTTGTGTTACTGGGTTTGTAACTGTGCTTATGTTACTTATAAAAAGTGACTTTTATTTCATTAAAAAAACCTTTCCACAGCGCTGGGCTTCAGGCGGTTTCTTCTTTTTCAGATGATTTCACCTGCTTTAGAAAACACTGGAGTGCTGAGAAAAGCATTGATTTGTCTCAGGAGCTCTTTGGGAGCATGACTGGACTTGTTTAGGTTTCACCTCTTATCCAAGAGGCTTCTTCAGTTCAGGAAGTTAAGTTATCCAGCAAGTTTTTTACAAGTTCGCACATGTCTCTCTCTCTGACACACACAACAGCAAAAGTTTGCTTACCTTGTCCTGTTTTTTTTTTTGGTTTGTTTTGAGTGCTGTTTGTTGTTAGAGTGTGATTTGTTACAGATGCAGCAGTTTGACACTCTTCTTCTCTCATTCACCAACCTATCCCTCACCACAGCACCCGGCATAATAACCACTCTGATCTTAGTTTGAATAACAAAAGGAATAAAAATGTAAAAAGACAAACAGGAGGAGCCCACAGAGAGTCTACAGTGCTGGTTGGTCCTCGTCTGCAGGACTGTGGTGTCCAACCAACAGCACAGTTTGCTACCTAACATAAACAGGCTGTCAGTGACTAAATGCAATAACATAATTAGAATGTGTCCATTTCTTCTTGAAACACAGACTGAGAAGCTTCTAATATGTGCAGTTGTGACGATGAGGAGGAGGAAGCAGCACTGTTTCGTACAACAACAGCACATTTAGAAGTGAGCATCTCCTCATCAGCTGCTGCTTTACTAGAGTTAATGAAGACTGTGTTTTTAAAGCAGGGATCGAGCAGTACTGCCAGTGATATGATGCTCATTTATTGTAAAATGTACAGCTTCTCCTTTAACCTCAGACTCTCTGGAGTATGGACAGTGGCCATTTCCTTCCTCCTCCGGTGCATGGTGCAGCTATGATAAAGGGGAATGACTTTTGGTGGCTCAACTGTGGCCTCATTAAATGAGGACAGCACTTTTAGACTTTCTAAAATATTTATTTTACTGTTCAGATGAGATGTTCTTATGGGACAACGTCAGTGTGCTCCTGCAGGTTCCCTGGGATCATAAACATGTTGGAGCATATGGTATGTGCTGTTCAAATATGTGTATCCATCTCTTTAATCATCCTTAAGCCGGCTGACCTGTTTGCTCCAACACGTGTCAGCGTCTCCTATAAAATCAGTGAACAAAAAGTGATTTTTTCAAGTGTCACTGCAGCAGCAACTTAAAAAAAATGGCATCAGTTAGAATATTGCAATGACAAAAAGCATATAATCCTTGCAGCGGTGCTGATAGAGGTTCACATATTTGCTGTTAAACTAACTACAGATGTCTTTGACACAGTGGCTGTGGGTTTGAATCATTATAGCTTATCTGTCCTTCACTACAGCTTTCAAAGCCTAAAGGAAATAATTTGCCAGTCTTGGAATGGCAAATATGAGGAAATGAGGTGAAATGCTCACATGCACACCTGTCCTGTGGGGAGAACATCAGTAGTGCTCAGAGCTTTAACAAGCTATCTTTTTTTTTTCTTTCAATAACCAAGGCCTCATCCACTGCATTATTCTCCACTGATGACTACAAAACAAACAAACAAATAAACAAATAATGCCATATCAGTTACAAATTTCATCAATTACTCACAATTAAAATATAAATTAATGTTGTTTAATACAAACATACCACTCAATGTTACCTGAGCTGGTCTGGTTTTCATGGAGGGCTCTGTAATGTCAGATCAGGTGTTACTGTTGAGCCAAAACAACACTTCACCTTTAAATATACCGGAAATTAGAAGAAACAAACTAGAACAAGGGATAAATGTCTTGTCACGTTTTTTTTTATATTAATTATATAAATACTATTAATACTAATTTATAACTATGTGTATATTTTATTAGGTGACATCAGCTGAAAATGTTTCCATACGGGTGAAATTTCTTGCTGCTTCCAAAAAAAGTTTGACCAGAGTGCAAACAAACTCATAATAAGTCCGCAGAATGACGGTGGGGTCCACTCCGCATTACTGCGATCATTTCCTGAATCAGTCACGTGGTAGTGCGGCTTGTGAGGCTTCGAGCGTCACCCAATAAAAACGAAAGTAATTTCTGCGCAGTACTCGACAGAGAAGGACTCGTCTCTAAATGTTTTTCTTATTGTTTGGATAATTGTTCACTCGGAAACTCGGTTTGTCGTTGATCAGCAGATGCCTCTTCTGCACGTTAGTGCAGGTGAAGTCACAAACTGTTAATGTTAATTCTTGTAAGGCGTGTGTCCGTGCTGACCTTGAACATTCAGGCGAAGTTTGATGAGCGTTTTCCTCATTCTCAGTGCGTTAATATGCGGCTGCGTGAGTTTGAGATCCTTCAACATTAATGCGCCTGCAAACGGATAAAACTACAGGATCATGGCTGGGATCAAGTGCGCAGTGTTTCTGGTGCTCCTGACATTTAAGTGGACTTTAACCGGAGGAGGTGAGTTAGCCATTCACTACACACACTAGCTTACTCCAGTGTAAACAGAAGTTACCTGGTTTTAATCTGAGAAAACAAATACCAGGAAGTGCAACGAGAGAAACTCCAAAATAGCTGAATGTGTGAGGAGAGGCAGAAGTGTCATAACCAGAAACCAACAAATGTCTCCAAGACAGAACTTAGAAATAGAAAATGAACCTTTATTTGTGCTGAGCTAGCGGTCGACAAGGCAGGAGACAACTGAGAACACAGCCCGAGAATAATATAATAGAAACAAACAGGAAATAAGACTAAATCTCGGCAATCTAAATGACAAGAATAGGAACAAACTAAGCAGAAAATATAATTGCCAACACAATAACCAATGATAAACTCAAAACGTTGGGTCACAGAGCAGGATCAGGACAAATAATGTTTGTGATTTATTTTCCTGAAAACTTTATTATTAAATATTATCACTGTCAGTGAAATGGGAATGTGGTTTAAACAATCAGTTTGTATCTACATCTAAAACCTGCTGGTGACAGGAAAATAGAGAATATACGGTAGATCAGGGTTGGCTGTCACACTTCAGAATCAGAGAAACTTTATGAATCCCAGAGGGAAAATCAGTTGTCATAGCAGCAAATATACAATAAACAACAAACACTCAGAGTAATGATAAATAAATATAAAGATAAATAGATGAGGTGGGATTATTCTGGAATGATTTAAAGAGTTTGATAGCACCAGAAAGGAACGACCTCCTGCAACGTTCCCTCAGACAGCGAAGTTAAAGGAACCTGTTGCTGAAACTCTTCAGATTGCCCAGTGTGTTATGGAGGGGGTGCGAGTCATTGTCCGTGATTGCCGGCATTCTGTCACCGATCACCTCCTCCAGGGTGGCCAGCTTTATGCCAAGAAGAAACTCGACCTTCCTGATGAGTTTGTTCAGTCTGTTTGCATCCTTTGCTTTGATGCCTGCACCTCAGCAGGCCACAGCACAGACGAAGGTGCTCACAACAACAGACTAATCAAACATATAGAGCAGCCTACTGCATACATTGAAGGATCTGAGCCTTTGTAGTGGTCAGAGGGCCCGGTGGCGCCAGTGTCTGGCAGCCTCGCCTCTGTCAGTGCGCCCCAGGGTGGCTGTGGCCACAATGTAGCTGCCATCACCAGTGTGTGACTGTGTGTGTGAATGGGTGGATGACTGGATGTGTAAAGCCCTTTGGGATCCTTAGGGACTAGAAAAAGCACTATACAAATACAGGCCATTTACCATAGTAGAAAGCAAAGCCGGCTCAGTCCCTTTTTGTGGGCAGCGTCCGTGTTGGCAGACCACTCCAGCTTGTGATCCAGTTGAATTCCCAGATGCTTACAGGATGTGACTATTTCAACATTAGTCCCACCAATGCAGACAGTGGAGGGATCTGTTTCTGCCAAAGTCCACCACCAGCTCCTTTGTTTTGGTCACATTCAGCTGCAGGTGGTTCACGTCACACCACCTCACGAAGTGACCAATCAGTCCTCTGTACTCCTCTTCCCTTTCCATCTCCACACTTCCAATAATGGCCATGTCATCTGAGAATTTCTGGAGGTGACAAGTTTATGTGATGTACTTGAGGTCGAATGTATAGATGGTGAAGAGGAAAGGGGACAGAATAGTTCCCTGGGGTGCTGCTATGTTCCTGTTCAGACTCTCTGACACACAACTCTGCAGCCTCACAAACTGTGGTCTGCCTATCAGGTAGTTGCTGATCCAGTGGACCAGTGGAGCCTCCATCTGCACAGCCTCCAACTTCTCTCTCAGCTGGATTGTGTTAAAGGCGCTAGAGAAGTCGGAAAAACATTATCCGAACCGTGGTGTCGGGTCTGTCGAGGGAGGAATACGCTCTCTTACAGAAACATCTTTTAATAACAGTTCCTTAATTAGATCGAAGTTCAGAGTTCTGGCTCGAAATGGGCGTCCTTTATATTTTTGCTGTTATTGTTACAAAAAGAAATTAAATTAGTTATCGATGGGGTTTTCAGTAGAAAATGGTGATTAAAAAATGAAGTCTAAGTTTTATTTTTTTCAAATAGAGACATCAGTAAGTTTAGAAATGAACACATGTTCTCATACTCCTTATATTTAAACAATAAATTTGAACCAGTAGTAATGATTGAGAATTATTCCCTATGGGAACTGTGAAATGTCGGAATCTATGGTGCTCGATCTTTGGGATCCACATTTTAAGGTTGCTGGTCTTGATCCCTGTGCCTCACTCAGAGCCTCAGTCATGGCAGATGTTTTCCTCTGGAGTCACAGGGACACAATCTTTCTAAGATCAGTTTTGGACAACACAACAAAGCAATGTTTCCATGTGTCGGCTCAACACGAAACCTTCTGCCAACAAGGAAGCAAACAAAAACATCCCTGCCTTTACATGCCTCGCTCTAAAAACATTATCACACGTCTCATATTTTTACTAAATCAGGTCAAAGGTCACTTGGTAAAATAACTAAAAGGGTTATACAGAGAAACCAAACTACATACACATTTAAAATGATGAGCTGACTTTGGCATCACTGCTGTAAATTAAATCTGTTCTTAAGAACTCTAAAAGATTGTTGGAGAACCTGTTTAACTGAAACCAAGTTACTGTTTTTCTGGAGTCAGCTGGAAAGAGCAGAGACATTAGCCTGTGGTACAGGGAAAGTCTTCAGTCTCCAGTTTACAATTCTTGCTTTGTAATTTACTGTCTGTTTCATGTTTAAATTTATTGGGCTCCTGATGATTTTTAGTTTTAGATACTTTCCTGTTTTCAGCTTCTGTCTTGATTTTTATTTGTCTCTGCTGTTGCTCTCAGTTTTGTCTGAAGTCCTTCTAATGTCCGTCTGAGTTTTCCTTGAATGTTGTCTCATTCCTCCATCAGAGCCTCCTTTAAGTATTTTCTTTTCCCATTTCCTGTTTTACTTTGATAGTTGTCCTTTGCTTCTTCCTTTGGGTTTGGTTCGTCCATGATCGTCTTCACCTGTGATGCACATTCACTGCACATTTGTCTTTGACTCCATCTTTGTATCTTTGTCCCTCCCACTAAATCTGAGCTAATGGGGAAAAAAGACACAAGCTGAGAGGAGAAAGGAGTCCCCAGTCAATGGCTTGTGTAATTCAGAAATTATCAAATGAGGAATTGAAACCAGTCGGCGTGGCATACTAAGATTGTTTTCAGGGTCAGTAGTAGTCTGTACTACGGCTGTAGTCCTGTCAGCTCAGAGTCATTTGGTGGTGGAGGAAGGATTATATTATTTCTGGGGGACTACTAGGTTTGACATTTAATTCTATACATGCATTTGTTTATCCCACTCTCAATAAAAGATTACTTAACAGCCCAAATTTTCACTCTAAAGCATCTAAAAATGTTTTGAGCTGCAGATCTTACTTTATGATCATGTGTCTCTTGCTGTTGTTGCAGATACCGATGTGTCCTGCATTTTCATGGAGACCTGCATGCTGCCATGCAGCTCTGAGGGAGGCACTGCAGTCATCATCCACTGGTTCCAGCTATCAGCAGGAAATCTTTTTGTTCATTCATTCTATGAAGGCAAAGACCAGCTTAGACTGCAGTACCAGCGCTTCAGAGGCAGGACGTCACTGTTCAGCGACCAGATCTCCTCAGGAAACGCCTCACTGCAGCTGACAAAGGTGGAGGTTCAGGATGAAGGGAGATACAAGTGCTACACCAGCACTGAAAATGGAATCAAAGAATCATTTTTCAATTTAAAAATGGATGGTACGTGACACACAATGCATTCATTTTAAAGAAATTTATGTTTTTAATCTTTATCATTTTCTCCAAGTGTATGTATAAATGTTTCTACTTATATTCAGATATTTTTTGCAGAAATAGCTCTAGTTAAAATATAAAAAAAAAACAATATCATGTAGCATGCATGTATGTATTGACTGTAAAAACTAGATTTATCTGCAAGTAAAAGACCTGCAAAGAAAATGCAGCTACTGATGCAGTCCAGAAAATGTATGAGAATAAAGAAAAGCACTACAATTAGTCTTTTGGTGAAACACTTGATTTAATGACAAAGATGTCCTACTCATAAAAAGTTCAGTTAAAATACATCATTCAGTGTAGAAAGATCAAGCACTGGTAACACTTGACTATATTTCTCCTTTTCAGCTTTTTCACCGTACTTTATAAATGCTAAAAAAAGAACCCATAAAGATATGTGAACATAAACTCTGTCGTTCTTTTCTTTTTTCTGCAGCTCCAGTCCACGAAGTCGACATTCAGCGGGAAGGAAACACACTCACCTGTTGCTCAGAGGGGATCTACCCTGAGCCTGAGCTCACCTGGTCCACCACTCCTCCCTCCAATGTGAACAGCAAGTGCAACACAGCAATGCAGAAGACTGAGCAACACCTCTACAACATCAATAGCTCTGTGACACCTTCAGACAGCGAAACTGATCTGACCTTCAGCTGCACCATCAGCACTCGCCGTAGCAAGAGGAGTGTAACTTGGCCCTCCGCCTCATCTAAACAAAGTAAGCAGTGAAGACAATAATGTTGTAATATGATGTACTGGATGTTAAATTCACCTTAATCCTAAAATGACATCAGATAATGTTTTGTCATACAAGAATGAAATCCACACAGAGTGTTGAAATCAATTTTAACTCTGCAAACCATGATTCACAAAATAGATGAATAATAAATTCACATTGTTTGTAATTGGAATTAAAAAAAGGAGAAATTAATTACTTGTATAAATTTGGCTACATCTTGATTTTTTTTGTGTAATTTATTCAGTTTTATCAGGAAAAAAATCTCTGAACTCTCAAACTCATAAAATCTCATCAAATATGATGCATGAGTATGATGCATGATATGATCGGTATTACATATGGGCTCAAATTGTGCTCATAAATATTTTGAACTTGTAAATCAAATGTGTATTTGTGTACTGAGTACTGATGAGAATTTGTGTGCGTTTGTAAAACACAAGTTACAATTTATTTATTTTTGTTAAGGTCTGGTTACAGATAGAAATCAAAAAACTACGTATATAATTCTGCGCTCAAGTTCCCTGGCTGTGAAGTAAAGAACTCCTCCAACAGCCAAACCCGTCTGTTCTCTGATTGGATTGTTAAATTTGTGATTGACATGACATTGACCAATCAGCTGAATGGAAGAAAAATCGGGTCAAAATTTGTACTTGCAAGTAGAAACTCCCACACAGCTGGGAACATGAGCGCAGAGTTTTACACGTAGTTTTTTGCTTTGCATCTGTAACCAGACCGCAACAAAAAATAATTTGTAACTTGTGTAAGTGTTTTTACAAACACAAATTCTCATCTATAGATGCACAAACATAAAAGTTTACAAGGTTACAAAACTCACAACAACAAAGTACAAATTATTTATGAGCACAATTTGAGTTACAGGGTCAATTTTCTTTAACATGCATGTGCAATGCAGCCTTCTCACATACAGTTTACACCTTAATCGGTCAATGATCAAGTTTAGTGTTATTTACACGTTTTTATCAAGTTTTATGCAGTTAAATCGTGGCTCAAGAGTTGGGAGTTCGCCTTGTAATCGGAAGGTTGCCGGTTCCGCCCCGGCTCCGACAGTCTCGGTCGTTGTGTCCTTGGGCAAAACACTTCACCTGTTGGCCAGAAGGGCCGATGGCGTGATATGGCAGCCTTGCTTCTGTCAGTCTGCCCCAGGGCAGCTGTGGCTACAACTGTAGCTTGCCTCCACCAATGTGTGAATGGGTGGATGACTGGGTGTGTAAAGCGCCTTGGGGTCCCTAGGGGGGACTAGTAAAAGCGCTATACAAATACAGGCCATTTACCATTTAAACACAAACTCTGATTTCATTATATTCTAATAATATTATTCTAATTAAACCACATTCTGATGATAAAGCAAAAATAATAATAATAATGATATAGAGGGACTGGGTGCTTATCCTATTCAGAGCTATGATGAGGTTTGAGCCAAAAGACATTTTAAGTGATTCTGTTTCTTCTGTTTCAGGTAATTCAGGAGCTGTTTTAGGTGGAGTGATTGCAGCCATCGTGATTACAGGAGTAGTAGCAGCAGTAGGCTTCATGCTTCATAAACGCAGAAAAGGTAAATGACTTTCTCCCTTCACTTTGCAGTTCAATTTGTTTATGTTATTTATACTGATTATGTTTTTTTTTTGATTCCTCAGAGCAACACCAACAAAACACATACGTGAGTAAATCTTGTTTGAACTACACTAAGTAAAAAATGACTTGTTTGAAAACAGTGTTATGGTCATGGAGATAAAACCAGATGTCCATAATGAATCTAATTAAACTGCTGTCTAGTCAAAATGATTTAGTAGTGAGTCAGCCTGAAGCAGCATTCAACAACATCCATGACATGAAAACAGAAAATCAGATGAAGCAAATTCAGATTGATGTGGTGATTTCTTTTATTTTTGGGCTGTATACGTTTTTTTATTATTCATAATGAATACATGTTTCCAAATTGTCTCTTTCATCTTGTTAACAGTAACACTGAACTTAAGGTGGAGCTGAATAGAAGCTCTGCCATGAAACATCTGACATCCCCCAAGCAGACCTCAACAGCTCTGCTTCAGTCCTGCACTGAACCCTCCTGAGTGTTGGATCTCTGCTCAGTAAAGCACAAACTTTCATAAGTGAAAAACCAGCTGAAAACGACTTTCAAATGAGTTACTTAGTTACTCATACGTGCACTGAGGAGCAAGGACACTTTTTTTTTTAAATTCTGTTTTCGTCTATGCTGATTCTTGGTCATAACCTAAATATTTTGATATGCCTTCTTCTGGACCTTTGAGCTTTGGTTGTGCAACACAAAGAAGAAGAGATGAGGCTCAGTCACAGAGGCAGCTTTGATTTGTTTGTCAAAAACTGCTGATAAACTTGAGTTTAGCTACTAGCTGGTAGCTTTTCAACATGTGTTCTTCTACTGTGGAACGAAAAAATAATGTTAAGCACTGCAGACAGTTTTAGATGATGTGAGAGAGACTTTTTTTCTTGTTATTTGTGTTTACATATGATTGATTTGTTTTATGCAGTGTAACATAAATGTAAATGCTTGAAACTGACGTCCTGCACAGTGTTTACAGCTACTAACTATTTTCAGTCCTTAATGGGCTGAGATGAGGGACCGTTTAATTTAAGTGCAGCAGACATCATATCAAACTTCAGAGATGATCAAGTTTGCAGCTGTTGTTTGAGTCATCTGGCATTTAATAAACACAGAGGGGAGACCGTCAAGCTGCTGGAAGAACCACACAGAACATCTTAAGGTGGATTTGTACTGTATTGTAGTAAAAATACACTGTCACCAGGATCTCACCTGCTGTGTCTCGGACGGCAGCTAAAAATAAAAGGTGGGTGAGAGAAAGAGCCGAGTAGTGTAGAGGAATTCCTTTTATTAATGTATTATTTTACTGTATAAGCCATTGGTGCCACTGGGTTTTAGTATAGCTCAATGTCTCACACATTCATGCCATTGAACAGCCGGGTGATTGTTGGTGGAAGCAGACAAATCCACAGGACGAGTCTTTTGTCTCTTCAACGACTGTGAGAGGTAGCAAGGGAGTGTGAACCTTTCTTTGGGAGAAAGGCCGACGGTCTGAAGCAGCTATGTCCTGCTTTTTGTTCCTGTTGGAGGTATTTAACCCAGGGCCTGGGCTCAGGGAGAGACACTGCTGACCGTCTGCCCCAGCGATGGCTTCTCTCACCAAGCTTGGCTTTTTGTTCTTTTTTTGATTAAAGGATGTTAGCTACCACCCACCGTTTGTCTGCAAGCTTTATTAAATGGAAACTTCCACAACAGGAGCAGCAACTAGTAACTCGTAGGTTTCTTTGTGTCTTTTCAAATGCTGCCATCATGAAAATGAATGTTTTGTGTGTATGTGTGTATATAATACATAAGAAACTTAACTAAATAAACGACTTGACTAAAATATATTAAGAACAATTTTTTTCAGTCCATGTTTAGTAGCTGAAGATAGTTCCTGCAGGAAGCAACATCTGCACATTTGTTCTCTAAAAGACGAACACAGTAACACACACAAAGACAGACTTACTCTGAAATGTAGTTTATTGGACCAAGGGAGGAACTACAGCAGTTTAGAACAATTAATTTAGAGAAATGTAGGCCCTCATGTAGGTTACAGGCTTCCTATCAGTGGCGTTTACTTTTTTGAACACCACTGATTATATTTGAACCTTCTTATACTAACACAGCTGTGATGAAGATTAGTTAAGATTTTTCAAACTGTAAGCCTGTAAGAGATAACCATAGATCTTTAACTTTTTTAAAGCTTGTTCGACCAAAGTTATTCAAACATCTAGGTGAAGGCAGGTTAAATTAGATGAGCTTTGTTACTTCCTAGTGGATAAGAAGAGGTGAGTGAGGCATTACTGACTTCCGAAAAGACTAAACTTCATTCTCTAAACCAAATTCTCAGTGGCCTAAACTTAGTAGTTGAATAAAATCTTCTTTTGTCCAAACCTTAAACACTGTTCAGGGTCTTAGGCACAAATTGCAAAACTCATACACTCTTTTTTTCAAAACCTTAAACACATGCTCAGTCAATAAACACATTTAACACTTGTATTGTATAACAGCTGTCATATTTTACACACAGCAACGCACAATTGAACACACCTGTTTCTAATGATTTAATCAGACCAACTGAACAGGATAAAAGTCCGTTTGAGGGAGGAGGACGACCAAGAGAAGTCATTACTGATGAAATTCAGGCAACTATTGCACACCATTTCCTTGTTCATGGAATGACAACGAGGGAAGCAGGATAAGGAGTTCAACCCAACCCTACTGTTACTGTAGGCTAGTAGTTGCAATATGACAATATGAGGCATGCTTTTAGAAAATGTGTGTAAACAATTGGTAAAAACCGTAATTGCAATGATCTCTTCACAGTTATGTGGTTTACATCTAAGAAAACAAAGAAACCAGGAAACCTCTCGGTTCAGTCGGCGTGGGCACGAAGGCGGAAACATTCCTGCATACTTGCGTAGTGAGAGCTACATGTTTCTTAGAAAACTTGGTGGCAAACATCAGGTAGCAGTTTTTGTTGTACAACCAGCTGTACAGTTTTTCTTTACATCGTTTCTCATAATGCTTTCATTTCATTGTTTCCGTGTTCTCTGGCTCCTCCTGGAGTGTGGGAGCAGGTATGTAGACAGTAATTATGGTCTTAGTACTAATTAGCATTATAAGCCAAAAATAAGTAAAATCAAATGTGACACAGTTCTGTTGTAATTAATTACCATCCTCCCTTCTTTGATATAGAGCTATTTGGACTGAATGCTATTTAGAGGTATTTAATACAGTTAGACACAACAACAACAACAACAACAAAAATCATTATTATTATTATTGTTTTTCTTCAGCTAATTTATTATAGCTGAAATGTAAAGTTTAGTGGTTCAAATTAAAACCATGTATTTATGGAGCTGAACAGGGTAAATCCACTGATGTTCTGAAGATCTCCAGGGGAGAAATGTTGGTTTTGTATGAGCACAGCATTTCAGTTGACATCAGATTTAAGTGATGCTTCAAAATAGAAAAGTATGAAAAGCATTTAAAAGGATTCTTCTTCTTCACTACTCACTGGTTTATTTTCTTTAGTTTTAGTTCATTTTTAAAAATTAATAATGCCTAACAATAAATCGCTGTTACTTTTTTTCTCCAGTAGGGGGTGCTGAAGTGACACTTTTTTACACATTGAGAAAAATAATCTTACAGTACAACATGACAACTAAATCATGGCCTGAATATTTTCTATGAAAGAGTAAAACAACCTGTATCACACCTGCAGAAATGACCTTTTTCAGTATACAGTGTCTGCTTTACAGCACTGCAGTCAGACAAAGGGAATCTAACACAGGATTATATCCTACAGGTTAGACATTATACTGAGTCAGTAACGTTCTCCACATTATACTGAAAAGGGCATTTCTATAGCTTTACCTCTTTAGCACCTGGTCAAGAGAACCCAGGCCAAGGCTAACATCAACGCCAATATGAATGACATTCTGCCAAACACTCACCAAGCCTTAGACAGAGTCTGCGAAATATTATAGAAACATTTCCTTTTTTGTGGTTCTTTTTATTCTTATTCAGCCAACCATTTTTTGGACAGCCGACCTCTTTGAACAGTTTAATTACATGAACACTGTGAGCAGTTGTTGATTAACTTTACCTTACTATGTCACAAAAATGTATTTAGATGAAGGGTGTGTTGTTTTTCACAGTGAACACGCTAAGCTGGCATAAGTAATAAAACCAGCTGGGTCAGATTTCACCATCGCTGTTCACTCTGTTTGAACACTCAGGTAGTGTAACATGAAAATGAGCAGGATCATGGCTGGGATCAAATGTGTCGTGTTTTTGATGGTCCTGATTCTCCAGTGGACTCATGCAAGAGGAGGTGAGTGAGATGTTCTCTACACCTATTACGTTATTCTAGTATAAATGCAAATCAATGTCATGTTGTTTAGAAAGCCAAATACAGGAGGAAATGTAATAAAGACAGAGACTCTGAGTCAAACTTATAAGCTTCCAGGGCAAAACTCTCAGATGTAAATCTCAGAAAGGTGTGTAGACAAACCTTGTTCTTTCTCTTTTTTATTGTCATTATTCAGTGAAGCAGGACTATGGTTTAAACAATGTTTGACTGCACAATAGTGAGTTTGCTCAAAGTGTCGGCAGTGAGGATTTCTTTAAACATACACAAAGACAAAATAAATAGTTATCAAACCCTCAGTGTAACTGTGTGAAGTTTATAGTTAAAGGAAAAGTGTAATATAAATAACAAAGTACAAAAACAATTTCAAGTCAGGTTAAATGTCCCTTCAAACTGTGACTGTAACATATAAACATGTGTTTATTAATTAACAGCAAATTGAAAGGTAGCAGGGCCTGGTCTGTGGCTATATATATATATATTAGGGGTGCAACGATACTCGTATCGATATCGAACCGTTCGATACAGTGCTTATGGTTCGGTACGCATATGTATCGAACGATACAACATTTTTAATTTATTTTATCAACTTTCCTTCTGACGATGCTGTCTGTGTTGAGCGCTCAGTGGATCTGCGCTCGACAGTGCAGCCTAGGCGGAGTAGTCGAACGCAGATTCACTGAGCGCAGGGCAAGCTAGCTAGACAGAAGTTAAGCTCGTTGCAACATGGCAAATTGAACCTCCCCCACCCTCATTCAGATCTGGCGTTTGGAACTATTTTGGTTTTCATGTGACATATGACCCTGAAGGTAAGCGCGTCATGGACAAAAGTAAAACAGTATGTTGGATGTGCCAGCAATGCTCAATTGGTGGGAACTAGTGTGTTAGCGCAGTTAGCTCGTTAATGTGTTGACGTCTTCCAGCCCCACTCATGAGGCGATCCGCGGTAGCTCGTTAACGGAGATTTGCCGTGTTGTGACCTTAACGTCATTTCAGATTAACGCTGACAGCACTAGTGGGAACACAACCAATATGACTGCACATTTACTCCGACATCATCCTAGTGCAAAGACAAGTGGAAGCAGACAAAAACAAGCACGCATGCTACAAACTTTACCCGAGTCATTTAGACAGCCGTTAGCACATGATTCTCCTTATGGGGACCTGATATGTTTAATATGCTGCTGAGAATATAGCCCAGAAGAAGCGTATAGTATAGCTTTTATTTTGGAAAGAGACATTTCTCCATAATAAACTCTCTTTTCCAAAGATGAGTGATTCCTCAATCAGATACAGGGCTCGCAAAATCGCTAGCCCGACGTCCTGGGGCTTTTTTCCAGTCGGGCTACCAAAATCTATCTCTGCCCTGCCCGTCGGCCTATCGTAGGAAGTGTCAGTGCTTTTGCATTCTTTCGGAAATGTAGCTGGGTAATTATGTCATTGGCATCGGCCACTGTCAATATGTGACATACTGAAATCGCGTTTGAATTTGCGCTTGTTTTTTGCTTTCACTTTGCAATAGCGTGAACTGTGTATAGAAAGCGACAGCACTGATTGGTGAGTGATGATAATTTGCGCACCAATTCCTCTGACATCGTCTTATCAATCGTTAGCTTACTATGCAAACATGACAAGTGAAATCTCCTGCAGCTTAAACATGTGAGAGGTTGATCGCGCAGAGAATCGCTGAGCGTTATGTTAGTGCGTGTGTAAAAGCAGCAGAATATATATTTTAGTTTTGCTGAGCCAAATAAGACAGGTCAGGGTGAAGAAGTGACAAAACGGAAAAGTTATGACAAATCAGACTATAAGGCAAAAAGAAAGTGCAGCTTTATGGTTTCATGGACAAAAGAATTTCTGTGGCTGCAATATGACGAGCTAAATAACCAGGGCTGCACATAAGTGGTCCGCAGGTGCGCATTCGCTGTCAAAATAAAAACCCGCACAAGATAAGAAGTTGCAACGCGTGTTTGCATACATAAGATTTTCAGGAGGAGGACAGACATTTGTTTAGAACTCTTAAAGATGTCGAAGAAGCTCCTTTAAGCAGTTACTGTGATGTTCCTCCACCTCCAAAGAAATGTCAGAAGGAGTCCGAACCACAAAAGAAGCGCGTATTCTCGGAAAAGTGGTTGCAGGAGGTGAGCTGGCTTCAAACAAATGATGAACGCACAGAGATGTGGTGCAGAATGTGCCGTGAAAATTTAATAAATGACAAATTAATAAAAAGGCATGAACATTTTTTTTGTATCGAAAAAATATCGAACCGTGACACCAAAGTATCGAACCGAACCGAACCGTGAATTTTGTTGTATCGTTGCACCCCTAATATATATATATATATATATATATATATAACTGACCTGTCAGTGAGTTTGTGCTCACTGACAGGTCAGTGAAACATGAAGGAGAACCCAAATGTTGGACTTTTACAATGGAGAAAGTGTGGTTTTTTTTACAGAAGAAAAAGAAAAACAGTGCCAACAATCCAGTTTGTGCTCTCCCAATTCCCCATGCCGTGATTCCTCTCTGTGATGTGTGGTAATGTTTAGTCCTCCTCGGTGCATGTGTTTAACAGTGTGCTGCTCCCTCCACACGTTTCCGTAATCACCCTGAAAACAAGAGATGCCACAATGAGTACCGTCCTAGCCACCGGCCGACAAAACACATTAACCATTCCAACGCAACTATATGAGCTGAGCACTAACTGAACTCCAAGTTTAACAATCCCACACTGACTGCTGCTCCAGTGCTCTCTTAAGTAGAGCTCCTTGATTAAGCAGATCAGCAAAATGTGAGTGATTATCCCAAGTGTGGGTGGCTCCAAGGCAGGGACTCTCCAGCCTGGTGGGGCAGCAAAACTGACACAATAACACACACGGTGAAACGAGGGACAAGAAGCAGATCACACCACAAACAACCATAAAGGATTAAGAAAGACGAATGAAACTCTTAATATTCATTAAACTCAAAAATAACACGTGATCTCAGGGTCACCCAGGCCCATGACATATTCTTTAAGTAATCCAGAGTGTAAAGAGCAGGAAATAGAGTTTGTAGTACAGCCAGCTGTCAGTGTTTGAGATTTTAAACCTATGAACACAAAAGCAACAAAACATATTTATTTTGTCGCCTGTGTTATTTTTCTCATCTGATAGCTTTTTTTCTGTTTCCATTCGTGAATTAATCTAAATGATTTAATTTATTATAATGTTAAAGGCTGGAAAACATGCACATATGACAAATTTATGTTTTTCTAAATTATGTTGAATAAAGACAGAGGGTGCAAAACTCGGACTGGAGTTTTAAAACATCTAAACTCTCTAAACCTAAACAGGAACTCAAATATACTAACACAAAACTGCAGATTCATGACAATGTGAAACAGTATGTGTTTCACTTTACTTATACTTCAATACTCATTCAATACTAGAAAACTGGAAATGTTTACGTTTTCAGCCTAATCCAATCTTTTACAGTGACATGTTCTCACAAACATAAAAAACTTGATGAATAAATGAAATAACTTAGCTAAGAGTCAAATAAAGCAGCAGATACAGTATATATTTATCAAAAACAGTTGTCATGCCTGCTTTGGAAATTGTGTCATTAATGTTTTTAAGTTCTCTGCACAGCACAGAAAAAGATGACATTTGATGAATATCAGGAAATCATTTAATCAAAGTCGCCACACCGGAGCTGCATATTTGGGTTAAATTTTCCTGAACTGGAGCAGAAAAGTGTTAAAAGGCTTTATTAAGAGAGAGAAAAGTTTTTAATTCTGCAACATCAGAGGGCTGAACGCTGATGATGTGTCTCTACCTGTTGTTGCAGATACTGAGGTGTCCTGCATTTTCATGGAAAGCTGCATGTTACCGTGCAGCTATAGTGGCAGTGATGTAGTCATCAACTGGTTTCAGGTATCAGCAGGAGACCTTAATGTCCACTCATTCTACAATAACCAAGACCAACTCAAACTCCAGAGTGAGCGCTTCAGAGGCAGGATGTCACTGTTCAACGACCAGATCTCCGCAGGAATTGCCTCACTGCAGCTGACAAAGGTGGAGGTTCAGGATGAAGGAAGATACAAGTGCTACACCAGCACTGACAGAGGAAACCAAGAATCATTTATTAACCTAAAGATAAAAGGTAAACAACAAAATATATATATTTATTCAAGAAATTTCTCTGTTTTGTTTTGTTTTGTTTTGTTTTGTTTTGTTTTGTTTTGTTTTGAGAGATGCAGGTGTGGAACCTGCAAGAGAAACAGACCCAAGATGGAAAAACACTGAACACTCGAATCATGAAAACCCTCCCCTCAAAGATCACTTCCTGCTCACAGAGCCGACTGTGAACCCAGGAGCTTTCCTCGGAGACATTGGACTCGAGGGGACAAGTTTGACCTTCAAGACACGAAATGGGATGGATGTGCACTGATCGTGGTAGCTTGAGCCTCATTGCAGAGGGGCTGATGACAGTCTTGACTTCAAAAAGTCCAATAGAATGAGGAGCGAGCGAGACAATGATTTGAATGAATATCTTTTGCAGTATGCCAGGATCATACTTGGGAGCGTGTATCTGGAAGCAGCATAGTGATGTTGCCGCACTTACTGGTTTCAGGTCCATCAACTGTGTCACATGTGATGCTGGACTCTATTTTTAAGAGAGAGGTTGGAGCCAAATGACTTTTTCTGTTTCTTTCAGGTTCACGTAATTCAGGAGCTATTTTAGGAGGAGTGATTGCAGCCATCGTGATTACAGGAGTAGTAGCAGCAGTAGGCTTCATGCTTTATAAACGCAGAAAAGGTAAATGACTTTCTCCCTTCACTTTGCAGTTCAATTTGTTTATGTTTTTTCTACTGAGTGTGATTTTTTTTGTCCGGCCCCAATCCCTCAGAGCAACAAGAACCACAAAGTACAGTCAGTGATTCTGCATACGTGAGTAAATGTTTTATGAACTACACTCTGAAAACTTGTTTGAAAACAGTGTTATGGTCTTGAAGATAAAACCAGATGTCTATAATGACTCTAATTAAACTGCTGTTTTGTCAAAAATATTTTAGTAGTGTGTCAGAGTGAAGCAGCGTTCAACAACATCCATGACATGAAAAACAGAGAATCAGATGAAGCACATTCAGATGGATGTGGTGTTTATTTGTTTATTTTTGAACTGAACACGCCGTTTTCCATTCATAATGATGATATGTTTTCAAGCTATCTTTTTTTATCTTGTTAACAGTAACACTGAACTTGTGCCGATGGCAAAGGGAAGGTCTACCATGAATGGTGAAACACCTGACACCACCCAAGCAGACCCCAGCAGCTCTGCTTCAGCACTGAACTCTCTTAATGTGTTGACTCTCTGTTTATTAAGCACAAACATTCATAAGTGAAAAACCCGCTAAAGACAACCTTCAAATGAGTTTCTTGGAGCCATAGAAACTCATACGTGCACTGAGGAGCAAGAACACTGAGACATTAATTTCCTTTTTTTCTCCATTTTGTTCGCGTCATATCCTAATGCTTGATTTTATCAAAGAACAGTTTTTATTTTACAATCATAACCTAAATATTTTGATATGCCTCCCTGCTTCATCTTGGACCCTTGAGCTTCGGGTGTGCAACAGAATAAATCTAAGGAGAAGAAATGAGCCTGACTCACAGAGGCAGCTTTGATTTGTCTGTGAAAACTGCTGATAAGTTGAGTTTAGCTACTAACTCAGGGGTCGGCAACCCGTGGCTCTGGAGCCATGTGCAGACCTTTCACCTTTACATTGCAGCTCCCTATGACGTCCTTTGACGTCAAGGACAAGAATCAATGTCTTTGTTTTTTCCCATGATGGTGGAGATGTTGGAAAATTCTGTGGACAGGTGTGTTTATACATATAAGGAGTTAGGATCAGGAGTATTTATAAGTGACTGGGCTCAAAATCAGGAAGAGAAAATGTGCTTGTTGTTGTGTTATTCATTTATTTTCATTTTTTAAACATGACAATATTTATTTGATATGATGTAGATAAATGTCAGTACATGTTTTTAGATATTTTTGTTAAATATTTTTAAAAAATATTTATTTAAGAATTTTTAAAGTATAACACTAGTCTTTGTGGGGGGCGGGGGGCAAAGGACTCTAGTTGAGCATACTAATGCTAATAATTGAAAAAATATTAGATTGTCTGGTCTCTCTGTACATGTAATTATAAACTCAATATGCAGCTCTTTTGATCTGCTCTTGAAAGATTTTTAACTCGAGTAACTTAAAGAAATTTAAACTTAAATCATCGTTATGCAAAATCTCAAACTGATTTTCAGACATGAGTGATTCTCGGTGAAATGTTGGCATTTCTGTGATGCTTCAAAATAGAAAAGTATGAGAAGCATTTAATTAGATTAGATCTTCTTTGTCATTTATTGGTTATAATTTCTTAAGTTTTAGTTCATTTTTTTAAAATAAAAAATAAAGAATGTCTAACAATAAATCACTGTTAGCTTTTGTTCTCCACCAGGGAGAAAGTGAAACGTTTTCACAGTCTGATAAAATGATCTCTGATATCAGTCTGTGAAGGTGTTTCGAAATAATGTAAATCTTACAGAACAACATGACAACTAAAACATGGCCTGACTATTTTCAATGAAGGACTAAAGCAAACTCAGAGGGAATTCTCTTGCTCCTGTATCACACTTGTACAAATGACCTTTTTCAGTATACAGTGTCTGCTTTAAAGCACTGCAGTCAGATTTAGACAAGAAGAATCTAAAACAGGATTTTATCCTACAGGTTAGACATTATACCGAGTCAGTAACATGCTCCACATTAAACTGAAAAAGGCATTTCTATGACTTACCTCTTTAGCACCTGGTCAGGAGAACCCAGGCAAAGACCAAGGCTAACATCACCTCCACAGTTCTACATATGAATGAAAATGTCTGTTTTCTGCACCAAGATGTTCTGCCAAACACTCACCAAGCCTTAGACAGTATCTGTGAAATATTACAGAAATATTTCTCTTTTTTGTTCTTTTTGTTGATTGACTTTCCTTTAGTGTTGTCATAAAAAGGTATAGATGAAGGGTGTGACATTTTTCACAGTGATATGCTAACCTGTTGTTAGCAACCAAACAAGCTGGGTCAGATTTCACCATTGCTGTTTACTTTGTGAACACTAACGTAGCTTGAAACGGAGCAGGATCATGGCTGGGATCAAATGTGTTGTGTTTTTGATGGTCCTGATTTTCCAGTGGACTCATGCAAGAGGAGGTGAGTGAGATGTTCTCTACACCTATTACGTTATTCTAGTATATTCCAGTATAAATCATGGATATGTGGTTTAGAAAACCAAACAACTCAGCGACTCTGAGTCAAACTTAAAAGCTCTCAGGGCAAAACTCTCAGATCTAAATCTCAGAAATTATTGGTGTGTAGAGAAACCTGTTTTTCATTTTCTTCTTTTTTTTATCATCATTATTCAGTGAAGTATGGTTTACACAATATTTGACTGTACATTAGTGAGATTTAATTAAACATACACGGGAGCAAAATAGAAATAAACAAATGTCACTTTAATTGTGTGAAGTTTATAATTAAAAGAAAACTGTAGTATGTATAACTGTAAGACTATAGAGTCAAACTGTGACTGTAAGATATACTAATGAATTGTGGTTTACACGAAGTAAATCTGTTCTTAAACTTTAGAGACCTTTAAAGGATTGTAAGGAAACCTGTTAGGATGGATTCCTTCATATCGCTATAAATAAAACCTTGGAATATTTTCTTGTTGACGAGTCAGCAAACAGCTGTCACTGTCTGAGATTTGAAATCTCTGACCACATACTTCACAGTGTTGTGTCTTCTTTCTTCAAAGATGTCTTTTTTTTTCATTTTCATGTTTCTTTGCATGACTTTATTTAAAATATGTTATTATGTCTCAATCTGGAGCCTTTAAAACATGCATGTATGATGTATGTATCAGGTGTGTTTGTTTGTCATTAATCAAAATCATGTAAAATTAAAAAGTACTTTGTGATTCCTTTAGCTTTACATTAATCTAACAATAGCAACAATAACAGCATTAGATACTATTGTACCAGATATAACTTACATTTGCTGTTAATACCACTGCAAATGCGTTACTGTTTTCTTATTTCCTGTTGCACTAAACTCTTTCTGTAGCATCCTCTGGTGTTGGGAACGTGGTGTCTGCATCTCTGCAACTCTTTCACAAAAATATATATATATTTTTTTTTAATCTTTGCTTTAAGACGAACTGAGGGGCAGCACTAAACCTTGGTATGATATAAATAAGAAGAAATAAGAATGATGTGAATTATGAGCAAGAAAATAATCAAAATGAACACAATCAGTCCTGAGGCTGATTACCTTAACTGTTTTCATTTGACATCCTCCACAGAAAAACTCATTTCCACTTTACACTGTGTATGTGTGAACACCCCAGTTGCCCTGTGGGTAGTCTTTAACCTTTCAGTCCTCTACCAGAGCATATACAGTAGTGAAAAAGTGTTTGCCCCCTTCCTGATTTGCTAGTATTTTGTGTATCACACTTACATGTGATCTTGATATTAGATCCAGGAGGTCACAAAAGAACCCAGAACAACATTAAAGAACAGCAGGCATCAGTAATCTCAGTCAATGTCAGAGTTTTTGATTTAACAATAAGAAAGAGACTGGGCAAAATAACATACACTATCTCTCAAAAGTGAGCACACCCTCCTCACATTTTTGTAAATATTTTCATGGGATAACAATGAAGACATGACACTTTAATACAATGTAAAGTAGTCAGTGTACAGCTTGTATAACAGTGCAAATTTACTGTGAGCTCAAAATAACTCAACATACAGCCATTAATGTCTAAACCGCTGGGAACCAAAGTGAGTACACCCCTAAGTGACCAAATTATTCCCAATTAGCCATTTTACCTCCCTGGTGTTATGTGACACGTTCGTTTACAAGGTCTCAGATGTAAATCGGGGACAGGTGTGTTGAATTCAGTGTAATTGCTCTCACACTCTCTCAGACTGGCCACTGGAAGTTTAACCTGACACATCATAGCAAAGAATTCACTGAGGATCTGAAAAAAAGAGTTGATTCTCTGCATAAAGAGGCCTAGGCTAAAAGCATATTGCCATAAACATGTAGTAATAATGTGGACTCGGGCTCATGGGGGTATTTTGGGTAATGAAAGTGCAGATAGGTTGGCCAAAGCAGCTGTTCAAAGAGTCGATATAGATGCACAGGTACCACTGTCAAAATTTGAAGGGAAAAGTGTAGTTTGGACAGAAAGTAGGAACGTCTGGCAAATGAAATAATGAAAAAAAAGGGAGACATTTATATAGGGTGCAAAACACAATAGAAGCTAAGAGGAGTGGCGGATTAAAGAGACAGGAGGAGGTTGTTGTCAGTAGAATCGAACAGGCCACTGCTTTTTGAATGGTACTCTTTTTAAGATAGGAAAACATCCGACTGGGTTGTGTGATGGGTGCACTGATATGGAGACGGTTGAGCATGTACTCCTTAGTTGCAGGAAGTATGCAAGTCACAGGAGGGTGATGTGGGGTGAAATGAGTGGTGGAAGGGAACTTACGTTTGAACGAGTGGTTAAAGAGTTAAGTCATGGTGAAGGGAAAGTGGTGGTTTTTCGTTTTTTGAGAAATACTGGTCTCATCAAGAGGATCTGAGGATTTAGGAATGACGGACGATTAACAGCCAGGAGGTGGCAGTAATGCAACAGTTTGGGATGCAAGCTGTCGTTAAACTTGACTGAAGAAGTAGAAGAAGCATATTGCCAACACCTTGAAACTGAGCTGCGGCACAGTGGCCAAGACAGTACAGAGGTTTAACAGGACAGGCTCCACTCAGGACAAACCTCCTCATGGTCGACCAAAGAAGCTGAAAAAAAAGTGACTTTAGTGACATAGCAAAAGAGACTTCTAGTAAGCTGAACTTTTTTGATGTCTATCTTCTGGTTGTTTCAGATACTGACGTGTCCTGTGTTTATATGGAGAACTGCACATTGCCATGCAGCTATGAGGGTGCTGATGTAGTCATTCACTGGCATCAGGTGTCAGCAGGAAATCTTCCCGTTCACTCATTCTTCCACAATCAAGACCAGCCAGGAAACTCGGCCCAGCGCTTCAAAGGCAGAGCATCAACCTTCAAGGACCAGATCTCCAGAGGAAACGCCTCAGTCCTGCTGACAGGAGTGAAGGTTCAGGATGAGGGCAGATATAGATGCTACACCAGCACCATCAATGGAAACATGGAGTCATTTATCAACCTAAAGACAGATGGTATGAGACAAAAAAGATACATTTATTTAGTAATTCAGTTTTAAGTTGTTATACTTATTTGTCTATTCTGTTTTCCACTGAATAAAGTTTTACATTTGCAACTCTGTGTTATGATTAGAAAGCAAGAGTGTAAAGTTATTTACTCAGGGTTAGTGGTCAACAGTAGTCGTATATATGTAGATAACATACCTGACCAGGAGATGTAAACCTTATTCACACACTACAAAAACTCTAAATAGTTGTTGAGTATGTGAAATGTTCAAACTGAGAACAGTAAAGAGATTTCTATTTAAAAAACATGAAACGCAATATTTATTAGAGTTTGTAGCCAGTTACTAGTCTCAACATGGAAAGATGTTCTGCTTCCAATATTTTTTCACTATATTACTTCATTCTGTACAAATACCTGTCCCTCCCTTTTAAACTGCTGTAGTCCAAATCCCTCCATAACGTTAGCAAAAGAATACAATTTTCTTTTCCTTTCTTGAAGCTCCAGTCCATAAAGTTGACGTTTACCAGGGAGAAAACAGGATCACCTGCAGGTCAGAGGGGATCTATCCAAAGCCTGAACTCACCTGGTCCACCAGCCCTCCATCCAGTCTGACTTTCAAAAACACCACCACAGTCGACCAGACTAAACAGCAGCTTTACAACATCAGCAGCTCTCTGATCCTTTCAGGCAGTGATCATGATCTGAACTTCAGCTGCACCGTCAGCACTCGCAGAAACAGGAAGAGTGTAGCTTTTCTTAAAATGCGTAAGCAGTGATGAATGTAACTAATGCTTTAAGTGGAAATTTGTTATTAAACAGATTCAGTTTTTCAGTTGAAGATCATTGAAAAATGATGATTCATATGTGCAGTAAATCTGCATAATCTTTAGATTGGAAAATTTCTTAATGTGCTTTCAAAAATATAAGTTTTGTGTGTTTTTTGTAATATTATTTCAGCTTCTCAAGATGTTCTTGAGTATGAGAACACAATCCCATGCAGTCCATCAAACATTACACTCTCAAATCTCATTTGGAGATTCAACCACAGTCAGCTCATCCTGAATGGGACTGTCACAAACTACACAGTCTCAGAGAAATGGAAGCAGCGTGTGAAGAAGCTTTCAGAGTCAGGCAGCCTCACACTACAGGACATATCTGCAGATCAGGAGGGAATCTACACATGTGAAGTCCGTGATGCTGAAGAGACAACAATAAGTCTCAGATCTGTGATGATTCATAAAGGTAAGGTAGCTTCAGTCTGGACCCATGAAACTGTTTGCAAAAGTTCAGTGCAGTGAAAAAATATTTCTTGTTTTCTCACACTTAAATGGTTAAGAATTTACTGGACAATGCAATACACTATGATTGATATATATATATATACATACACACAATGAAATTCTGTTCACAATCTAGTTGCCCTGAATTTGATTGCTGCTGTTGTACTGAATTAGACTACATCCCAATGTGATGGGCAAAGGAATAAATCTTTATTTTTTTCCGGTACATATTTCTAAAATATAGGACTCTTTTGTTGCAGTCAGGAAAACAGTTCTCACTCCCATGCCTTTCTCTCTGACTTCAAATCTCTTCTAAAACTACAAAGTAAATTATTTAATACTTTTGAACAAAACCTCTGGCCCCTGAGTGTCTCACTTTACGTGAACCTATTTTTTTTCCCATCAATTCATCAATTAAATTCATTTTTTTCCACTTCTCTAATTCAGAGTCATGAAGAAGTTAAAACCAAAAGACATTTAAACTGACTCTGTTTCTTTCTGTTTCAGGTACTTCAGGATCTAGTTTAAGAAGACTCATTGTAGTCACTGTCATTATAGCAGCAGCAGTAGCGTTCATAATTTATACATACAAAAAAGGTAAACAATCACACTTTACTTCCCTGAAATTTATTTTGAAATTCTATTGATTATGATGTTTTCTGGACTCAATTTCTCAAAGAAACAAGAACCACGACGTACAGACAAAGAAACTTGTGTTTTTTTATTTGATTAGTTTTTTATGGGACTGTTTATGGGTTTTTTTGTTTTTTTTTTAAACCCATCCTGAGAGATTGGAGCTAAATGCCTCTTTCTGTTTCTTTCAGTTTTAGAATTTTTTGCCGCTATTGTAGCAACTTTGTTTGTTGCTATTATGTTTAAACTACTAGCAGCAGTGGTCGTTAAGATGTATGGACGAGGAAGAGGTAAATTACTTTTTTTTTTCGTCACTTTGCAATTCATTTTGTTCAAGTTATTTCAACTGATTATGATGTTTTCTGGACTCGATTCCTTAGAACAGTGGTTCTCAAAGTTTTTACATCATTGCAGGAAGAAATATTTTCACACCCCATCAAAACCAAACAGATGGACAGAAAAGCCTAGCTGCAACTTTATTTAGATAATAAATTCATTCACAATAAATCCTTCAGTAATTTTTGTTTTAAACACACAACTTTCATTTCAAATAACTATTTATAACTTTTATCACTAGACTGCTTCATTAGTCTGCACCACTTCTTTAAAAAAGCAATATATATAAATAAATATAAAAAAAGAAATCCAGAAACTCGTGAAGCGAGATGGAAAATTTATAATTTAGTGAGCATTTAATACTACTCACTCTTGTGAGCCTGTTTTTAACCGCAGAGCGGGGCGTGGTCGGCGGCGTGGCTGTGGGGGAGGTGGATGCACCTGAGCGCCATCCGCAATCACGCCTCGCCAGTTTTAAACAGAACTAGGTCCTGTTGTTGTTGATGCTGTGTGTAGGCTGTAGCCAAAAGGCTGCAGCTGCGTGGGTAAGTCGACATCAGCAATAACGAAGTGTACTGAAAAGTGCAAACATGTGGTCAGGTCGATCCTGGGTTTTGGAACCACTGTACACAACACGCGACAGACCCGACCGCATGTTCGCACTTTTCAGTACACTTCTTTATTGCCACTGTTCACTTACACACGCGGCTGCAGCTTTTCAGCGGATGTGCAATGTATTAACGTAACTGCCGCAAATTATTTTTTTTCCGCCGTAAAAGTGAATCCAATGTTAAACATTTGTTCCGCATGACGCTTCTGCCAGGTAAAACACCCCCCACCTGTCAGAACTCTGCGCCCCACCTGTGGGGTGCGCTACACACTTTCATAATCACTGCCCCAGAGCATTGAGAACAACGACGTAGAGACAGCAAAAAGGATACGTGAGTAAATCTTGTATGAATTACACCAAAAAAATGGTCTTGTTTGAAAACAGTATGATTATGAAGATACAACCAGCTGTCTATATTCAGTCTAATGTAACTGCTGTTTAGTCAAAAATGATTTAATAGTGTGTCACAGTGAAGCATCGTTCAACAACATACATGACATGAACAGTAAATCAGATCAGAATCAGAATATTTTATTAATTTCTAAGGAAATTATGTAAGATGAGGCAAATTCAGATTGATGTGGTGTTTGTTTTGGACTGTAGAAGATTTCTCTTTGTTTGAACAACTGTATTCATTATCTTCTTTATATATTATTGGCAGTGCTAAACTTCAGCTAATGGGAAATGGAAGCTCTAAAACCATCCAAGCACGCCCCGGTAAACGCACTGCTTTGGTCCGGTGTGTAATTCTGTGACTGTAGTGAAGACGTCGATCCCTCTGAACTCTGCTGACTTTTGGCTCTCTGCTCAGTAAAGCACAAACTTTCATAAGTGAAAAACCTGCTGATGACGACCTTCAAATCAGTGACTTGGAGCCATTAAAAACTGAAACGTGCACGTACCCAGGGCCGTGCAGAGATGTTTAAAGGGGCGGTGCTCAAAGTTAAAAGGGGCATATAGAACCAGGCTGAATAACAACAACATTCATCTTTTTTTCGCCTGTCCGGTTTGGCTCTTTTGCCATCAGAATTATTGTCTGAAGGCAAAGAAAGACATACATTCATCAAGAATCTAATATGCAGTCGCATCATACTATATCATTGTCGTCAGGTGGCGACAGTGCAGCGCAAACCTAACATATGTTTTACCTGATGGGGTGCAATGTTGCTGTTGAGGGGTTGCTGCTGCTCCGGCTGCTGATAGTGCTGGAGGGCAGAGCTGTGTTGATCTGAGACAGCACTTGGAATCATAAGGCAACAAAACTGAGAAATAAATAAGGCTCTACTTGTGACTCACTCTTTGCCTCTCTTCCTCCTTCCATCTCATCAACACTCTCCATTTGCTGTCCATCGGAGAATAAGGCACAATTTGCTATTGCATTAATCTGTTATTTAATTATCCACACTTAACAACTCTTGCACTTAATTCATAATAAAGTTATAACAAAACAATGCTATAGAACCAAAACTTTCCAAATATGTTTATTATTATTTTATACTTGAATACCTCTGAAACAACTGGTACACGTATGTTACCTGTGCTCCTTGTAATCCAGCTGCTGAGGGATCCACTGCCTTTAGTAGCCTCACACAGCTCCTTTTCCTCCTCATGTCCTTACCAGCCATGTCTGGACAATGTTATATCATGAGTAATCATTTGTAAAAATCTATACACATAAAATACAATCACGCACGCACATACAATGACATTTTAGACCTTCTTCAGAATACTATATATACTACGGCCACAAGTTTCCATCATGGTGCTGATCCACAATCCTTCCCTTGTTATTTATTACTATTTTTATTTATTTAAGACAACTTACCAATGTGTACATAATAAGCTAATGCTCCTGCGTGCTATAGACTACAACTACTTACTGGTTTTGTCAGTCTGTGTCGCTGAGTTAATTTGTGTTCCTCCTACCGCTCCACACCACTCAGGTGGCAAGAAAATGCGCGTGCTCTTTGCAAACACGTTCCTGGTTCGTAACCAGCATGTGCTGTAATCAGAGGCATTGGTTAGTGGTAGTCATGTGACTGGCCAGTCAAGTCAAGCCAGATAATTTTATTTAGCAAAACTGTGATTAATAGATAAATATTATTGTTGAGGGGCATAGACAGGACTCCGCACACACACATTATTATTATTATTATTTTTTAATTTAAAAAAAAGTCACCTCAACAAAAGGCAAAGGGAATTGGACACCAAACAGGAAAGGGGCAGGTGCTCAACCCCTCCCCCCTTTCACGTGCCTGCATGTACTCATTTTCAATCCTTAATCAACTGAGGTGAATGTTAGCAAATTTACCTGCAGCAAATATTATATCAGACTCGCTTTGCAGATGATTATTTTTTGAGCTTTTGTAACCAGATGAGCTGCTGGAAGAACCTGTGTGTTTTTTGTCTCTTTTGATTGATTTTCTTGACTTTCTTGACTTTTTGGTTTTTTGTTTTTTTTTAGTTGACACTGTTCATTATTTTAGACATTTTAACATCAACATAAGTGCTCATTCTTGTGCTTGTGTTTATGTGGCATTTAGACTCTAACTGTATTCTTAATACAGTTGGGCAATATAATCAATCAAAAGTGACAGTCGGATGAAAACAGTGTTTTCACTTGTCCCATAAGAATCTTGTTTGGTTAATCCACAAATCTGTGTTTGTACGAGCGAGGGCTCAAAGCAAAGAGAAGATCATGTGTTTTTGCTTTTTTTGTTGTTCTTTAACATATTTTAAAGAGGAAAATGATTACCCAGGCAGGAAGGATATTAATGTAATTAAGTATTTTCAAGAGTGACAATAATCTTTGAGTTTGTCTTTACCTGCAAAAACTGCAAAAATAAAAAAGAACAAAGCATCAATGACCGAGGATGGTACTTTCGGAAACTGCACAAGCAAAAAACATTAAAAAAGCAAGAACAGAATCTTGAAACATCTGGACAGGAGATTGTTTTATTGAGTGTGATCTTATTTTATTTTTAAATCAAGTTATTTTAAGAGATATAATTTTAAAATGAAATGATGTTTATACAAAATCTGGAAGATGTTTTCAGTCATCTGTGAGTCATCAAATTTCCTCTGATATGTTTCAAAAAAAGAAAAGTATAAAAATATTAAATGCATTATCCTTCTTGTTAACCTACGATTTATATTTTCATTCGTTTTGGTTCATTTTTTAATTAAAATTTATCATGTCTAACAATAAATCGTTGTTTTTTCTCCAGCAGGGGATGCTGAAGTGAAATTTTTTCACAAAACGACAAAGTTATCTCCTACGTTACTCGGTGAAGATGCCTGGAAATAAAGGTTGAAATGATATAATGTGGAAAACATATACTTGAAGAAAATCTTACAGTACAGTCTGACAACTTAAAAATAGCCCAAATATTATCTATCAAATGAAATTCTCTTCCTCCTGTGTTACACCAATACAAATAACCTTGCTCAGTTTCTCGGTGTCTGCTTTAAAGCACTGCAGTCAGATTTAGACAAACGTAATCTAAAGCAGAATTGTATCCTAGACATCATACTGAGTCAGTAACATGCTCCACATTAAAATGAAAAAGGCATTTCTATAGCTTACCTCTTCAGCACCAGAGCAAGAGAACCCAGGCTAAGTCCAGACCAAGGCTACCATCCACAATTATCCAGTCAGAGAAAATATTCAGAGTAAACCACAACAGAAACACTTTTCTGCACTATGTAGTCCTGCCACACACATCAGACAGTGTCAGTGAAATATTATAGAAGTATTTTGGGTTCTTTTTATTCTTTGTCAATCAAACACTTTCTGGTTGGACAGTTGAACTCTGTGTTAAGAAGTTAATTACATGAACACAGTGAGCAGTTTATGATTAACTTGTTCCTCGATGTGTCACAAAACAGTATTTCAAGCATTCAGATGAAGGGTGTGATTATAGTCACAGTGGATATGCTGAGCTGCTGTAAGCAGCAAACCAGCTGGGTTAGTGTACACTCAGATAGTGTACCATGAAACAGCAGGAGAATGACTGGGATCAAGTGTGTCGTGTTTTTGGTGGTCCTGACTTTTCAGTGGACTTTTGTAAAAGCAGGTGAGTAAAAGCTTCACTGCACTTATTACTTTAATCTATTGTGAATACAAATCACAGTTATGATGTTTACAAACCAAATATAGAAGGTACTGAAGAGAGAGACCGAGTCAAACTTAAAGCTCAGGTATAAATCTCAGAAATGACAGGTACAGCAAGAAACCTCTTTTTTTAATGTGATCATTATTCAGTGAAGTAGGAATATGGTTCACACAATGTTTGACTGCACAATAGTGAGTTTAATTTAATTAAACATACACAAAGATGAGTTTATAATTAAAGGAAAACTGATTTACAACTTTCTGTACGGTAACCGGAGTGAAACTGTGACTGCAAGATATCCTAATGAATTGTGGTTTACATGGTTATTGTGAAGTAAATCTGTTCTTAAACTTTAGAGACCTTTAAAGGATTGTAAGACAACCTGTTAGGATGGATTCTTACATGAATATTTTCTTGTTGACGAGTCACAAACAGCTGGGCGTAGAGCCTGTCAGACAACCAGCTGGTACTGTCTGAGGTTTGAAATCTCTGACAACATACAGTGGGGCAAAAAAGTATTTAGTCAGCCACCGATTGTGCAAGTTCCCCCACTTAAAATGATGACAGAGGTCAGTAATTTGCACCAGAGGTACACTTCAACTGTGAGAGACAGAATGTGAAAAAAAAAAAAAAAAAATCCATGAATTCACATGGTAGGATTTGTAAAGAATTTATTCGTAAATCAGGGTGGAAAATAAGTATTTGGTCAGTAACAAAAATACAACTCAATACTTTGTAACATAACCTTTGTTGGCAATAACAGAGGTCAAACGTTTACTATAGGTCTTTACCAGGTTTGCACACACAGTAGCTGGTATTTTGGCCCATTCCTCCATGCAGATCTTCTCAAGAGCAGTGATGTTTTGGGGCTGTCGCCAAGCAACACGGACTTTCAACTCCCGCCACAGATTTTCTATGGGGTTGAGGTCTGGAGACTGGCTAGGCCACTCCAGGACTTTCAAATGCTTCTTACGGAGCCACTCCTTTGTTGCCCGGGCGGTGTGTTTTGGATCATTGTCATGTTGGAAGACCCAGCCTCGTTTCATCTTCAAAGTTCTCACTGATGGAAGGAGGTTTTGGCTCAAAATCTCACGATACTTGGCCCCATTCATTCTGTCCTTAACACGGATCAGTCGTCCTGTCCCCTTGGCAGAAAAACAGCCCCATAGCATGATGTTTCCACCCCCATGCTTCACAGTAGGTATGGTGTTCTTGGGATGCAACTCAGTATTCTTCTTCCTCCAAACACGACGAGTTGAGTTTATACCAAAAAGTTCTACTTTGGTTTCATCTGACCACATGACATTCTCCCAATCCTCTGCTGTATCATCCATGTGCTCTCTGGCAAACTTCAGACGGGCCTGGACATGCACTGGCTTCAGCAGCGGAACACGTCTGGCACTGCGGGATTTGATTCCCTGCCGTTGTAGTGTGTTACTGATGGTGACCTTTGTTACTTTGGTCCCAGCTCTCTGCAGGTCATTCACCAGGTCCCCCCGTGTGGTTCTGGGATCTTTGCTCACCGTTCTCATGATCATTTTGACCCCACGGGATGAGATCTTGCGTGGAGCCCCAGATCGAGGGAGATTATCAGTGGTCTTGTATGTCTTCCATTTTCTGATGATTGCTCCCACAGTTGATTTTTTCACACCAAGCTGCTTGCCTATTGTAGATTCACTCTTCCCAGTCTGGTGCAGGTCTACAATTCTTTTCCTGGTGTCCTTTGAAAGCTCTTTGGTCTTGACCATGGCGGAGTTTGGAGTCTGACTGGTTGAGGCTGTGGACAGGTGTCTTTTATACAGATGATGAGGTCAAACAGCTGCCATTCATACAGGTAACGAGTGGGGGACAGAAAAGCTTCTTACAGAAGACGTTACAGGTCTGTGAGAGCCAGGGATTTTCCTTGTTTGAGGTGACCAAATACTTATTTTCCACCCTGATTTACGAATAAATTCTTTACAAATCCTACCATGTGAATTCATGGATTTTTTTTTCACATTCTGTCTCTCACAGTTGAAGTGTACCTTTGGTGCAAATTACTGACCTCTGTCATCATTTTAAGTGGGGGAACTTGCACAATCGGTGGCTGACTAAATACTTTTTTGCCCCACTGTACTTCAGTTTGCTACTGTGTTGTCTCTCCTTACCTCAAATAAGTATTTTTTTTTTCATTTTCATGTTTCTGTACATGACTTTATTTAAACAATTTCATGTCTCGTGTTATGTTATCTTGTCTCAATCTGGAAGTCTTTAAAACATGCATATTACTAGTCTATGTATCAGGCATGTTTGTTATTGATAGTATAGTATAATAGCGCTACAAATAAATTACTTTTTCTCATTTCCTGTTTTACTCTTTCTGCAGCATCCTCTGGTATATGGATATGGTGTTTACATCTTAGGGAAGCTCCTTCTTTTTTTTAATCTTTCTTTGACGATAAACTGAGGGGCAGCTCAAAATTTTAGTATGACATGAATAACATGAAGCTAAAATGATCAAAATGACCAGAGTGTTCATTCTTCCTGATGCTGCCATCACTCAGTATCTCTAAATCTATCACTACGGCCGTCTTACTCTGTTTGCCCACTACTACTATGCCTGGTTGGTTAGCCGCCACCATTTTGTCCATCTGTATCTGGAAGTCCCTCTGATCTTAGCTCGGTCTTTCTTAACCACCCTAGGGTCGGTGTAACATTTGTACCTCCAGGGCATACGTTGCAGATGTTCCTGGACACTCTGCTGGCCACTTGGTCATAGCGGTCCACTTATGCCCTGCTAGCTAGCATTTTGCACCCTGCTGTAGGTGCTGGGTTGGAGGCGGAATGAAACCGAACACATTCAGCGTGTGGGAGTGGAGGCAACAATGTCAAAAACTATTTATCATGAAATGTGAATAAGGTTTATACATTGTTTGGATGCACAGAAGCAAAATTGTTCTTAGTGGCACTTTAAAAAAATAAATAAAACAAATTTAAATATATCCACCTTTTACTCTAACTTTATCTGTAAAGTTTAAGAAAATCACATGTCAGGATAAATGTCAAAATAACTGCTTCATTTGGTTGGATAAATTATAGCAAATCAAAGTGTATGTAACTACAAGGTATAACAATTATCTCGTTATACATGATTTTATTTCTCATAACGTTAAAGATTTGAAAACATGCAGATGTGACAAATTTATGTTTGAGGTGTGAGGTCATCATTAATTATTATTGTGTATATTTTTAGATTTTCATTTATCAGATGTAGTTTTGTTAAATTCTGCTCTCATGGTAGCAGTGTCATATTTTCATAACCGTGTACTTCAGGTTTTCAGGTGTTTAAGCTTGAATGACGTCTGTTAGAGTTATTTTGTAATAACTGCAAAAATTCATCCACGCTCTCATCTTTGATATGAATGATATATGACTTTATAGGAAGGCCCTGTTTTGAAAACATTTTTCCTTCATTAGTGAAAAATTATTATTTAAACAATTTTTCATTTGTACTCTAGATAATTATATTATAATATATTATGATTAATAATTACATTAACATGAATTTATATGTCAGCAAATGTATTTCTGTAATTCTGAGATTCAGGTCAAAGTTCAGGAAACTTCTTTTAAATCTAATGAACAAGTCTAGAAAGAGCTTACTGATAGTTTAACAATTTGTGGTGCAGACCGAGACTACATTCCAGTCGAGCACCTGTGTTTTATTATTTCTCGTTTTCTTCTCTTGATACAGTACAATACAAAAAAAATAAACAAACACAAAGTAATAATAATAATAATAATAAGGGAACCGTGACTGACACAGAAAGAATGTGACAGAGGATCAGACAGACAGGGAAACACTAAAAACCAATGATGCAAAACTGGGATTAAAAAAGTAAAATATATAAACTGGAACCTAAAACTCTATAAACACATAACAGCCTCAGTAGAATAATAAAAAAATAAAATTAATCCAAATTGAACTAAAAGAATCAAAACTTCTAACTCTGTAATGAAGGAAAACCCAAACAGAAACAACTCAAATACACAAAACCTCTGATGACTTTGATCATGTGTCTCTACCTGTTGTTGCAGATACTGAAGTCTCCTGCATTTTCATGGAGAGATGCATGTTACCGTGCAGCTATGGTGGCCGTGATGTAGTCATCCACTGGCATCAGGTATCAGCAGGGGACATTACTGTCCACTCATTCTACCACAACAAAGATCAGCTTGAACGTCAGAACCAGCGCTTCAGAGGCAGGACGTCACTGTTCAATGACCAGATCTCCGCAGGAAACGCCTCACTGCAGCTGACAAAGGTGGAGGTTCAGGATGAAGGAAGATACAAGTGCTACACCAGCACCATCGATGGAAACAAGGAGTCATTTATCAACCTAAAGATAGATGGTAAGAGTCACAAAAAATGTATTCACTCAAGAAATTTTTCTCCTCTGGTATGTTTTTGTTTTCTATTTTTATTTACTGAAAATGTGAGACAGTTATACTTTTGTACACAGAGATTTTCCACTTAAAGGTTGATTCAAAATGCTTCACAGAACTTTAATAGGTTAACAAAATAAATCTTTGTTGTTGTAAAACTTTCTCATATTTTTGTATAAATATGTGTCACACAGTTGAAATTTGTATTTATCTTGTATATTGTTTTTATTCTGATTTTTAGCGTTTATTTATGAGTGTCGTTTTATTTGCATGGTTTTATTCTGTTTCTATTGCATGGGTTTTAGTGTTTTATGTGACACAGTTTTTAATCCACTGTGGACTGGCTACACATGAGACCAATTAGCTGATAGGGACCACCTGCTGAGGCATGGGTGTGCCCAGAGGTGGCCTATCAGCTGTGTAAAGACCTTTTAAAAGCAGGCTAGCTGAGCACTGAAGGAGAGAAGCCCCAGACTGGAATGTTAATGCTGGATGACATGGCGACCCAGTCCTGACCTCATGGAACGGCAACAGTAGGAGACAACGCGTGTGATTGGCAGCAGGGCAGAGGTTTACCTGCCTGCATTTGTGAGTAGTGTCTCCACTGTTGTTTACTGGGTGCAGCTGGGTTGGGAGAAGGTCGCCATGGCCATGAGCCACGGCCGCTTCTGGGACCATTGTTCTGGCCCCTATTTGTTATTTTACAGGACACCGATGCAAGGGGAGCTGTGGCGGTGGTCGCATGATGGATTCGGGTGCAGAACGCAAGCTGGGCTGGGACATGATGGGCCAGTGGAAGGACAAGAAGATGGGAGGCTCTTTCTTGTCTGCCAAAGACGGGGCTGGTGTGGACTCTGCTCTAGAGCCGGAATTCCTGGCCTGCTGATGGACCCATAATGAACATGTGGCATAATTATAGCAGGGGTTTTTAGTGAATATAGAAAATGGTAGTTTTACGGGTTTTAGGATTGTTTTACTAAATTTACAACATTTTATTATGTACATTTTAAGGGTGTTTTTATTTGTGCTCCCTGGCCTAGTAATAAACTGTTTCTGATCAGACCTGCTTCATCTCTGTGCCCTGGGTATCTGACTCGCTTGCTCCCCCTTGTATTTTAAAGAATCTTTCATTTTAGTAGGACATTCTGGCATGACTGCTTTAGTGTCCCCATGTGTTACATATGTGTCACAAAATTTGTTTTAAAATCAATGAAGTAGACCTAAAGTATGTGAACATTACACCTGCTCCTTTCTTTTGCAGCTCCTGTCAAAAAAGTCAACATTCAGCGGGCAGAAAACATCATCACCTGCAGCTCAGAGGGGATCTACCCTGAACCTGAACTCGCCTGGTCCACCAGTCCTTCATCCAAGAACACCACAGTCCAGCTGACTGAACGGCTTCTTTACAACATCAGCAGCTCTTTGATCGTTTCAGACAGTGAGACCGATCTGGACTACAGCTGCACCATCAGCACTCGCAGAAACGGAAAGAGAGCAACTTTATTTAAACCAGGTAAGCATGTACAGGATCTTTAGTTTCTTTTTGTATTAAAGACATATCATCTAATAAACTTTGATACATATTAAATTAACCCAAAAATGTATTAAAATAACATTAGAAATAAAAACCAGTTTAACCGGTCATAAAAGTTCAATTTAGAGTCATTTTCCCAAAGGAGTGTGAGTTAAAGCTGCAACAACATGGTCAAGTAAATTTTATAATCCAGCACCGTGAATCTGGATTGAGGTCTTTAGGTTAGGAAACCCACCAAATCCACCCTCTCAAACCTTGTGATGAACCGGTGACGGTGTTGTCTTTGTTTTATTCTGCGCAAATTGGACCTTAAGCTTTAAAAAGGTTTTCTTTCATACCTAAATTTGGTTGATTAGAGTGAAAAGATGGGAGGTCCTGTTGTAGAAGCATATCCGTGTGGTTTAATGCAACATACAAATATGCCTATCCTGTTCATGTACATCTATGTGTGAAGTTTTTTTTCTTGAAGTTATGTTTTGTGTTGCATTGTGGGCCTACTTGTCTGAACCCAGTCAGTACTAATAGTTCCTCCTATTATGCTTGTGCAGTGGTTGGTACCTCCACGTCTTAGCAGGAGAGTTCTGGCAGTTACTCCATAGGTTATGTGAGTTTTCAGGTGTTTGAAGAGGTAGTGTTCTTTCACTTTTCCTCTTAATTATATTAATATTATTATTTTTATAAAGTCATAATTAATTTGCATATTTTTGTTAACCAGGTTTTATCCAATGTTCAGTTCACATTATTACTTCAGTCCATCTAACATCCTTTGGTTCTGGTATCACTTAATGTTTTCTGATTTCAAATAAAAACTACTGATGTTGTATTTATAGATTAAACAAATCAGAATATTTTTTTTTTAGATATTATCCAATATGTTATAATAGAAATAAAGACATAATAAACACAACCTGGAGCTGTAATCTCTCCGGTGTGTACTGGTTCTGTCCCCAGGCCTAAAATACATTTCATGGCTTAAAAACCTCACTTTGAAGGGGTCCAGCAGGCATCTTATTCAGGTGCTTGTATCACCTTATTTGATTTCATTCAGTGAAAAGGAGAAGTAGCTCGAAACTGAGCCCCTCCCACATTAGCAAGCTCAACACTCCCTCTCTAAGGCTGAGTCCAGATGTGCAGAGGAAACTCGTATGTGTAATTTTAGTTTGTCAGTCGTTACTTACAGATCAGCCTGTAAATCAACAGCTTTCCTTTCACGCTCAGCTTTCTCTTCACCACAACACACCACAACAGTATTAGCCCTTCACCACTAGTAGCTACTTAGACTCAACATGACCCAGTTTTTAGGGGTTTTCCATTAGGTGGCAGTACCTGGTGCGTTTTCATACCTCCTCAGCTGACGTACCAAACAACTTGAGGTTAATGAGAAAATGTGACATCAACACTGCATGCCACCGACTGGCCAGGCAATGGTTTTACTTAATGAGTTATTATTAGAGCTACTCCTTCACAAGAATCAATCATGCTGTTTTTGATATCCCACAACAAGCTGTACAAAAACCAACACTGCCACACGTTGCTTTCTCTGGCTCTCTATCATCAGCCTGAGTCTGACAAAAAGCCAAAGACTGAGTAGCAGATATACCGGGGCTTTAATGCCTCCAATGTTGTCTGTGAGTCGCAAACAAATAACATCACAGGACCTTCAGGCCATCTGGTTACAATGACCCCAACCACACTGATGTGGTACTCAATTGTAAAGGAAAACAACCAAAACTGATGCAAGCCTCTTTGAGTTGATTAGGGAATCATGGAATAGAGACACATCTCCAGTCTCCCACTGTCAGTCTCCCTCTTGACACTTCCCACACTTATGAACATAACCCTGAGGTAGTTAAACTCCTCTACTTGGGTTAGAAACTAAACTTCACACTCAACTCAACCCAATGTGAAGTCACTACCTTAGGACACCAAGCAATGCTCAAAAGCAAAAAACAGAGATAAGATCCTGAGTCCACACATTTACTTCACTTTGAGATTCCATAAAATTATTAATTACTATATTTGACAAGGGACAGCCCTGGTGGAGACCACTGCCCACCAATAAATAAGTCTGACAAACAAAACTACAGTTGTACAGGGACCAAAAACAAAAGAAAACTAAAGCTACGCACATACTACAAGTAGTGATAGCACACAAATTTGCCTCATGTTTGCTCAGGGCAGGAGGCGCAACAGCTGGTACTTTGCTGTCTTGCATTTTTTCTAACGCACTATAAATACAGAAAATGGGAAATCGGGAAAAAAAAATATGAGACTGAAATGTACTTGAGTCAGCACAAAAAAAATAGAAAAAATATTTAAATATTGGAAAAAAATCATTAAAAGTTTGCTGTGTGGCTACTGTGTAAAAAAAAAAAAAAATAAAAAAAAAAAAAATAAAAAAAAAAAAAAAATAAATAAATAAATAAATAAATAATAATAATAAAAAATAAAAAATAAATAAATTAAAAAATTAAAAAAAATAAATAAATAAAAAAATGAATAAAAATAAAGGGGGGGATGTTGCACATTAATAATACTTATAATCCAGATGACAAAGTTATCCAAAGTGTTTGCTTATGATCAATGTTTCTGTTTCATTATTTCAGCTTCTGTCCTTTGGTCAAACACTGAAACAACAATCTTCTGCCCTCCCTCTGACACTCCCTTCTCATACCTCATTTGGAGATTCAACCACAGTCAGTCCATTGTGACCAGGAGTGGGGCTGACATCTCCTACACAGTCTATGCAGGGTGGGAGCAGCACGTGAAGCATGTCTCAGAGTCAGGCAGCCTCACATTACAGGACCTTACTGCAGATCATGAGGGGATATACACATGTGAACTCAGTGATGCTGAGGAGACAAAAGTGTCTGAGAATGAAATAATGATGATGACGACAGACCGAGGTGAGGCACCATAAGTTTGATTTTCAAAAACTGTCTGCAAGTTAATTTAGTCAATTTAATGTAAAGTTGCATAAAACTGAAGAGTTTTTTTTAAATATCAAAAAGTAACAAAGAAGAATGTTGGGACTCAGAATTCAACCCATCTAGGAGCCATCACTGCAGCGAGTCTTTGCTTTACAGCATTATTATGCCTGATACTGTACAGCTACTGTACAGCTCCTGTACAAGTACAAAAAAGGTAAAATTCTATTCTGGCTGAACTTTTTATTTTTATTTAATGTTTGCACTAATAGACTCAGGCAGTTTATAGACCAAAGCCTGAGTACAGAAAAGGCATTTCAATGAACTACTGCAATGTATGAATGACAGCATATGAACTAATACGTTAGATCAAACTATTGTTGCCATGAAATTACAACATTTTGTTTTGGGGTTTGTTTTTGTTTGTTTTTTTTACAAAAAGCCTAATTAACTGCTGTCCCATCTAACAGATGAAGTGTTAGACTGAAGCTCCAGAAGATCAAAGGTATGAAATTTTCAGTGACAGTAGAACAGGAAATCAAAATCAAGTCATTTCTGATTGATGTTATAGCTTAGTTTGGTCTTCAGATTGTTTTCAATAATAAACATGTTTTTCACACACATTTTAAGGTCAACATCTGACACCAACCAACCAGCTTCCAGCTAACGCCATTTGTCAAGTAACAATTCCAATTAAGACAAATGGAAGCAAAAAGCTTCCCCAACCTCTGTTCTGGATCTCAGTGAATAAATGGTTCTCAGAAGCTTTTAATAAAACCCACAGCAAACACAGTTTGGTTTCCAGCAACTAACAACAAACTGGTTCCAGTTTCTTTGTGACTTCAGGAAAGCAAAAACAGACCAGATGGAAATTAAAAAAATTTTGGCTCCCATACAACAAAAAATGATTTTCTATACTAGCAGACTCCGGCTCATGACGTACAATATTTTTTTTTTCTCTGTTCTCCTCCTGCCCTGATGCAGACAAAAACAACTTACTGTCAGTTTTAAAATGTAACCTAAATATTCAGTTCCATCCTTGCTGTTTCCTGGACTAAGAAGCTTGAATAATAAAGAAAAGGAAAAATGAGGCAGCACTATTTTTCAAAAAGTAAATGAAAAACTTGAGTTTAGTTGCAAACTTGTAGTTATTTATTATTATTTTATTTTTTGTAACTGTGGTGCAAAGAAATAGAAATCACAGTTGAAATGTATTTCATATATTTGTGTGGAAATCATGTGGTGTTCAGGGTCATGCTGTACAAAGGACAATAAAATGCAAAGCTTCACAATATCATCTGTTCACCAGAACCACGGTTAGAGTGAAACTGAAATTATTTTAGACGATGAGGGAGACACTTAACAAGGGAATAAGAATTTTAAAATTTGAATAATATTTTTGTAAAATATTGAATAAAGTTTGTGTTTATTACATTTTTTGAACTTTTTACTTTGTCATGTGCTTGAATCCTTAGTAATACCAGTGGCATGAGTGATTAATAACAGCACTGCAAATAATGTGTATGAATGAGGTTTGTTTGGTTTAAATTAAAAAAATAAAATTCTAACCGGGGCAATACCCCAGTTAGAATTTTATTTATTGTATTTTACCAATACAATACAATGGTATTTTATTGTTACTAAAGAATTGAAAAAGGAAAACATGGTTAATTTGGTTTATAAAATCAGCGATTATGGAATGAAGCATCTCTGTTACACACCAGTGAGACGCTAACTTTTTGTTGTTGTTGTTGTTCTGTCCACACAGACTTCTTACCAACTACCAGTAAGCTTCAAGCCGTTCTTTTTAAAAAAAGTTTTTGTGCCAAATATTTGGCCACAAGCACACTATGTTGAATATGGGACAAGCTTTTTTCTGCCAACAGAATAAGAAGTGATCTATGGTGAGGCAGCCTACTTCGTATTAATTACACCATCCGGATGATCCCACCGTACAGGTATTGGCTTCACCTCATAGGACAATCTTGATGGAGGAGTGAACTGAGCTAAACGACTATAATAATTCTTATATTGTGGGCGATCGTGGCTCAAGAGTTGGCAGGTTGTCTTGTGATCGGAAGGTTGCCGGTTTGAGCCCCGGCTCGGACAGACTCGGATGTTGTGTCCTTGGGCAAGACACTTCACCTACTACCTACTGGTGTTGGCCAGAGGGGCCGATGGCGCGATATGGCAGCCTCGCTTCTGTCAGTCTGCCCCAGGGCAGCTGTGGCTACAACTGTAGCTACCTCCACCAGTGTGTGAATGTGAGAGTGAATGAATAGTGGAATTGTAAAGCGCTTTGAGGGCCCCGAAAAGCGCTATATAAATGCAATCCATTATTATTATTATTATTATTATTATTATTATTATTATTATGATTAACACAGAGACAAAAAAGCACACATTTTATCATAGTTTTCATCTTCTGAGTGTTGATTAAGAAAATTAAAGAATGTTAATGTCCTTTTGTTTGCCCAGCACTATTCTGCCAGTGTACACTAAATTAATGAACTCAATTCAATTAAATTCAATTTTATTTATATAGCGCCAAATCACAACAAAAGTCGCCTCAAGGCGCTTCATAGATACAGAGAAAAACCCAACAATCATATGACCCCCTATGAGCAAGCACTTTGGCGACAGTGGGAAGGAAAAACTCCCTTTTAACAGGAAGAAACCTCCGGCAGAACCAGGCTCAGGGAGGGGCGGGGCCATCTGCTGCGACCGGTTGGGGTGAGAGAAGGAAGACAGGATAAAAGACATGCTGTGGAAGAGAGACAGAGGTTAATAACAGATATGATTCTATATACTATATCTACTATTTTAACAATGAGAAAAATAATTGCTATACAAAAATGCGTACCCCTCAGCAGTTTAGATTTTAGACTCCAGCTCCATCTGGACCCATTCATTCTGGATTTCAATGGTATATTAACAGCAGGTGTACCCACTGTGACTGTGAAGTTCAGTTTTTGGTTAAAAAAAATGAAGCATATTTATTATGAAATAAAAGAAAAAATCATATTGTGTTTAACTCATGGGTGTTTAATAAAAAGTAGAATAAATAGTAATACATAGCAGAGTCGTGTCTGAAGATTTAAAGATGGCCACTGATTTTTCGTCTTACTTAATCTTTTATGTATTCATCCATGTTTAATTGTGAATCAGAAATGATTCCAATATACTTATACTCATTACATGTGAAAGATTCTTGGTTTAACACCTGAAAGAGACACAAACCCGGACTCAGTGGATCAAACAGTGCTTTTAGTGGTGGTTCCAGGATAAATGGACTGGGTCTGATGTTAAATCTGTACCAAATTCAATGTGCACGTTCGTATGCTGTTTTTATTTCCTTTGGGACTCAAAGAAGAGAGAGAGACAGAGAGGATGGAAATGATATCACTGTTCCACTATTATTGCAAGTTTGGTCCCACAATACACCTCATAGTCACTGAAAAATGAAATTACCAAATTACTTGAATCCAGGATTGAACGAATTAATATGACAGGATGAATTAGGCCCCTGAAAGGGACAAATGATCACAAAGTGACAAGTTTATGTTTCCTCACTGAGAACTTTTACTCAAATTAAATATCTCAGGTAAATGCGCCATTTAACCACACCACAAATGCACACTCTGCAAAAGTTTCCAACACACATACACATTTTTTTGTTACTCGGAATAGTATTTTTTTTTTCCTATAACTCATCTTTGTAGCATTCAACACCGTAAGGGCATACAATAACTGAAGCGGAAAATGGTGTTTAAATTAACCAAAAAAAACCCCAGCTCCAGTAACGCCAGTAACAATAAACAAAACTACACAGCCAAACAGTTTACTACATTACTTCTATATGAAGTAATCCAGCCAGTGAAGAGAGGAAAACCCTCCCCTAAGATGTTGGTTAATCTGACCATTTTACTGTGTATATTTCCAGTTTTTATTATTTCTATCTCTATTCTTTTTCTATTTTTATTGTTTCTTTTTCTTTATGTTTCTTGGCTTTTAAGCTCCACCTACTCGCTGTGCACGAGCGCACAGTGAAGGTAGAGGAGGGGCTGGTGGCATTAAGATATTTGATTGGGCAATACAGTGTGAGTAATGAAAATGAAATGCTGTCAGTGTTTGTACTGCCGGTGCCGAGCGGCCCTTCAAACTGGCCCATCAACCCAAAAGTGCATCGGCACGCCCGGCAGTGTTCCCGATGACCAGCGCTTTTATTCAAATACTAGTACTAACACGTGTAAGTGTGTTTTTTTCCTCTACAGCTTGTGTATAGTTATGGAAATAGAGTCTTGCTGCCACCCCCCCCCCCCCCCCCTTCACACAATAAACTAAGTTAAAATTACTTAGTAAAAAAAATGTGTAGGTGTTGTAATAATAGCATAGCTCTAAATAGCACGAGGGTGAAGCCTATATTTGAACACAAGACTTTTAGTTAGTGTAACACTTGGTCTTTAGAGACAAATGTCCGCCTTTACTTATTGCTTCTCTCTGTCCTGCATGTCCTTTTCTTTGCCTCTAGAATTTTGAGATAATATGGATGGTTGTTATTCCAAGATAAATCTTCTTTTGGAATAATTTTGCTACTATCACTTTTTAGATGTCATTATTTGATTTCATGTATTGTTATTGTTTTTAATCCACAAAGCTGGTGTCACGTGATACTGGAAGTGCTCGCCTCTTTGTTTTTCTTCCTCTTCCTCTTTCATTGTGTGCTAAGTGAAATGTAACGGTAACATGAGCAGGGTCTCCTCTACTGTGTTTTGGTGGATTATAATCTCTGTGTGGATGTTGATGACTTCCAGAGGAGGTAAGGGAATAAGAACATTTAGGAGCAACTTTCATTTAAACAGTGAAACGGTGTGCAGAAAGATTTATTAATTTAATGCATGACCACAAGCCCAGGGCTGGACTGGCCATTGGGTATACCAGGCATATGTCCGGTGGGCTGCTGTCTTTAATTTTTATGGGCCGATGGGGTTTTATTTCTTTTTTTTTTCTTTTTTTTTTTTACGGTATAAATGAATGGTGTCGGATTGGCCAGTTGGCCATGATCGACTCTGGGTTGGACCAGCCGAGGAGGTCGAACTTTAAAGTTGAGATGAAAAAGAACACGATTTGTCCAGTACTACTTCAGCTAGAAAGTTGCTAATTCAATCATGAAACTGATCAATGATCAGCTAATTGACTGATTGTTTTGGCAGTCTGGGAATCAACACATTCAGGAGATGTGAAATGAAACCTCAGATGTGTGGCCACTAAAACTAATAAAGAGGCTTTTAAAAAGGTTGTATTGAACTGGATCCTTTACTGTTATTATTCCCTGTACTTCTATTAAGTCAGCAAGTAATGTTTTTCTTACGACTGTGTATTTCACTGAAATCAAAAGTAAAAAAAAAAAAATCTATCCTGCCTTTTCACCTATTGTCACTTTAATTTGCACCAAAGCAGGCAAAAGGGATTCACAACAGTTTTTGCTTAATAACTGAACAGATATAACTCAAATATGAAAGCAGTAATATTATTTCTTCTTTTTATATGTAGGTCTGATTATGTCTCACTAATGTAATCTTTACCTGATGTTTCAGATACTGAGGTTTCCTGTGTTTTAATGCAGAAATGCATGCTGCCATGCAGTTCCCAGGATGTCACTCAAATTATCATTTACTGGTTTAAGACGTCAGGAGACATTCATGTCCACTCATTCTATGACAACAAAGACCAGCATGGATATCAGGACCAGAGATTCAGAGACAGGACCTCTCTGTTCAAGGACCAGATCTCCAAAGGAAATGTCTCACTGCAACTGGCAGGGGTCAAGGTTCAGGATGAGGGCAGATACAAGTGCCACATCAGCACCCTTCATGGGAATAGAGACTCATTTATCAACCTAAATGTTAACGGTATGAAAAACACAGAATATGCGGAGAATACAGACACGTTAGAAGGAAAGAATAAACAGCCACAAATTTCGTAGTCTTAAAGTTTTAGAGGATGGAGTTTTGTGCTATTAGCTAACCTGATTAGCTAACTGTGAATGCAACACAGACACACAGATTTGCTGATAATAATGTTAACATTTTATTTAAAACCTTGATTTTAATGTAAATGTATGCTTAAATGTTTGAAACTAGATCCTTGTATGTCTGCAGCTCCAGTCCAAAAAGTCAACATTCAGCAAACAGGAAACCAGATGACCTGCAACTCAGAGGGAATCTACCCTAAACCTAATCTCACCTGGACCACCAGCCCTCCATCCAACATGTCCCTCCAGTATAAAACCACAGCCCAGGAGACTCAACAGCTTCTTTACAACATCAATAGTTCTCTGATGGTGTCAGAGAGAGTTAAAGATCTGGACTACAGCTGCACTATCAGCACACACAGAAACAGGAAGCGAGCCACTTTGAGTCGAGCATGTGAGTATTTCATGTAAGAAGGAAACTTAAAAAATGGAGAAACATTGCTTCCTAAGAGAAGCAACAAAACAGAATTTTCTTTTGAGAGGTCAGAATGATTATTTTCATTTTTGCTTATAAATAAGAACATTAATTTTTCATGCTCCCTGATCCAGAGGAAAAATAAATTGGTAGTAGTTTTGAACAATTTTGTGCTCAAGGCACAACAACGGGTAAAAAATTTCAACACATACATATACAAATAACTGCTTCAAAACATCGTGTCATGTGACAGTTCTGAGTAATGTTTCTTTTTACACAAGTGCCACCACTTCTGCTTTCATATACTTTTCTCTTGAGCCCTGTTAGTGACCATACGCACTGTTTGGCAGCTACTACATGAGAATATAATGCTCCAGAATGGAGCGATGCTGACATTCAGCACATTGTTGGTTATAATGTGAAGAAGCAGTGAAGTGAGAAATGGTTGTTTTATTAGAAAATTACAGCAGTTTGTGTCCTTAACTATAAATTTAAATACATTAACCCTTTCAGGTTATTGGTGATGATGACCCCAGCACCAACTCTAACCGTAAGAAATTAGGATGTGTATTTGTGGTGCTTATTAGATTTATTAAATAATATGATCATTCTGTCAGACACACATTGTCTTGGGTTTGTTGTGTGGCATGCAGAGTTTGGACCCAAAGGAAGGACTTGAACACAAAGAGATAGCTAAAGAAGGCAGCTTTTAGCTGAAGCAAAATTCAAACATGAAAAACAAAAAAAACAAAACCTAACACTTCAAACTGGGAAATGAAAAATAATACATTAGGAAACCAGAAATCTGGGAACTAGGATCAGGGAGGAAACCGAACCTGCATGGGGAAAAACAGACATCAGCACGGACACAACAACAAGCAGAGGAAGACAGAGGACTTAAATACACAGGGGATAATGAGCGGATGGGAAACAGGTGGGAACACAGCTGGAAGTAATCAGTAACAAGGAGACAAGGAGGAAGCAAAACTGAATACACTGAACCCAGGACAAGAGACTGTCAAAATAAAACAAGAAATACACTGAGATGCATACTAAGTGACAACAACTTGACACTGAAACAGACATGAGGACACAGAGAGGGGGAGAGACATGACCAGCTGGGGAAAACACAGTACTAGAAATACAAATGACTAAACTAAGAAGAGCAAGGAAACTGAACCATGAAAAGCACTAAATCAAAGCATATTAATGAAACCAGAAAACATATAAACATTGCGTCACACATCCAGGACCATGACACACATGAAAAATTATTTACATGTTTATCCAAACATGTTTTTCTTAGGTAGGATTAGGGTTCAAACATCTACACCAGGCTCAGTATTCATCTGTGGTTCAAAGCAAAGTCATTCACAGAATGATAATATATTAAGATATTTTATTTCAGTGGGTTTTACTTCTTAAAAATGTGTTTTTGCTTCTGTGTTATTTCAGCTTCAGTTATCAGTAGCTACACTGAAACAACGCTCCCCTGCTCGTCCTCAAACACTTCTCTAAGAAAACTCCTTTGGAGATTCAACCACAGTCAGATCATCCTGACAAAGACTGGGCCTGATGCTAAATACACAGTGTCAGAGAGGTGGAAGCAGCATGTGAGAGGTGTGTCAGAGTCAGGCAGCCTCACACTGCAGAACTTATCTGCAGATCAGGAGGGAACATACACGTGTGAACTCAGTGATGCTTCGGAGACAATAACGACTAATATCTTTGTGAAGCTAAATCAAGGTAAGATTAATTAGGAATTTGTAACTTATATGAGAAAAAGCTGTTATCACCTGTTATTACATGTGTAACTTGCAAAAACAAATAAATCATCCAGAGAAAAATAATTAGTCTCTCACCTTTAAGGGAACTCAACCAATACTGAAAGTGCCATAGGATGGGTGTTTGCAGTGGTTCTGGTTGGAGCAGCAGTAGCTGGTTTGGTATTGCTCTGTAAAAAGAAAAGAGGTAAAAGGACATTACTGTACTTGTTTGTGGCGTGCATGTGCAGTTGCTTGTTCCCCTTTGACCTGGCACTTTCTCTTGTTCATGTGACCACATGGCCCTCTTTGTTTAATGTGGTGATTTAATTAAGTTTATTTTTTGGTATTTATGAGTATGTCTATGATTCTATGAAGAAAAAATAAGCATAAACCCTCATTATTTACAGATAAGAAACTATGTTCATCAGAGTTTCCCAAGCTTTCCATCTCTTCCGGAAGAAGGGCCAATTTTTACGCTCCTGAGTTTGCCAACTTCTAAAGAGTTGGTTTCTAGTTTTGTGAACGCTTTTTCAGAGTATTTGAGCTTGGTTGGCAAATTGGAGATGATGTATGGGAGAGGAGTTTGTGTGGGATCAATTCTTATTCTATAAATGAAAGACATCAGTTAATTCAATTTAAAGTGCTTCATAGACTTCATTACTGAAAAACTAAATTCCTTCTTTAAGTCCAATATGCGATCGGTGTAAACTTGGCTGCAGTGGAATCTTTTGTCTTATTTGTGTGTTTTGCCCTCACTGTTGTGCTGTCTGTTTTGTTTTTTTGTTGTTTGTTATATCAAAAATCTTGATAAATGTCACGTAATTGTGGATAAAAGCCTTCAAGTATGAAGTGCTTGTAATTATATTTCAGTACATCACTGAAACAACAAAAAAAGATCCAAAAGCAGCTTAGCAGCAAACCTTTTGAAAACTAATATTTGTGTCATTCTCAAAACTTTTGGCCACGACTGTACTGGTCCTTATCGGTGGAAATTATGGGTGCTCCACGCCAACTGTGCAGGAATAAAATATAAAGAGTAAGACAACAGGAATAAATAAAAAACAGGAGAAATATATACAATGAAGTGCAATATATACAAACATCTATCAGTTCCTGATGACTGAAAGTGATCAGTATGTTGCAAGAAGATGGAACAAAAAGGCAGAAAAAACACAAACAACATACAAAGGTGCACAGTAGTTCGGAGTGCTGTGCCACTGCTCATGTCCATACATTTTTACAGTAGACGCTACTGTAATGACGCTGTAGTGTACTGCTTATGTCTCATTTGTTAAAACAGCTCATTCTCTATGAAAAAAATGCCACAAGATTACGGACACTGGTATTTGAAAATGCATGGTGGTAAATTATTATTATTATTAGTAGTAGTTATTTTGTCACAGTTTGATTTACCAACATCTAGAGCAGTCGTAGTTCCGTTTTCAAATTCACATTAGGGCTGATGTGTTATATCTCACAACAGGAAAATTTCACAAATGTCAACTGAGGAAGTTTCTGTCTTGACCATGAAAAGCAAGCTTGCTTCACTGTAGTCACGCTCCTAACAGTTGCCCAAGTTCCTGAGCACATAATCACCAAGTCATCTTTTAGAAGGTTAAAAAAATGTTCCACCTTAATGCTGTAACAATAGCTGTGAGACATCTTTTAACACTTCTGCTGTCAAATTGTTCCCTGGTCTGAAAATGAATGCACTTAGAGAAATCTAAATGCAGAAGGGTTTCGTATTATATGAACATTCACTGAATTCAAATTAGGAAAAAAGATTTGAATGTCATTTTGTCAAAAGACTGAAACGGTGGTGCTGCTTTATACTGTCCCATTGAGAAATAAAACATGCATAAAGTGTATGAAGGCTGCCAAGTTCCAAAGTGTCTGATTGTCAAATGCAGCTAAGCTATCAATTAGAAAATCCTTTGGCACCTTGTTGTTGAGTTAGCATGTTCACATAGTTGGATGTCCACACATCCTGACACCTGAAAAAGACTTTCAGACTGTCTTGAAGTGACTCTGCAAACTGCTAAGTGATTCAGGAAGGGAAAGCAGGTTCTCCACCTGCAGTGTGTATAGTGCAGGAGGAGCGCTGTTGACGTCAACTGGGGATATTGTCCTCAGCCATAAAAGGATGCAGTGCCTACTCTTGGTCAGGGATGAGTTGCTGCACAAGTGGAGGAGTTTTTAAGTACCTCAGGGTGTTGTTCAGGAGTGAGTGGAGCGGGTGATCGACAGATGGATTGGTGCTGTGGCTGCAGTGATGTGGATGTAGGGAGAGCTCAGTGGAAGAGCGAAGCTCTTGATTTTACAGGTCAATCTGCGTCTCTAACCTCACCTATGGTCACAAGCTTTAGGTAGTAACCAGAAGAATCATGGACACAAGCAGCAGAAATCAGCTTCCTCCAAAGGGTGGCCTGCCTCTCCCTTAGAGATAGGATGTGGAGTTTCACTGGGGCATTATTCAGGGCATGTCCCACCAGGAGGAGGCCTTGTGACAGACTGAGGAGCCCTGGAGAGAGATCTCTCAGCCGGTCTGAGATATATAATCCTGATTGTTAGATCCACAAAAAATTATTTTTGTTTCTTTATTTTAATTAACAAGAAATACAAAAAATAAATAAATTGACAAAATAAAATAATAGTGTTGGGTCGCTCGGTAGCACCTCTGCCCTCAGTGTCAGACCACTCCAAAGAACCAGCACCCCCTGCAGCCTTAAAAGCCAGTCATAAAACTGAGGCACTGAGTGTGTGTGGATGTGGGTGTTTTTGTGTGACTTCCTGCTGATCACAAAGGGTCATCTCCCCTCACCCTGTATATGGCTCAACCCCTTTTTTAACAGTCTCACCATACACAAGCACAGGCGAGGACATAAAGGACAGGAAGTAAAACATCCTCACTAAATAAGGACAGATAATCTTCACATACTTTTTGTTTTTGAAGGCATGCCAAATGCTATGCTATCATTTTTCTGTAAAGCAAATTGGGTATACATAAAGTTACCTTACCTTACCTAGGATGTCTGCAGTTAAACACTATAATGTTAAGTACATATGCCCGTGTACTTAACATTCAAGCACACAAAACAAACACGTATATTACTACTGACATGCCTGCACTGCTGAATTGTGCATTGTGTTTATTATTTCATGGACGATGTCTTATGAATGCAAAATGTTTCTCAGGTCAACAAGAAAACCACAGAAGGTCAAAGTCTGTTAATAATGTGTAAGTATCCTAAACATTACTACAGAGGAGCTTACTTCTGTTTGCTCTGATCGTTTTATAAAGTTCATATGTTATATTTTTAAAAATGAAATGAGTGAAATTTAATTTTCTGCTTATTTGGGTCAAAGATTAAAATGAACTGCAGATGTGCTGGAAGTAGAATTCATCAACATCCATCATATGAAAGCATAAAACGTGATATGAATATGTGAGAAAATCAAACAGGTGGTTTGTCTGACTGACCTTTATATAATTTTTTTTTCTTCCTGTCGTTTAACAGAGATGCTGAATTGCAAGAACTCAGTGAAGACGGTTCTACTTCTAGAAAAAAAAAACAAACAGAACCTGACCAGCCAACAACTCTTTAGGACTGTTGGGACCACATTAAAGGGAAAAAAACAGAAGGATACTATTAATTTAAAAGAGCTAAATGTTAAATGTTGAAAGTAAAACTAAAATATTTTTCTTAAATAATGTCCAAATGTTGGAAATGTATTTGAAATACCTCAGTGAAAAGAAATTGAAATAATGGCTTAAGAAAATAAGTCAAAATTTAATTTCAGAAAAAAATCAAAAATATTTAAAACGATCAATGCGAACACTGATAGCATTTCTTTATAACTGCAGTGTGTAGTGTAACAGTAACAGTAATGTATGTATGTATGTATATATATATATACAAAAATTCTTTTTAAAATCTTGACTAAATGTATTCATTGCATTTTAACACCAAAGTAACATTCATTAGTACTAGTTTAAAGAACAGAAAACTTGAGATAGCATGACTCAAAGACTGAATTTTATTTGATTTTATTCAAAACAACAAAACTCAAAAAGAGTAGCCAAAAAAACACAAACATGAGTTTTCTAAACCAAGGACACATAAATGTGACAGTTATTTTTTTTTACTAAACAGAAAAGCTAATGAATAAACAAAATGCAGAGTTTGTGTGCTTTTACTGAGAGACACTTATTGTTGGATTTGCAGCTGGTGGTTAGATCCTCATCTGGTGGTCTCAACGGGGACTTTGTGGATCCATGCAGACCACAGAGGAGGAGAAGGAAAGAGCAGGTGTCCAGGTGAAGCTCAGACTGTTTCAGAAGTGTGGGGTAGCTAGTGAGCAACGCTGAGCTTTTCTGATTGCCCATGTGGAAAATGTCTCAGTGCCTAGATCTTTTCCAAGGAGGGGGATTCTTCTTTCTCTGCCTTCCTTGAATGTGCAGGGCCTGGATCTCTGAGACCCTGTCACCTCAGGAGTGCTCATCCAGACTCTGCAGTTCTTTCTGACATCTGTCTTTAGAAAAAATACAGCAAATATTCAAACCCAAAGTAAAAACGTGGAGATGTGAGTCACAGATGCGAGAGCTGCCTGCTTCTGTACTCCTGTTCCACCTGCTGTTTTTTTAATGAAGCCTCTAAGAAAATGTCTTTCAGTCTGTCAGTTCCTGTGTGCTCACTATAATCAGTGCTTCATTTGTCAAGTCCCTGTTTATTTTAAATATGCTGCCATGTAAAATAACGTCAATGCTTGACCCTTCTCGCTAGCAGTGTAGATCTCGAAAAATACCATTTGTTGCTAGGATTTTACAAAAGGTTGTGGCTAAGCATCTTAAAAAATACTTAATTGTCCTTCTTAGTTCTCCACCTCTTTTTTTTTGTTTCTCCATCCGTGTTGATGAAACAGCGATACATAGCTGACACCTGTCAGGACAGACCTGTTTGTCTAGATACAGCTGAGATTAACTACGGCACCAGAAAACGTCTTTTCTCAAATCTCTTTTCTTTTTTGGTGTTTTGGTCCCATGAATTGGAGGAAACATGATGGGCGTCAACTTTGTTATGTTTTTTGTGACTGTGGTGTTTTTGTGGATGATTACTGTTTCCAAAGGAGGTAAATACGATGTTAACACTCCAACTGTTGTTGCCATGATGCTATGACAAATTTTAATACTAACAACTGAAATGTAGCTGATTAATTATAAAGTTTTTTAGTTAAAAACAATCAACAGAACAAACAGCTGTCATATACTGGTATGTTTGAGGTAACTAAAAGAGTGCTATTGCTGTTATCTTACAAAAATGAAGCCACTGTAGAACTTAGATTGTGTCTAGTGTATGTGTGCGTGGGTGTGTGTGTGGGTGTGTGTGTGTGAGGAAAAATGTTGTTTGCTTCTCGTCCAGTGATTCAGATGCCATTCATTTTTCCTGATCTAGCATCGTGAGGTTGATTGACATGTTTAATTTGTGCTGCATTGTGTTGAGCCGAGTTGTAACCAGGTGCTAACAATGGTTTTCAGTTGTTAAGCCTTCCGTGATGACAAACACTTTTGGTTTGCTGAAGTCTTTGTTTTGTTTTGTCTAATGTGGGTTACAGAGCTGCTTTTCCTAAACTGAGCTTTTATGTTTTTAATTATCTGATGTTTCAGATACTGAAGTATCCTGTGTATTTATGGAAAAATGCATCTTACCGTGCATTTTCCAAAGTGACACTGACATAGTCATTCACTGGCTGCAGGAAACTGCAGGAAACATTCGTGTCCACTCATTCTACCACAACCAAGACCAGCCCGCACTTCAGGACAAGCATTTCAGAGGCAGGACTTCACTATTCAACCACCAAATCTCCAGAGGAAATGCTTCACTCCAGCTGATGTGGGCGGATGTTCAGGATGAAGGCAGATACAAATGCTACACCAGCACCATCACAGGAAACAAGGAATCATTTATAAACCTTGAAGTAAATGGTATGGAGTAAAATATGAATATAATAGCACATGAAATAAAAATACAGAAGAATATAAGACAAAATCGTGAGCAGTCAGGTTATACTTTTTTAATTTATGAGTTTCTCTTCATATTTAGAGAAAATTCGTTGAACTTACACTTAAAACCTGCAGCTCTGAGTTAATATTGTAACTGTAAGTTGCAATTCATTATGCCTATATATATATATATATATATATATATATATATATATATATAGCAGGCAAGAAAAAAAGCTGATTGTAACATGAGAAATTTGAATACACTTTTGCAGCTCCAGTACAAGAAGTCAATCTTCAGCAAGTAGGAAACACAATGAACTGCAGCTCAGAGGGAATCTTTCCTGAACCCCAGTTATTCTGGTCCACCAGCCCTCCATCCAATGTGTCGCTCCAGTATGAAACCACAGTCCAGCAGACTGAACAGCAGCTTTACAACATCAGCAGTTCTCTGATACTTTCAGACAGTGATAAAGATTCTGTTTTTAACTGTAACATCAGCACTCGCAGAAACTGGAGGAACGCAACTTTAAGTGAACAAGGTGAGTCTGGAAACCAGCAAATCAATTAGGTGTGCAGAGTGCTGGTTATTTACTTTTCTTTACAATTACTCATTCATTAACATGCAAAAATGTGTCAGTTATTTATAAAATGTTTACGATAAATATACATCCAACAGCTTAAATGAAAAATAATCTTTCAATTTAGGGAATTTTGTCCCTGTTAGAGGCTTCAGAGGAGGAGCCTTTGCAGCTTTTTTGGTCGTGGCAGCAGCTGGTCTGGCACTGTACTACAAATGGAAAAGAAGGTAAAGTTATGTTCTTCTTTCACTTTTTAATTGTATGTTGCTTGTATTGATATTTTATTCAGATAAACAAGGAAAAATATGAAATCAAAAGAGCAATTAAAGCAAAATGGAATTAAGTTTTGTTTATGAAAATGTTTAAACCCAATTAAAAGGATAGTACTTTTGTCAGCCAGTTTTCTATGAGTCTAACTCCTGTCTCAATTTTTTTTAATGATTCAATTCAGATTAAATGAACACATTAAATCCCATGAAATGAAACATAAATTATGTGTATATGTTTTTTGAGGGTTTTTTCTTTTCTCTGTTTAACAGAGAGATGGGAATAAATCCTCCAAACAGACAAACTCTAAACACCCACAAGCTTTAGTCAAATGAAGACTTCAAAAAGTGGTTATAGTGGGCTTGAATTAATTCATGCAAAGAAGACTAAAATAGAAACAACAACAGCAAAATAGAAAATAAAAGCTGATCTGTTAACAGTATTCATTTGGTAGTCATGTGCAATATTTTTACAGTAATCTATATTTTATGTTCTTTGAGGTATGACACAGAACAGATCACGATTAAATTTTACTGAAATAGAAACATCTTTTTTCATTTTTTAAAATTTGAAAATGAAGTGTACATCATGTTTTGTAAAATTATGTAACCTTTTGTTTCTAGCCATGTGTTATTGCTGTTTTATTTTTTCAGTTTTCTTTTTCTTACCTACTTTAATCCTGTTTCATTAGGTGTATTTTATCTTCAGTCCAGCAGGTGGCAGTGTGGTCAAATATTTTACAGTGGAAGCAACTTTTTCTTTCATGAATCGTTGAGTTTTTCTGTGGTTTAAATATCCCATTTATTTATTCACATGTGCATGTAAGCATGTATGGATTTATTTATTGATTTTTGAATATTTTGTGAAAGCAAAAATATTTTTACTCTGTAGGGGAAGCAAACCTAACTTGGACAAAAAAAATTCAATTTTTAAATTCAGCACACAAAGTAAAAATAAATTTAAAATTTAAATTCCCTTGGTACGTAAATATAACGAGAAATAATTAAGCAGAAGTCTGTTCTTATATACTCAGGTGATTGTGTTTTAATAGCCTCTCATTCATAATGAATGGAAACAGTAATATTTGCTGCCATGTGTTCTCATTCTGTTCCTTCTGCCAATCTTCTTTTGGTTACAGTTGGGATTATCAAACTTTTAATAATTTAAATTTTAATAATTTTTTAGCTGATTCACACACATTTAAACTGTGTCACTGTGTTTCACTCTGTGCATATGATGTTTCAAGTGATGTCACTTTTTTATTGTGTGCAGCTTATTCCATTCATATCCTACTACAATATGCATTATCATCATGCATAAATGTTTTTTTAAGATGTTGGTCATAAATGGTCTTAAGATATTTTTGTGGTGTATAGTATTAAACTTTTTCACTATATTGTGGTGTAGTGAAATCTGAAACCTGGAGAGATCGTACAAATATCCTCCTTCAAATAAATTAAAACATTTTTAACTGTTTGCTGGATTTAAAAAGTTTATAAATTATTTGCAGGCTTGTCTGCCTTAACGCCACCTTGTGACCCAGTACAGATGTGGGTGATCCCATATGCAACAGGAGTATGATGCTGTTGAAATCTATATCACTGCCAGGTTTAACACAAAAAAAACTTCATTAAAATTTGTGGACTGGCTGAAGCAGGAATGTTGAGCTTTAATGGGAAAGCTGTGGTGGTGGGTGACTAATTAAGCTAGAGGTCTGAATTTGAGTGACATGACAGAAAAGCAGGAAGGAAGTCGTTCCATGAGTCAGAGTCATTCCTTTGAGTCAAATCCACAGATTTATTAGTCCTTAGTATCCATATAAACATTAAGGTTCATTATTGACAGAATTTCAGAATTTATTTGTCACATACAGGTTGCCCTGCAGTAAAATGAGACTGAAAAGGGAAGGGGAGATGAGTGAGTGCTTATCAGTGTAAGTGTGTGTGTGTGTGCGCGTGTCCCTAGTTCAGCTGAGACAGTGTCCTTCGCCCTATCTCTCCCGAGCCCAGACTTCTCGTTGAGAAGAGGGTGTCAATAGCATTCAGAGACCAGTTGATCAAATCCATAATTCTCTTTTAGGTTTTAGAGAGCGACAGTGAGAGACTGTTCCAGGGAAAAAGTAATCCACATGAGACAAGACAAGGACACAGAGGCTAAGCAGGGAAGATAAGGGTAAGGAGGAGAGGAGAAAAGTGCGACCGCCTTCGCTGAGAGCCAAACGAGAACGACAGATAACTAAGGCTACGCTCACACTGCAGGCAAAAGCGCATCAAATCTGACTTTTTGACCCTATGCGACCCATATCCGATCATGGTCTGACAGTTTGAACAGCACAAATCTGATATTTGCAAATCCGACCTGGGTCACTTTCGTATGTGGTACTGAATCAGATGCATATCTGAAGACAAACCAGTCCCACCACTCCTGGTTCCGACTCCATGTGCATATATACCTGTGCACAAAGGGAGCAGCCACTGCTGCAAACAAGGCCATTGTTAAAGCACAGGCTCTCTTTTTTCTCAGTGTCCTTTCTGTAATTAATTTATCAAAATTCTGTTGGTTGAGACTGTGCAGAAATTGATAGACTGATACTGCAACCTACTGGCTCTGTAGCCGCCATTTTTACTTCTGCAAACAGAGCGCGTTGTGTGTGACATCTTCTGCACACGCGGACCGGTTTGAGGGCCGTGAACTGTTCACACTAGAGCGCGTTTGCTGTCACATTGTATTTGATCAAAAAATTGGAATTGAGACCTGCGGTGTGAACGTAGCCTTATTCATCAGCTGAGGAATGTCAAACTTCAGACTGCTGCCAATTGTCTTCATCCAGGGAAGTCACATGACTGTGTAACATCTCTAACAGTAACAACAAAACTGATGGATTTAGCATGAAAAAACCTCTACCTCCTGCACTTCATCTGCTGAACCACTGGATACTTTCATTGTCTAAATTACTGAAGATATATAGTACACCAAACTCTGGACAGTTTGCAATTCTCTACAATAGTGTTTATATCACATGTTCCCAGTTATTATGTTAGAAAGTATAAAACAAATTATCTTTTTTCAATTATTGAACATTTTTTACCTGAACAGTTGCACTATACAGATTATGTAGATAGAAAATGTAGATAGAAAAAACATTTACCGTTTCAAGAAGGATACTTGAAGTCATTGTCACACGATATATTTCAAAACCTGTTATGAGTCGCTGTGTGGCAGGCAGGAGTTGGACCCAAAATGCAGGCACTTAGGCATGAGGTTTAAACACAAAAAACTCATCTTTATTTGCTGGCAGGGGAAAGTCATAAAAAAAGCAAACTAAACTAAACTGGAAACTCATAAACAAAACTCAGAGATACACAGGGAGAGCCACACAGCATGAGGGACGACGCAACAGTGACTCAGAGAAACACAGGGTTTAAATACACTGGGAAGTAACGAGGGGAATGAGACACAGAAGGAGAGCACAGCTGGGGGAAATCAGAACTGACGAGACAAGGAAGCGTAAACTGAACACACTGAGATAAGACAGAGACCTTCAAAGTAAAACAGGAAACACATAACACAGACTGAACAAAAGACACAGACTCACATGCAGGCACTACAACAGAGGGAACAGAGACGTGGGACCAGGGCAGACACAGACACTGACTGGACACGGGGATATAGCAGACAGGGCAGACAGCAACTAAGGATTACACAGAGACAAACCATAAGACATAACTCTAACAAAGAAACCAAAGACTAGAATTATAAATAATATAATAAACTCAAAAACCCTGGGTCAACGACCCAGGCATCCTAACAAAACCATGATAAATAACTTAAAATTACATCAATTATACAAAAGATATTGAAATGTATTTAGGAAACAACACCTAGTGTCTCCAAAAAGACACTGTGATGAAAGAACACAAAGGGATGACGATAGATTCTACATGGTGTCTAACAGAGGAGCTCTCAGAGCATTTTTACAGCACTGTCAGCCATCTGCACGTCTGATTTCTGTCACTGCTGGATGAAGCTCTGCTGTCCACTCCACCTCCCTGTAGCCTGGCCCTGTCACAGCATCACTACACACAAGCTGCTGGTGTTTCAACCTCTCTGGACCATCAGGACACGCACACACACACACAACAAAGACAAACAACTGTGTTTATGGGTCCATCCATCTGCAAAGACAAGAAAGGACAGAGTAGATAAATGAGTGTTTGCAGAGACTGTCTTCATCATTTTTCAGTGTTAAAGCACTATTATTGATATTTCTTGATGCATGCTCAATCATCCAGGTGCGTACATCCCAAAAGGTTGATTCTGTTCATCTGAACGTGGTGTTTTCAGTGAGAGAAAATTTGCATTAATGATTAAGGAACTGACCTCGCAGCCCATTGTTCATTCAGTGGTGCTAGTTTCAGTGATTGTGCAAATGTCCTGTTTATAAGGTTAGGGAAACCTGCAGTCAGCTGAGACTGAAGAAGTCACATGAACGAGTGATGAAATGTTTCTCCTACTAAAAACGCTACATGCAGATGAACAGAATCAAACTTTTGGGTGTTATTAATACTATTAAGGGCAGCACTGACTTCAGTCTTGTTCAGACAAGTCTACAGTGGAGCTTAACCGCTGAGAGGCCTGAATTCTTTCTTGCTGCACAAACACTTTACTAATGGATTTTCTCTTGTTTCACAAAAACCAAAGGTTGCTGTGTATTGTTGAACTTCTTACCTGTTGATAAAATATCAGCTTACTAATATACATGGAGGCTACTACTGAACAAATGTCAATGAAAGCACTGACAGTAAGACATATGCAAACTTGATTCCTGGAGGTTATGACCCAGGTCATTATTTTGTGTACTGCATTTACTCCTCCACACCTGGAGCAGTGGTGTTCATTTAGTAAGCAGTTGAATGTAATTTACAGGTGAAGGCTGACCACTGGTTAGAGATTAAATGGGTCTGGCTATAAACTGCCTGCTTCCTGTTTCCAACATATCTCTGTGCATGTGTGCTTGACTAATTTTCCTGCATCATTTTGGATTTTCATGATAGGCGAGTTGGTTGTTTTTTTTGTAGAATTTTTGTTTCTTGACAATTTCTTCCTCTAAAAATAAATAAAATATTCTGTAAAATATTTCATACGCCTGTGTGATTTGATGTTTCTGTGTTCATGTCTACAGGAAATAAAGCTTGTTTCCAGCTGACACCCTTACAAATCCATTTATTCTCTGTAGATGTGAACATTAGTTATCTTCACATCAGCTCAAACACATGATCACAAACTTCTGTGTCATTTGATTGGATGTCTGTTGTCTTTCTGTCGAATATTGAAGCCTGCCACTGTTCTCTTCTTACAGCCTCACTGAGTAAAGAAGACTGCAGGTGTACAAGAAACACTGGATCACTGATTTCACACTAACTGTGCTATACTGGGAAAGCAGCCTGGACTGAGTCCAAGCCTCTACTCACTTGAGAACCTCCAGTGTGTGATGTGGGCTGTCCACAAGCTCAGACAGCTGCTTCACATGTGATTCCTGCAGGTTGTTCAAGGTCAGGTCCAGCTCTCTCAGATGGGTGTTGGACTGAAGAGCTTTGAACAGATAATCACAGCTGGTCTCTGACAACTTGCAGCCCCATAAACTGAATGAAGATAGAAGATGTAAGTTTATGAGGCAAAGTCTGTGGTAAAATCATTTAAGGTTTGATAATTTGTTCAGAAGATTTGAAATGTTCACGTTTAAAAAATGTAAAATCCAAACAGTTTGAGCCAACAGGATGGAGATTCAGACAAAAGGTACAAGTGAAAACAAGAGGTCTCAATAATCTGACTGACGACATGCTGTTTGTTCACTGAAGAAAAAAGAAAAAATAGGGTCTTGGAGAGTGGGGGTACAAAATTCTGACAAAAATCCTCATTTTTAGATGAAAATTGTGAAAAAAAAGTATTTACACTGCTTCAGTTTTAAAGATTTAGTTTGAATGAATTTTATATATTTGAGAACACTTTTTACCAGACACATTTTAAAAACTGGCAATTTTTTTATGTTATTTTTGTGATGTAACCTACCAATAAACTCTGATATAATGCATCAAATTGCAACATTTATAGTAATATTGTATATTATCCCTTTTTATTTAAATCGATTAATAATACTTTTTTTAAACTCAAATCTCCCTGAACCCCACCTAAACTTTGTCTTTCTGGGAAAAGGTTCAACACACAAGCAGAATGACCAGAAATGAGAGAAAAACAAGTCTGATTGAAAAACCTTTTGTAGCAACGAACCCTTTGGCCACTATTGACAGACCTGTCTAGCATTACCCAGTATCCCATTCAGCAGTACAATTTGTAAATGTGCAATAATTCCTGCCACAAACTGTTTCTGTTCCACAGATTCCTGTGTGTCATGACCTTTGTACCATGAAAATGAGTTAACTGTAAATTATTCATCAATGTGTTGTATACCAAGAGTTGACAGCAATAATGTTAATCAGTGTGGAGCCCAGATGTGGGCTGTGGGTCTTAAGATGAGTAACACAGTTTTAAGGTTTGTAATGTGAACCATTGTTCTGCCACAGTTAAAGTGTTAATTAGGTTAATGTCAGAATATATGTGTAGGTTAATGCCAGCTTTCACATCATATATATCTAAATACAACTAAAACATGGTGTCTGACCTGAGAGTCTCCAGGCTGCAATCTGAAGTCTTCAGATAAACACACAGCTGCTTCACTCCTGAATCCTGAAGGTTGTTCCAGCTCAGGTCCAGATGTTTCAAATGGGAGGGGTTGCACTGAAGGGCTGGAAGCAGATGATCACAGCTGATCTCTGACAAACTGCAGTGCTGCAATCTGCATAAGGAAATTTTAAAAAACTGTTTATTACTCAGAGTCTGTGCTTGGAAGCATCCAGTGTCATAATATGTCAGGAGCTGAAGAAGGTCAGCACTGAGCTAGGATAGTCCTGGTGAGCGGTTGGCACTAGCTCTCCAGGGTTTTTCTTGCTTTGTCTTTTGTAGATGTCATGCAGGTCTACCTCTGAAGCTGCTGGTCAGTCATTCCTCACTGGTGAAAACATTCTTAGATCACTGTAACTGTGTGTGGCAAATACCTTCATTAAAATAACTAAATATGTAGCAATGTATTAAATTAGGCACTGATCACAAACTCCAACACTGAAATGAAAGCACTACAAACCCCAGTGAAGGTGTAAAGTACAAATTTAGCGCTGCAGTGGCTCTTTGTGCTTTCTGACACAAATAACCTGACATCTTAACTTCATCTACTGTCACTGTTCAGCAGTGTCAGTTTGTAAATGTGCCAAAATTACTGGTACAAACTATGTTCCCAAGATGTTTGTTAATCGACACTATACTATACTTAGACTATAAATACTATACTATCTGGGATTGGGATCTAAGCACAGTTAAAATTTGGTGTCTAACCTCAGAGTCTCCAATAGACAGTGGGGATTCTTCAGAAAACCACAAAGATGACTCACTCCTGAATTCTCCAAGTTGTTGTGGCTCAGGTTTAGATATTTCAGATGAGAGGGGTTGGAATTCAGAGCTGAAGCCAGATAGCTGATATCTGACAACCAACAGCTCTCCAACCTGAATAAAGAATAAAAAATGCAGATGTCAGTCATCAGTGAGGTTCTCTTCAAGATTAACGCACAGAAGTTTTTATCATGGATTTTAAAATCATTATTACATCAGTCTTCAAAGTACAAAACTGTTAAAGAATGGCGGACACTAAATAAACATTGAAACAGCTGGATCTGACCACATGACTTTATCTCTGTCTGCTACCAACATGATGAGTTATCTGAATGTGTTTCTTTTATTCTTAAAATAGAAACAGTGGACAGTTGATCTTTTTTTCATTAGTATTTTCTACATGAACACTATTACGGTTTCAGTCCTAATCTCTACACTAGACTGAAGCTCTAAACCTGAAGTGAACTGAAGTGACATTACCTGAGCTCAACGTCTGAGTTCATGAGAGCCTGAAATGGTCTGCTGAAGAATGTGACTGACAACTCTTTATAAAATGTTCTTTACACTCAAAATGGTCAGTAGCTTTTCTTTAAAGATTTAGTGCTGAAAATATTCTCTATCTACAGAACAAATGATTTAGAACTATACTCTTAGACTCTAAGCAGGCACTACTTCACAAACCATGGTAGTCTGTCTGCCTGGTTAGTGAGGTTATATTGGGCTGGTAAAGGCAGCTTTCAGTCAGCTGTCAATGCAGATCTTCTGTTTTTGTATGACTTCTTGTGTTGTTATGTTTCTTTATAACAATCTAAGATGTCTTTGGTGCTGTAATACTCAAAATGAGTTAAAACAGGATCATTTTTAGAGGAACAGAAACTTTAAAAAAAACTCTCAGCTTCCCTCTTCTTTTAAGAAGCCTCTCTCTTCTCCTGCTGTTTTTAAAAAATCCTCACATACATTCAGAATCCTGCTTTGCTGTTATGTTTTGGCCTGTGTCAGGCTGCTGTTTTCTTTAACACATACATCACCAAAGCAGCTGTGTGGGTTGTCAAAATCTCTGAGGCCTGTTTTTATCTGCTATTTATCAGTGTGACTGACACCCCACACAGACCCTAAAGACTCATCACCAATCACCTCATCTTCTCTGACTGACTGAGCCTTTGGACTTGTGGAGGCTGAACAACTGTAAAAATATCTCTCTACCATAACCTGACTTCTGTCAGCCTTTAACTGAACTTTGCTCAAGTCTATCATGTCTGTTTGGAGCCAAAAGTAAAAATTATCATTCAGCCATTTGGAAAAGCAAACATTTCTGAAATCAATAACACTTCTTTATATTTTTGTTCATACAAATCGTGAACCTTTATTAACCAAGAGTGTAAAACTTTGATTAAACAACAACAGCTTCAGTCAGCAAACTCACCTCAGAGTCTCTAGTTGACAGCCTGGACTCGACAGTCCAGCAGACAAAATATTTAGTCCTGACTTGTGCAGCTTGTTTCCAGTCATGTCCAACTCCACCAGATGGGAGGGGTCGGATTTCAGAGCTGAGGCCACAACTTCACAGTGAGTCTTTGAGAGATGATAAGCTTTTAGTCTGTGACAAGAGAAAACATCAAATATGTTATTATAAAAGCAGGAATTTTGCATTGTAAACACAGAAAATTGTGTTGCATTTAAACCATGACAACATCCACATTCTGTCAGTGAAATCTGATCCTTGTCGATGGTAAATGGATTCATTCTTATATAGGACCTTGCTACTCTACTTGAGTAAAAACCTTTCTACTCAAAGTGTTTTATAGAACCTGCCTCATTCACCTTTTCTATAACAAGGTTTTAGATTATAAACTAAAGAGTGAAGAGAAACATTTGGACTGTTTCCTGTTTTTAATTTGGCTCCAGAAGATTTTGAATAAAGTCAGTTTAATGGAAAGATTCACCTGTTCACCTGTACATCTACCTACATGAAAAAATCTGCTGACTGTTACCAAAAGGTGCTGAAGCTAATCACTGAAAAATATCGAAGAATGAAATTACTCTGGGTGAACTACACCATAAAGAGTTGTGTCTCTGTGTGAAGAGAAATCAGAACAAATTCACAACTAATTTAGGGCAGAGTAAATCAACTATAGATGTGAAAACTCCCTAAAAATAATGAAAATACTTTAGTGTATATTTGAAGAACTGAACTACTGATCTAATCTGATTAATTGTGTTAATGATCACAACAGGACTCACAGAGCCTTTCTGCAGTTGCTCACAGCTGGAATCAGTCTGTGTCGTCCTTTATCTGATGTGTTGAACTTCTGCAGGTCCAACTCATCCAGAACCTCCTCCGACATCTGCAGCATGTAGGCCAGAGCTGAGCAGTGGATCTCAGAGAGTTTTGCCTCTGATTTCAGGAATTCTTGGATCTCCTGAAGCACTGAGCTGTCATTCATCTCAATCAGACAATGAAAGATGTTGATGCTTCTGTCAGGAGAGATTTGAGAACGTCTGATCTCTTTTAGGTTGTTGATGATTTTCTGGATAACTTCTGGATTGTTCTCTGTCTGACTCAGCAGACCTACTAAGAGTCTTTGGTTGGACTCTAGTGTGAGGCCATGCAGGAAGCGAACAAACAGGTCCAGAGTGCCATTTTTACATTGGAGGGACTTTTTCATGACTTTGCTCAGAAAAATGTCCAGAGATGTCTTATTATATTCTTTCCCCAGGACTTCCTTTAGTACCTCTGTTTTCCTGTTGGTGTAACAGTGAAATGTGTAAACAGCAGCCAGAAACTCCTGAATGCTCAGATGAACAAAGGAGTAGACTGGTTTTTGAAAAATCACACACTCTCTTTTAAAGATTTCTGTAAAAACCCCTGAATTAACTGATGCCTCTGTGACATCCAGACCACACTTTTCCAGGTCTTCTTGGTAGAATATGATGTTTCCTTTTTTCAGATTTTCAAACGCCAGCTTCCCCAGCTTCAGAAGAACCTCTCTGTCAGCATCTGTCAGCTCCTGTGCACTTGTTTCATGTTCTTTTTGGTACTTGTGCTTATTCCTCTTTGTCTGAACCAGTAGGAAGTACGAGTACATGTCAGTCAGGGTCTTTGGTAGCTCTCTTCTTTGGTCTGTACTCAATATGTACTCAAGGATTGTGGCAGTGATCCAGCAGAAGACTGGGATTTTACACATGACATTGAGGTTTTTGGATTTCTTAATGTGGGAGATAACTCTGGACAGCTCTTTCTCACTAAATCTCATCCTGAAGTACTCCTCCTTCTGAGCGTCAGTGAAGCCTCGCACTTCTGTTACCCTGTCAACACATTTAGGAGGTATCTGATTGGCTGCTGCAGGTCGGGTAGTTATCCAGATGAGAGCCGAGGAAAGCAGATTCCCTTCTATGAGGTTTGTTACTAACTTATTGACTGATGATGTCTGAGTAATGTCAGAAACAACCTTCCTTTTACTGAACTTCAGTGAAAGTCGACTTTCATCCAGGCCATCAAAGATGAACAAAAGTTTGAAAAGAGTCAGTTTCTCTGTGGTGACTTTCTGCAATGTTGGATAGAAAACATGGAGCAGCTCCAGAAGACTGTACTGCTCATCTTTAATGAGATTCAACTCCCTGAATGAAAGCAGAATCACTATGTTGATGTCTTGGTTTTCCAAGCCCTCTGACCAGTCCACAATAAATTTCTGCACTGAGAAGGTTTTTCCAATGCCAGCGATTCCGTTCATCAGAACCACTCTGATTGGTCTCATCAGGCAAGGTAAAACTTCAAAGAGTTTGTGACACTTGATTGTTGGGGCATGGACGGTATTTGTTTGTGAAGTTGTCTCCAGCTGTCTCACTTCATGTTGAGTATGAACCTCTTCACTCTGTTTGTCTGTGATGTAAAGCTCAGTGTAGATCGTGTTGAGGAGGGTTCCACTTCTTGATTCACCAAATCCTTCAGTCACACGTTCATATTGTCTCTTTAGATGTATTTTATGTTCATTTAAAATCTCCTGCAGACCAACATCTGCTGTTAAAAAAGAGCAAATATAACACAATAAGAAAACAGTCATGCTTTGATTACATCTAACCATAACATTATTTAAATAGTTTGCAATAAGATTTTTTAAGATTTGAAATCTTTTTATTTTTTTTTTAGATATTTTTGAGAACACATTAGATAAGTTTTTTTTTCTCTCAGACCCTCGAGATGTGTTCGTGTGTTTACATGGAGAACAATTAAATAAGAAATAACAAAGTCTGCTGGTCAGCTTACAAAAACACAGCATTTCTGTTTCACAGTAAAAGCTTCCATGTGTGAAAACCTTTATTGTGAAGGAGCAGAAACAGTCTGATTTTCATCAGTAGTAATTAGCAAAGTTTTTACATTATAAGACACATTTTGAAATAGTCAGTGTGCTATAGCTAATGATGATAATTACTGCTGATTATTATGATTACTACTTATTACTCTGCAGCTTCATGTCAGCTGTGCAGTGACCTGTTCCCAAAAGCAGCTACTGTCGGCTGTTGGTCAAAGTCTGTGGCTCTTGTGTCCGCCCCTCCCTGAGCCTGGTTCTGCCAGAGGTTTCTTCCTGTTAAAAGGGAGTTTTTCCTTCCCACTGTTGCCAAAGTGCTTGCTCATAGGGGGTCATATGATTGTTGGGCTTTTCTCTGTATCTATGAAGCGCCTTGAGGCGACATTTGTTGTGATTTGGCACTATATAAATAAAATTGAATTGAATTGAATTGTGTCTATCATTATTTAGGGTGTTTGTTTCTGATACACAATGTTCTTTTGTCTCCATTTTATTATTTCACATGTCTGAGCTCACTGTGAACCTTGATGAGATCATCTTTTCTATTAACTGTTATGTTTGGCCTGCAAAGGGTCTTATTCTTGTTACTTTGTTGACAGTTGCCAAACAATGAAATTGTGCATTTCCAACAACAGCTATTATGCAGTGTGGACTGAAATGTCACTGATACAAAAATGCAAAGGTTTATGGGAAATGAAGTCCTTATCTAAGCACTTTAATCAAGTCATATGACAGCTGACAGAGAAAGCAGAATAGAACCTCTCTGTTGAGAAAAACTAAGTTTTATGGATTTATTATTATACATATGAAGAGAGAACTGGTGGTTATGGTTAGTTATACTTTCAGATAATCCTCATATAATGTGGCTAATTCAAAAAATTAAGCACTTCACATCCTCCTGCTAGAACACTCAGATCTGCCACTCAACTACTTCTCACCCAACCCAGATCTCGGCTGAAGTCCCGGGGTGACCGTGCTCTGGCTGGCTGCCCCGGTACTGTGGAATACCCTTCCTCCCGACCTCCACGCATCTGATTCCATTGCACTGTTCAAATCATGACTAAAAACCCACTTATTCAATCTTGCCTTTCCCCTCTAGTTAATATTTATTTTATGATTTTATATTATGCACTTTTATGCTCATTTAACTTCTTGTTTGCTCTGTACCTGTTGCTTTCCTATGTATCAGTGACAGCTACCTGCTTGCATACTTAGCACTTGCTTTGGTCCTATTTCTATTATCCTCCTCCTATTCTCTATCTTACTTGTTAAGCACCTTGGCATACCCTTGGTTTTTAAGTGTGCTTTATAAATAAAGTTTATTATTATTATTATTATTATGTTTTAAAATTTTACTAACACTGTTATTAATATGTTACTAAACAGAAACATGTAGATTTTCAATTTGTAGCTCTGTTTCCCACTTTTTACACAGAAACTATCACCAATGTTTCCATTTAATAATCCAGAGCATTAAACATAATATTTAAATTATTGCTTTTAAGCAAAGTAGAATATTGGGAAGATAATGTAGGATTAATTCACGCCTTATAATATAGTAATACTATCTAAACATGTTAAAAAAATCAGCCAATATTACCTTTTTATTATGATATATTATTATGATAATATTTGGTAATAGAATACTGGTTTAACTCTTTTTCTGCAGCTCCAGTTTGTTTTAAATTATTTTCAATCAACTTGCCAATAAAAGCCTGTGTGTCTTTATTACACAATACCACTTATTAAAGATCGACAGTTCCACCTGGAGAACTCAGTTCACTTCCCTCGGCCCCTCCCCTATGCCACATTAAGTACCGAGGATGTATTACATAACTCTGACAGTAACAGTTTTTCTCAGAAATGAGTCCATGAATAAGCGGATGCTTAATCCTACTTTGTAGACAGCTGCTCTTACTGGATATCTGCAGTTGTGCTTCAGTCCTGGATTTTTCTGGTCCACAGCTGGTAGAGACTGGATCCTCTGAGATCGCCTTCCTCTCTCTGTGAACACATTTTTTAATCATTAAAGTCAATTGTTGTTTATCGGTTTAAAAAATGGATCAAAATTTGACAACACTGTGCAGACGGTCTGATGGCCAAAAGAGGAACGAGAAATGGGAAATACTTTTTAAGATGAAGAAAACTAGAGCTTGAATCATCAATGTGATGTTTGCTTTTGATTTCATCAACAGTAATAAAGTGCTTTCCCTGTCAGCCTGTCTTACTTAACACTGATCTGTGTCCAGTTTTCAACAACTACAACCTCAGCCAGGTGTAGTGATTGTGAGAATAGAATGTGTTAAATTTGCTTAGATGAGAGGGTCCAGCAGATCAGAGGAATAGGGAAGGATTTGTCTGTGTGTTTTAGTTTGGCTTAGTTGTAGACCTGAGAGTGTGTGTAATTGTGTAGAGGGAAAGGAATTTATGGACACTGGGGGTCTGCCTGTCATAAACGGAGACAGGAAGCTACAGTTGGGGGTTGCTGATGCTTGTACCTTTAATAAAAGCTCATAATTGTTATAACTTAGAAGTAGGTTTGCAGGAGACTCTCCACATGCTTAGCTGTAAAAGTAAGAGTGAGACACACACACACACACAGTGTTTTAACTGTTACACTTACATACCCACACGCACACTTACTCACGTGCACTCACATAAACACACAGGTACGCACACACACAGGCACTCACATGCTCGCATGTACACACAAACACAGAGTTTGCAACACACCATGTAGGTTGTATGATGGGGTCACTTCTATAAAACTGGTTGTAAGAAGAGAAGATCTGCAGAGGGACACCGGCCTTGCACGTCTTCTCTACTAGAAGATGCATGCGTAACTAAAGATGAATAAAGGTTTTGTGAAATGACTACTGAGTCCGGTGCCGTCTTTGGATGCCCGAGGAATAAAAAAGAACTGGGGTGAAACTGCTTTACTTAACAGTATATTTAAGCAATGGAGTGTGTTTGTCACATCTGCTGTTTCACACATGTGGCCTCATTAAAGAAACTTTAATAAGCATGTTAGATGTATCTATTTCTAAAGCTATCTGACCATACGTTTTCATACATTTTTTAACTATAACTGAGCAAAATCTATCTATCTAAGTCAAACTGAATTTCCAAACATAAAATTATCTGAACATTTTTATCAAGTCTTAGATACTTTTTTCTTACTATGTCCCTGTTAAAGAGTCTACTCTCTTTCATTCTTCCTGTATGGTAGTACAGTACACCCCATCTCTAACTTTGTTTCTTTCTTCCTTTTATACTGAGACAGGATTCAGCCAAAGGAGAGATATTTTATAATAAAACACTTAATGTCTTGTGTATGAAATATACTTCAACTAACAGCTTAATTTTATTTGTTTAAGCTGACTGTGAATATTTTATTTGTTTTTTGGAAACAAAGTTGTGGGGAGTTGCTTCGTTGTATAGTAGCAGCATTAGTCCTCTTAATGCTTCCTTTGTCTTTCACTCAGTATTTTGTATGTGAGGATCATTTATTTTACTCACACTTGTTTATGTAGGGATATTGCTGACATAAACATTTACATTTAACATAAAATATATTTTAATCTCGTGCTGAAACCGTTTTAATTTGAAAATAAAAATGACCTCAGTAAGAACTGGACTAATAGGGTGTACTGTTCACATAAAGGTCAAATTTAAATGGAGTCATGGTTACACACTGAGGGAGGATGAGAAAATCTTAGTAGAAACTGAGTCTTACGTTGTGTCTGAGGGTCCAGGTTCATCCCTGAAGTTTATAGCATCAACTTTGGAGCTGTCACTTCTCATAGAAGGACAGCTGGATCCTGCAGACTCTGCTCCAGTCTTTTCTTCAGACTCTGCTCCAGTCTTTTCTTCAGACTCTGCTCCAGTCTTTTCTTCAAACTTTGCTCCAGTCTTTTCTTCGGACTCTGCTCCACTCTTTTCTTCCTCAGCACAAATGTTCATCTTGTGAACTTCTGAAAGTCAGTCTGAGAGGTAAACCAGAAACAGTGACTTCACATTAGCAGAGGTTATTAAGTTACGGTCAGATTTCTCCACCGAGCCAATTTCAGAATTGTCATGTAAACTAAAAACCAGATCATCATGATACACAGGGAATAGAGGGAAACTTCATTCATCTGGTAAATCTGAAGACAGTTTTCAGGAGCAGGCACTAGTTTGTGGATGCTGCTATGTTAACCTGCCGTGTTGAATACATTGGCTAAGATGGTCAGTATCATTACCTCAATCACATTTTATGAATGTACCTAGAGACCGGCCATACAGGTACTATGCCAAAGTCAGAGAAGAAGAAACCTGTAGGTGTTCAGACCATAGAGGAAAACCTTCAGACTAAAGATATGAATCATACCGATGTTGTATCATCTGAGAACGGGCTCCCTTAACCAAAGACAAGAAAACATGGGACAAAAAAGAGACGACTGACAGTATGCTGATATACTGACCAACAAATTGTCATCCTCTTCCTCCTCACCTCAATCTTTATCTTCTGAAGTGAAGTCGGGGCTCTAATACACATAAATGTGCATAAACATCTATGTTTATGGTGTTGCAAATACTACAACAACCCTGCTTAAAAATAACAGCTGGTTAAGCGAACATTCCCATATGGAAAAGATATATATAAATCTTATAAAGTTTGTATCTGTGTTGTATGAAACTTGTATGAAAAGCATACAAGAGTGAAAACACATATAAGATCCCTTGAAAAATTATATAATGAAACTTGTATGTTTTGGATACTTACTAAAAAAATAGATGAAAGTAATGAGAAAGTGGCCACTTTCATGAGTAAATCATATATGTTTTTACTATTTCTTTTCCATAGGGTTATGCCTGCAATGTTTAGTCTGAGTGTCCTAAAAAATCATTTTTTCACTCTCATAAACTTCTTTGTCCAATTTCAAATCGCATGACAGTTTTTGCTAATTGAAAAACAAGGTTAAGACATTTAATTTGAATTGGTTAAAAAGCAGAAGGATAAACCAGACTTAGCAAAGGACCACTTTTTTAAAGTGTATCTGTGGGCACTTTGTTACTGGCAGCCTGCCACACTATCACAAAAACTTAAATTATTCCAATTTTATTAACTGAACCTAAATCTTAAACCTGAATTTTGCATATCTTAACATAGTGTCCAGTGTACCCTTGAAAAGAAATGTGGAAACTGCACAAATGGAGGACAAAAGAAGGAAACTACAGAAGATGAAGAGTATCTAAAAGTGATGCTGTAGCAAATCCCTGTCACCATAAGGTCCCAACACAAACAGTCAGACATGATCAGATTGACGTGTTTTCTTTTGTTTTCACTCTTTTTTCAAATTGAGTCTGATCTAGGGTCAGGGACCAGCCACTGCAGGCTTCATGATGCCATGGACTGGCCTTTCCAGAGCCCAGACCTCAACATTACTGAAGCAGAGTGAGATCACTTTGATGGACAAGGGAGAAAAGGGAAGACAAACTGCAAAGAAGAGTTTGGAAGTTGAAAACTATTCCTGGCAATAATTTAAAGAAATTACAAGAAAGCTTGTCTATAGCGATTTCACGCTATGTTGAAGGATAAAAGTGGCCGTGCCAAGTAGTTCTAAGGAGCTGTTTGTTTAACAGTCTTTTGTTTGTAGGTCCAAATATATCAACAGGCTATGGCCTGAAATTAAAATCTTACTGTTAAAGAACATTTGCATGGTCTGTGTCACTTGTCAAGCATTATCATTGTTAGGTTTTGTAATGTTGATTGTCATTTATGCTTAGAAATATCTACTTATATATGGTTAGAGTTTTATAATTAGTTTTGGATTGGTAGAGGTGTTTAATTAATTGTGTAGTGATAGGATGTGTGATCTTTAGCAGGCTGCAAAGGCTTGGTGTGGATTCAGAGCATTCTGGAATCCACACCTACATCCTGGGAGCATGGGAAGAGGTCGTACCTTGTTTTATTGTTTTATGGTAGGATAAACATGGCTATATCTGTTTTAGTCTAAGTGCCTTTTGTTTATATGAACTGCTGGACTTTCCAGACCAGTAGGTTTAGGGAAGTCATTTATGGGGTCACACTCTGACCCCCCCCCCCCCCCCACACACACACACACACACACACACACACACACACACACACACACACACAACGCACAGGCAAGGTACTCTTTGTTTGTATGTAGACGTCGTATGTTAATGAACCTATGCATATTCATGTAACCTCAATAAAAGAGCAGTGTTACGGGGGAGCAGACGAGAGCAACTGGGGTCAAGCGAAGGAACGGCGTTTGTCCAGTTCTCTCCCGTGCACGAGAAACATGAAGAACTTTGCCTACTTCGAGTCTTGCTTTGCTGTGTAATTATATTGTCTTCAACGTTCCAGCGAATAGGTTCAAGCTACAAACCTATCAAAGACAAACTGCAAAGAAGAGTTTGGAAGTTGAAAACTATTCCTGGCAATAATTTAAAGAAATTACAAGAAAGCTTGTCTATAGCGATTTCACGCTATGTTGAAGGATAAAAGTGGCCGTGCCAAGTAGTTCTAAGGAGCTGTTTGTTTAACAGTCTTTTGTTTGTAGGTCCAAATATATCAACAGGTTATGGCCTGAAATTAAAATCTTACTGTTAAAGAACAGTTGCACGGTCTGTGTCACTTGTCAAGCATGATCATTGTTTTAATGATCTAGTGGTGAAAACCAGTTTGACCACAATCCTAAATGTTCTTCCTATGTGTGGAAAAGAATCAACAATTTGTCCTTACAGTCAGCACACTGTGTATATAGTTTATACCTGTTGAACCAGTTCCACACAGCACAGAGCATAAAGCAGATAACACACACTCGCTCAGTTTGTGCACCCGCTTTGGATGTTATCAGTCCATACAGTGAGCGTTATTTAGCAGAGCTCAGCCATGCAGATATGGCCCCCTATGGCCCATATCTGCCAGTTTTCTGCCAGCTTTCTCTTTACAACAGAGTAGACGACCCTCTCTCTCTCTCTCTCTCTCTCTCTCTCTCTCTCTCTCTCTACGCACTTTTATTGAATCTTATTTTTAAGAGCCCACAAAGAGCTAAACTGACTGCAAAGCATTTAAACATAGTCTGAACATTAGTGCAGTTCACTTTTTATGTTTTTTAAATTATTGTATTTTAGGTCTTATTTAGAGATGGGATGTTAGCAGATGTTGTCATAATAATGGGAAGTAAAGAAGTACAAATACTTACTGTATTTTAGTAGAGTTGTCATGAATTACTGGCTGTGGACCCAAATGAAGGCTGATGAGACGCGCTGACAACATAAAGTGAAAATGCACCTTTACTGAGTGGGTAGATAGTCCAACAAGCAAAATTAAAAACACATTTTGGAGAAAAATCAATACTAGTACCACTAATTACTACTAGTAGTAGCAGTACTCCTATACTACTATTAATAATAGTAACAATAGTCAGGATCCTACTGTGCTGGCTTACCTGTGTCAGTTTATCCTTTTGCTTTCTCTCTCTGTGGGTGTATTTGCTGTGAGTGAACAGTAAACCACGCCTGTGTCCTCTGCTGGCGTCCAACAACACAAAACAAATATTTCCTCAGGCACTCCCTTTAGCAAGAGACTTATACTTTTTTCAGAATCTACTTAATAATATATAAAATGCATTTTACAATCACTATTTTTCTATCATACCCTTCATTAATTTCTTAAAGAAAATTAATTCAGCTTTTTTGTTTTTTTGTTTTTTTTTGCCTGTCCCGTTTGGTTCTTTTGCCATCAAAATGATTGTCTAAAGGCGAAGAAAGATGCCCAACGGATTTACTTTACGAAATGGACCATCCCAGTCTTGCCGTAATGGTCTATTTGATTCACCTTTTATTGTTAACTTTTTTTTTATTTTCACTTGCTAAATATGGGACAGACTTGACTGGGGAAAAGAAAGGGGAGAAAGAAAGAGGGAAAGAAAAACAGCGGGAAAGAGGGACGGGGATAAAGTGCAAAAAACAAAAACCAACAAAATAAGGAGACAAAAAATACATATATCAATCACCTGGATCACCTGTTGAGAAAGAAAAAAGAGAAAACAAGCAGAAGAAGAAAAAAGAGCAACATAATAAACAACATCACGATGATCTATGGGAATATAACAATAAATACTAAATATTAAACATTATTGTGCAGCACGTAAGATCGACAGCGCACAGTGTGCTTTGAGGTAGGAGCCAAAAAGGGTGTAGTTTGTGTGTGTGAGCACCCGTGTGTACACCTGTGAGCATGAGCGCGCTTGTTTTTAAAAGGTTCCTTCATGTAATGATCTGCTAGAGGGTGTGGGGGGGCCACAGCCCCGTCCTCCAGGGCATGAAGCAGGCATGGAGGAGATCAAGACTCCAGACATCCAGAGGCCCCCAGAACACAAGAGACCAAGGAAGACCAACAGAGGGGCAGCTGCGCCACTATCCCAGAAAGAGCTGAGGAGAGTCCCCAGATGAGGGGTCACTCAGCAGCCACGGAGCAGAAGCCGGGGGGGGGTGTTGCAGAAAATTAATTAATCGTAAACAGTGTTAAGAGTGTATTTAAAAGAACCTTTGTTGTTGTAACATTTTGAAGCTAGCAAAGTATAAAGCCAGTACCATATATGAACTGGTTAGCCAGTTTTTATGGAGGTTTCAATAATTGGTCAATTTCAATTAAATATCAGAAACTGAGAAAACTGAGAACATTTTTCTCAGACTTTCTTGTTTGTCAACAGTGTGGACCACAGGCCAGCTCCACTGGGGTTTATTGAAATGTACCACGTTGTCCTTAAAGAGTGGGAGATCTAATCAGGAGGTCAGAACTGAGTTGGCATGGTCCCTTGGCGTTGGAGTTCTGAGTATTTCTGTGTTAGATTGATTGTGACAAAAACAGTCAACACTGGATTTGCAGTTTATTTGTTTTTAAAATCTGAGTTTACCTACTGGCCTTCATTTTAGTTTCAGTTTAGCTGTACAGCTAAAGTGAAACTAAAATGAAGGTACTTAAAAAGTAACTCTAGCCAGCTGTAATCACCACAACACAGTGAATATTACATTTGGATTATAACTGTGTGCACTGGTTAGAATTTATTCTCATGTTCCTAGTTCTCTCCCTCTCTCTCTCTCTCTCTCTCTCTCTCATGTTGCCCTGTTTCCATCTTCTCTCTAATTAAGCCCACATGGCTGATTTGATACCAGGTGCAGGTGTTCACAGGGCTGTTACCTGCCTTTGGACTTCCTTTTGTCTCATGTCTGTTTCAGCAGGTTCCATCATGAAGTTGTGCAGGTAAATTGGATACTTTTGGTAACATTAATCATAAAAGCTACATTTCTAAAATACAAACAAATCTCTCTGCAGTCCAGTGCTCCATGTGAAATGACATGTTACAGGATCAGGATTACCAGGATTGGCAGTACCATGTGTCTGGTGATTGTCATGTTTCTGTGGATTCTGACCATTTCCAGAGGAGGTGAGTGAAGCATTCACTAGCACCAGCTGAGACAGACTGAGAAATGGCTCACTTTAATATTTCCCTTCATGTTACTGCAAAATATTTTATGTGCAAAACTTCATCAGTCATTAACAGTCTTTTTATCTGATGTTTCAGATACTGAAGTTTCCTGTGTTTTCATGACAACGTGCATCTTACCGTGCACTTTCCAGGGAAACACTAGAGGAGTATACATCCACTGGATGCACTTGTCAGAGGGACACCCTCTTGTATACTTGTACTATGGCAACAAAGACCAGCTCAGAACCCAGGACCAACAATTCAGAAACAGGACGTCGCTGTTCCAGGACCAGCTCTCCAAAGGAAACGCCTCACTCCAGCTGACAGGGGTGCAGGTTCAGGATGAGGGCAGATACAGCTGCTACATCAGCACCATTAATACAGAAAAGGATTCATTTATCAACCTCAAAGTGCACAGTATGACAAATCTGAGGTTTTGGGGGATTTTCTTTTCTTTTAAGTGCTCGATATTTCAAAAGATTTATACCAACCTCTAATATATGTAGCAGTTGTAGTGTTACGTTGAAAAGCCACAGGTTTACTCTGTATTTTTCAGCCCCAGTCAAAGTCAGCATTCAGCATGTAGGAAACAGGATCGCCTGCAGCTCAGAGGGCATCTACCCTAAACCTGAGCTCACCTGGTCAACCAGACCTCCATCCAAGGTGACCTTCAAGAATACAACAACAGTCGAGCAGACCAAGCAGCAGCTCTACAACATCAATGGTTCTTTGATAGCTTCACTCAATGAAAGTGATCGAGTCTACAGCTGCACTGTGAGCACTCAGAGGAACAGGAGGAGAGCCAGTCTGAGGCAGCTACGTGAGTATGACACCACATATGAGCTAGGAAATGAGGTTGAAAGCTGCTTATTGTTGAATACTGAAACGCATGCATTAGATTTACACAGAAGCACTTCATGTGTAGGCTGTTCATCTATACTTGGCATATGCTCAGAACTTCTTCTGTGTTGTTTCAGCTTCAGTTACTGGCAGCTTCACTGAAACCACAATCCCCTGCCCCAGCTTTAACACTTCTCCAACAAGCCTCATTTGGAGATTCCTTAATCGTGCAATTTTGGAAAAGACTGGGTCTGGTTCCAACTACACAGTCTCAAAGGAGTGGAAGCAGCACGTGAAGGCTGTATCAGAGTTAGGAAGCCTCACATTACTGGGCTTATCTTCAGAGAAGGAGGGAATATACACATGTGAGATTAGTAATGTTGAGGAGATGCTGATTAATTACACCATTATTCGAATAAGTCAAGGTAAAGGAATTTATGTTGCATTCTTCTAATCCACAAAAGCAAGAATCATTCAAAACTTTTAAAATCTTTTTGACGTACAAACAAAATAAACATATTAAGGCATCCAGGAGAAATTTAAAAATCAGATTCTTTTCCTGTTTCAGGAAAAACACACATGACTATTATAGCAATTACTGCAGGGGTGGTAGTACTCGTATGCATCCTATCGTCAGTCTGCCTGGTGCTGTACTGCAAAAGGAAAAGAGGTAAAAGTACATTCTGCCTGTACTACTGAAATAATTTGTATACTTGTATCAATTTTATGGATCCAAAACATGTCTCAGGTCAGCAAGAAAACAGCATGACGGCGTCAGAGAGTGGTGAACCCAACATGTAAGTAAATATTGTGAATAAAAATGCACACCATGCTATTAGTTATCATATTGGAGAACATTTTTATCATGGAGTTAGGACCAGTTTTCTCACACATGAATCTAAATATTCCCTAAAGCCAGTTTAGTCAAATAAGAATTCCCTACTTGAGATCTTACTTTGATGAATTCAGCTTAGCCAAAATAATTTCACTAAAAAGTTCCAGAATAAGAGTTCAAAAACTCCTTCAGTCTGACAAATGGAAATTGAAACAATAAAGATGAATTCTAATTGTTGTAATGCTTTCACCTCAATTTCAGTTAAGAGAGAAGTTGAACTTCATGGATTTAAAGAAGCAAAGTCTCCTGTGAGCTGTTAATACACTAAACGTCCCTCTGGTTCATCCAACTAAAGATTGCAAACCTTAAGAAATGTTTGATATGTAAGTGTAAACCACAGCAAGATGAAGAAAAAATGATCTTCTGCAGTGGGAACTCAACTGTCAGCCAGGCACATGAATGTTTTATGCAGTAAAATAATGTGAAAGGAAGCTAATCGGCTTCACATTTGATTGATGGAACTGGAAGTGACCTCATCCCAGTTACCACTATGACTGAGATATTTTACACTTTCACCTACAAACTGCATGATTTTAACTACCAGCTGCAGGTTTTATTGTCATAATAAAAATGTGATGGACAATCAGGTTTTCGACTTTTTAAGATATTTTTGTATTTAGTTTATTTATCTTTTTACATCTGTGTTTGGGTTTCTAAGATAAGAGCATTGATATTTGCATGCTGGAAAGATTTCTATGGGACTACAAAATTATAACAACAGACTGCTATGGGTACCAAAGATTTTGTAACCATCTACATCACCTCAGTCAATAAAAAGGTAATTCTATATGTGCTTAACTTTTCAGCTATTTCCAACATTTGGTCCATAGTGATCATAAACACAAGCTCTATAAACACCACATCAGCTGAGGCCTACTGATACAGATAAGCCTTGAAGATCAAGATTCAATTCAATTTTATTTTTACAGTGCCAAGTAACAACAACAGTCGCCTCAAGGTGCTTTTTATTGTTAGGTAGACCCTACAATACACAACGATTAAATGGCTGGACCAAATTTTTCTCTCAAAGCAACATGAATGAGGGAAGAGTGGAGCAGGGGACTGACAGGACTGATGGAGCATCTCCAGTGATCTGGGCTCTGTGTTGCTGCATAAAGCACAAAGCCAATGCAGTCTTCTCATTGGTTGATACATTTCCCATCCTCACCTATTGTCACCAGCAATGATTGCATGAATAGGATTTCAGAGTTTTGAAGTTTGATGTGTGTTGGGAGAAAAACCTCTGGAAGCAAAGAATCACAGAGTCAGAGTTAATTCATGTACATGGGTGAATGCCTGACGACGTCCAGTCAATTACAAAGACATGCAGGCAAAGCGCGCCAGGCATTCTCTCACGTAACACTCATGGGTGGAGTACAAGTTAGGAAAAAACAACTTCTTGTCTGCTGCTTGCATACGAGGCTGCACAGGATGCAACCTTGCAAGACGAAGAGGAACAAGTTGATTAACGATCTTGTAGTGGGTTAAAACAATACATGTGGGTGTTGTCTAAACTTGAACAGACACTTTGTTCCAGTTAAAGAATTTGCTGACACGCTATATACAGGCATCACTACGCAATTCAAATAAGGCTTAAACATAAACAATTATCACAGTTGAATAAAGATAATAAAGTAATATAATTCAAAATCTTTCAACAATGTGGTATCCAGAAGAGGGTCTATTCAGATGTCCTGTGTTTCCTTCTGTAATCAAACAATAACAAGGGTCTTTGCTCTCCATGTGACACTAATATTTGGATTAAAACTTTATTAACTCGCTGTCTTTACACACAGCTCTTTTCACACCAGTGTGCTGGTCCTCTCCAGTCCCAGCATATACACTATATCAGGGGTAGGCAACGCCAGGCCTCGAGTGCCGGTGTCCTGGAGGTTTTAGATGTGTCCATGATCCATCACAGCTGATTTAAAGGGCTAAATGACTCCTCAGCATTTCTTGAAGTTCTCCAGAGGCTGGTAATGAACTAATCATTTGATTCAGCTGTGTTAACCCAGGGTGGGATCTAAAACCTGCAGGACACCAGCACTCGAGGCCTGGAGTTGCCTACCCCTGCACTATATGGTCAGCGATGACACTTCTGTGACATCATTGACCATGCGGCTCATAGAGGTGCCATTTAACACCAGTGTAGTTGGCTTCATGGTGTTTCATCTTACATGTGTACTTGACCTGACATAATTCATTTCAACTACAAGTGTTAATGGAGCTGATTATCATGGTCCCATAAGAGCACTAAAATCTGAGTATTATGCTGTACATAAATGAATTTGAATGGAGTGAAATGTTGAGCAAAAGACCTTCCACACTGGTCCCAGCTGAATCGTTCAACTTCAGTGTACATGATAAAAATCAAATGGTTTTTTTAAGCAGTGAGGGAACATTGGAAAATGAGCTAAAGATTAAGTTCAATTCTGTGTTTTAAACCCATTTGACTAAAACATTAATTCAGTTTGATCAGGACTACACAACCTTTACACTGCAAAAAATGTTTTATTTGGATTTTGGGGAATCAGACTCCCATTTTCCCTGTGTCCAATGCCCTGAATAAAGAGTAAATATGTAAAAACAAAAATGGACACAAAGATAGTTACAAACAGGATGCAATGATTTAAAAGCTTATAAAGACATGTTTTACACATGATAAAATGTTGAAAACAAAAACTGATAAAAAATGTACAATTATAAGAAAAAAGAACATTTTGAATTTTATGGCAACAACACACCAATAAACTGGGGCATGGACCTCATTAATGTAGCAACTAGCAGCTTATGCTAACAATAAAATGATAGTGTTAATTTGGCAGGTTGTAGCATCAGACAGTGTAAATTTAACAGTTTTATATTAAATGAACATCAGAGAACCAGAGAAAAATCTACCAGCAACAAACAGTCAACACTCACCACACCTATGTGACCAGCAACCAAAACAGAGTCCCAAGAAGCACAAGAAATAAACAATATAGCTCAATAAATTTGCATGAACCAGTATTAATCTACCAAGTATTGCTTTTTACTTACAAAATAACAAACAAAGTAAAAATACAGAGGTACTGTTTCAATCTGCTTGAAAGCTTCAAAAATGTTTTAACGAATGCATACAGGAACTCTGTCCCTTGTTCTCATATTTTGTTCATCGAGTTTACCTGAAACACCTGAAGCGAAACGATAGTAACTGAGTTGGTAGCAATACTTCATGGTGCTGTGACCGCTGTAAAATCTTCTAAACAAGTGTTACACAAAACATAACTGAAGTCAGTGAACAGGAATAGATTTGCACCGATATCTGATCCAACTTGTTGACTCATTTGGATCAGACTGATATACCAACCAAACGTAGAACTGGTACATTTCTAGTCACAACTTTAAGGTTTTGCTTTACTGTGGATGAGCTGATGTTGTTTCAAGTTACCCTTCAGAGTAAAAGACTTCCCACAGTTACCACACATGAATGGTTTAATTCCTACATGGATGAGTTGGTGTGATTTTAAGGCACTTTGGTGAGTAAAACACTTCCCACACTCCCCACAGATGAATGGTTTAATTCCTACATGGATGAGTTGGTGTGATTTTAAGTTCCTTTGGTGAGTAAAACACTTTCCACACTCATCACAGATGAATGGTTTAATTCCTGCATGGATAAGTTGGTGTGATTTTAAGGCACTTGGCGAAGTATAAGACTTCCTGCACTCCCCACAGATGAATGGTTTAACCCCAGTGTGGATGAGATTATGCCTTGTCAAATGACTCTTTTCGGTGAAAGCCTTTCCACATTCACCACAGATGAATGGTTTAACTCCAGCATGGATGATTTGATGTGATTTTAAGTCACTTTGCCGAGTAAAACACTTTCCACACTCATCACAGATGAATGGTTTAACTCCAGCATGAATAAGTTGGTGTGATTTTAAGACACTTTGCAAAGTAAAAGACTTTCCACACTGGTCACAGCTGAATGGTTTAACCCCAGTGTGGATGAGCTTATGCCTCATCAAGTTACTCTTTTCAGTAAAAGCCTTTCCACATTCACCACAGATGAATGGTTTAACTCCAGCATGGATAAGTTGATGTGATTTTAAGTTCTTTTGGTGAGTAAAACACTTTCCACACTCATCACAGATGAATGGTTTAATTCCTGCATGGATGAGTTGGTGTGATTTTAAGACGCTTTGCGAAGTAAAAGACTTTCCACACTGGTCACAGCTGAATGGTTTAACCCCAGTGTGGATGAGCTTATGCCTCGTCAAGTTACTCTTTGTAGTAAAAGACTTTCCACATTCACCACAAGAGAAGCATCTTTTCTTATTGTGGAAGCATTGGTGTCTCCCGAGCTGCCTCCTTGTGATAAAGCTCTTTGCACAAAGACCACAAGTGAATGATTTCTCTCTCTTTGCTTGTGTGACATTAGCATTGTCATCATCGGAAGAGTGCCGAGGTCTCTGTCGGTTGTTGCTTCTTTGTTCCTGTAGTGACATCAACAAACTGATGAGATGCCGTAAAGGAAAAAGGCTAACCTATGATGTGGATGAAGTTAATGCATTTTGATACCAGAGTTATCAAACTACACTGTGCAGAGTTACTAGCATCTATATAAGACTCTGCTCAGGTACATCGATTCATATATTTTCTTTTGTTTATCTAATTCAGGGTAGCAGTTAGGCTGAAACCTATCCCAGGTGACCCTGGTTGAGATGGGAGGTACACACTGGACACCAGTCCAGTACACCAATCAATTGCAGAGCGACAAACAGCCATTCACACCTACAGCCAGTTTACATTTTCTATTTAAGGAAGCCAGAGTACCTGGAGAGAACCCATATACCCAAGGGGAGAACATGAAAACTTCATTCCAGTGGATTTGAACGCAAGGATCTTTTTGATGTTAGGCGATTGTGCTAACCACCACCGGCCACCATCAGACACAAATAATAAATATTTATTAGGTTTATTAGTCACTGTGGGTTACCTGTGTCAAAAGGTTCATTTAAAAAACATAATTTAATCTTAAGTTTGATGAAAATGTCACTTAAAGTACAGAGTTTAAAATCTCACTGCTACATATCAGCAGCAGACTGCAGTCAACTAAATTCTGTCTTCTTATCCCTCCTAATTTAAGTTCATAGTGCTACCTATCACGGCCGCTGTAGGACAAACATCTCTATCTGTAGCGAGTGTAGGCTGTCATGTCAGTCTGATGTTTACATCACCTGGTGTCTGTCTGTATTTACTCTGGAGGAGGATGTAAATCTTTGTGAAAGGAGTCTGATAGTCAGTGAAGCTCACCTCTGACATATGACAGCAATAGGGAGTCAAGTTGTTGAGAATATTCTGTCCGTAAGTGTTGCTGCGAGCTGGCCAGTGTTAACCAGTTCTACAAACATTTCTTAAAAGTTCTTCGAACTCAATCAAACAATGCTGGACTCAGACACTTAGGAAACAAACTCTCATACAATCTGAAAGTGTAATCAATCTGGTCAGCAGCGGAAAAGATGCTTATTTATTCCAGATATTGTTACAATTTCAAATTTTTCTGCAGATTAGGCATCTGACCCTCACCTCAGCATAGCGGTCACAGGAGTGAGCCTCACTGACTCCCTCTAAATAAAATCCATTCAAAGTTTTGCCTCATCCACAGTAAATAGTGGATGTTCCACACCTGGCATTATGAAGTAAACTGTGATCTGACAGCGTGCGCCCACTAAATAAACACCAGGCAGAACATTTGAAGTTACTCTGGGGTGACTGCGTAAAATAAAATGTCAAATATCACAAAATATTTAACTGTCACATATAAAGTACAGAGGGAAGATAATATAGTAGCTTCCACAAACCAGCACCCAATTCTACGTTTATGAGAACGCATCAGTTTGTTGGAAGATGAAAATTATACACATATTTATGAGCAAAACATTCTGCCGTTATGTAATTACAACAAAAGAAATACTTGCTGCACCTTTAAATGTAATTTAAATGTAGTTTATGAAGAATGTGGATAAGATATGCATTGTGCTTGACTTTTTTCAATTGACAAATATTCTTTTGCTTTTACTGAATAAGTTACAGATTTTAAACAGCTGTCTAACAACAACAGATGTTCAACAGATACACACAATAACATTAACAAAAGACAGATTTTTTTACCTTTTGTGAAGAATCCATTCAAGTCTCCTCTTCCTATCACCAATCACCTGTGAGATTAAACACATTGGAATTACCAGCACCGATTAACCAACCAGCGGGCCCGATTGGAGTAATGACTTATGTTTGAAACCCCTGAGCTTCATGCAAATTTGACTGTTGGGATAAACATCCAACAAAACTCTGCAGATACATTTTGTGCATCCACAAATACCAGTTGAAGCAGATAATATAATTTGAAAATTAAACTGAATGCTAATTAATGCCCCTCAGTCTAGCAGGTCCAAATCCATCTGAACCCAAGAGCCAAGCTTTTGGGTCTGGGGGTGGCTTTAAAGAAGGTCATCCTGAGGGTTGAATCCTGAGAATCCTGATCCCTCCCTGCAGGAATCACTTCTGTACAAAGTTCAACTTATTTTTCATCACAATAGCAACAGATCAGGTCTTAGTGAAAGCTGCAAGAGCATTCAGCAAACTAAAAGTCACAAAGGCTCTGAGACCGTACTCACACAATCACAGAAATACCACTTAAGTACAGTTTGGTTAAAACATTCTAATAATTGAAGCAAATAATAGAAAACACCCTCACACAATAATAATACCTAGTTCTGATGGTTTCTGCTGCTTTTCCAGTTTACTCCAGGAAAAAAAACAACCACAATCAACAATCACAGCAAGTTTTCAAATGTATAAAAATAACTATCTATGACAAAACTACAAAGGCTCTCCTCACCTTTAGAGGAGGCCAGGGCACAAATTGAGAAAAACTCTGTGAAGAAGCTTTAACAATTTTTGGCTCATTAATCAAAGAGCACAAACAGCTTTTCTCACCTCTGCAGATAAACAGACATTACCAACTCGGTTCTCCACCAAGTAAGAATTCTCCAGGTGAACAACTTTGGTTTGATTGGAGGTTGTTCCACCAGTTCAGAGCTGATTTGGCTCCACCTGCTGGTCTGGAGTTTAAAGCAACAAGCAGGAAGATAAAGGTTCTCTTCTTAGTCCTGCTGACAAACGGTGAAATCTGATTTACTCAAATACTGGAGCCTACTTATAGACAAACTTGGGCCCCCTTTGTTACTGTTTCTACACCTTATTTTTTAATTTGGAAAATGCATACATGACTATTAAATTAAATTAAATAAAGTGGGTATCAGACATCCATTCAGAGATTTTAGAGAATTAATACATATAAGATATCAGCTAAGAAACTAAACGAAGACACAATAATGCGATTAAAATAGATGAGATGACGGCACTGGTAGTCAGGAATTCCAGATTAAATAGGTAAGTATTCAACCATGATTTGAAAGATTGAATAGAGTGCAAGGCACAAATAGTTGCATGAAGGTTGTTCGTGAGGTTAGGTGCAGCTGAGACAAAAGCACAATCGCCTCGGGTCCTCAGCTGAGACCTAGGTTGTGCCAAGAGTAACTAACATGATGATCTTAGTGCTAGACAGGAGTGTACAGGCTGAGGAGGTCAGTGAGATACGATATTTGATGGGTATCCAATATAAGTCAGCTAGAACTGGAGTGATAGAAGCAAACTTTCCAGTTCCAGTTAGGAGGCGAGCTGCAGCATTTTGAACAAGCTGTAATCTGTGAAGAGGGACGGATTGGACATAATAATCTGGAAGTCACTAAAGCATGGATACATTTTTCGAGATCCTTGTGTGGTATAAAATTGATAAGATTTGGTGCAGTTGGTAGAAGCCAGATTTAACTACAGAGGACACTTGTTTATCAAGATTAAATGAACTTTCCAGGAAAACACTTTGATTGCTTATAGTGTCAGAGAGAAAGCTGACAAGATGCCCAACTAGAACAGCTCATTCTGAGGAATATGACTGTTCTGAGTCCCTGCCTCCATGTACTTATGCAATTATTTACTGGACAGCTGAACAGGTATGTTTATAAATAATATTATATTGGGCCAATTTTCTTATACACATTTTTGACCTGGGTGTAGAATTAATTGCTGATTGTCACCTTTAGAGTACGCCAGGGCAAAAAACTGAGAAAAACTCTTTAAGCAAAGAGAACAAACAGCTTTTCTCGCCTCTGCAGATAAACAGACACTAACAACTCAATTGCTCTACAGGTAAGAATTCTCCAGGTGAACTTTGGATTTATTGGAGGTTGTTCCACCAGTTCAGAGCTGATTTGGCTCCACCTGCTGGTCTGGAGTTTAAAGCAACATGTAGGAGGTTCTCTTCTTGGTACTAATGAACAAAACAAATGGTTTTTATTGAACAGCAATACTGATTTTACAGAGAGGGGGTTTGGGAACTGGTTTCCCAAAAGCATTGCAAACAGGTGCTCTGCTCGAGAGGACAGGGTATGATAGGAGCTAACATAGTTTTGAAATGTTTGTAATTGAGTTTAGAGGCTTAACTAAACACTAAAACTCCTGTTTCAGTTTCTGAGCTACTGCTCCTTCACTTCAGTCCACGACCAGACAATATTTAAAACAGTTGTCCCCATCATGGTCCCTGTAACAATGACCAACCAGTGTTGTATAATAAGTGGATAATAGTTTACTTACTTTTGAACTCAGACAGCACTCATAGAGATTACATTATGTGACTGTAAAACATTTACCTGCAGTAACAACTTTTTGCCACATGATGTAGCCAGTGAGTCAGATTACATCAAGCTCACTGGGTGTGTTGCAGGTTATTGTTAAATTTTCCACGACACAGCTTAAGGGGCTCAAGAGGTAGGTGACCCTCTATGATTATACAGCGAGAAAGGCCTCAAGCCTTTTATGCAAATATCAGCATATGTAGCATCCACAGAAACCTTAGAATCTCAGCTAAATGCATATTTAACCCATTTCTACAACCACCAAACACAGCGAAACAAGCAATGATTGTATATATGTAAATACACAAAAGTCCGCTAAAAACACCCAAACTCTCCAGACTTCATGTAACACTATAAATAATGGCTTGTTAGCACGCAGAGCTATCACCTATTCCAAACATCAAGTTTCACCACGCTCCAACCAAAATTCACTGAACCAGACGCAAAAGAAGAACCTAAAAGCACAAAGGCACAATATTTATTTATTAATAGTACTTTAATGTTTCACTGTTTCACTTTAGAAGCATAAATCTTTACACAGATGGTGCTTATATGTTGATTTACTGAATATCTGTATTACAATGTGAACTAAAGCTTGTATTCTGCTGACAGGTGAGTGCCTGGCAGAGTAGTCGAGGAACCAGGAGGAGTCACCTTTGGAGAAAAGGGGAAATAAACATCACTACAACACATACACTGACAGATGGACAGAGAGGGGGGAAACCAAGAGTGAGAGAAAAAGATGGGGAAAAGCAGGAGAACATAAGAGGATTCAGGGACCATGACAAACATGGACTAAGAGGATGGAGATAGCATGTTTAAAAGTGCACATTTAATTGGTTTGCTAT